>NC_066622.1:50894349-51198208 GCF_025201925.1 Gopherus flavomarginatus | reverse complement strand
CGTCCAGCGGCACTTGCCAGTAGCCTTTGGTAAGATCCATAGTGGTGAGGTACCGTGCACCTCCCAGCTTGTCTAGGAGCTCGTCAGGCCTGGGCATAGGGTAGGCATCAGATACGGTGATGGCATTGAGCTTTCGATAGTCCACACAGAACCGGATTGACCCATCCTTCTTGGGAACCAGCACCACTGGCGAGGCCCAAGGGCTGGAAGACGGCTGGATCACCCCCAAAGCCAGCATGTCCCTGACCTCTCTTTCAAGATCCTGGGCAGTTTTACCAGTGACCCGAAAAGGGGAGCATCTTATAGGGGGGTGTGACCCCGTCTCCACCCGGTGGACAGTCAAATTAGTGCGTCCAGGCTGGTTGGAAAACAGCTGTCGGTACAGATGCAGCACCCCTCTGATCTCAGCGTGCTGGCCCGGGGTCAGTTGCTCAGAGAGGGGAATCGCCTCCAGGGGGGAACCAGCTTTTGTCCCAGGGAATAGATCCACTAAGGGGTCATCTCCCTGCCCCTCCCAATGTCCACATACGGCCAACACCACATTCCCCCTGTCATAGTATGGTTTCATCATGTTCACATGGTACACCCGACGGTGATGTGCCCGGTTTGACAGCTCCACCACATAGTTTACCTCATTCAGTTGCTTGATAACCTTGAAGGGCCCTTCCCAGGCGGCCTGGAGTTTGTTTCTCCTCACGGGGATAAGAACCATCACCTGATCCCCGGTGGCGAAGGCACGGGCCCGTGCCGTGCGGTCATACCAGACCTTCTGCCTCCTCTGGGCTCGGGCCAGATTCTCCCTGGCCAGGCCCATGAGCTCGGCCAGTCTTTCCCGGAAGGTCAGGACATACTCCACCACTGACTCTCCCTCGGGAGAGGCCTTCCCCTCCCATTCGTCCCTCATCAGGTCTAGGGGCCCCCTCACCCGCCTTCCATACAACAGTTCGAAAGGTGAAAACCCGGTAGATTCCTGGGGTACCTCCCTGTACGCAAACAGCAGGTGAGGTAAGTACTTGTCCCAATCTTGCGGATGCTGGTTCATAAATGTTTTTAGCATCCTCTTCAGCGTCCCGTTGAACCTTTCTACCAGCCCGTTGGACTGGGGGTGATACGCTGAGGCCCAGTTGTGCTGGACCCCACATTTCTGCCATAAGGACCGGAGCAGGGCCGACATGAAGTTGGACCCCTGGTCCGTTAAGACCTCCTTGGGGAACCCCACCCGGCTGAAAATTGTCAGCAGCGCATCTGCCACTGTGTCTGCTTCGATAGAGGACAAGGCCACCGCCTCGGGGTAGCGAGTGGCAAAATCCACCACCACCAGGATGTATTTCTTCCCTGACCGGGTCATCTTGCTGAGAGGTCCCACTATGTCCATGGCCACCTTCTGGAAAGGTTCTTCTATGATGGGTAAAGGCCTCAAAGCCGCTTTCCCCTTGTCCCGGGCCTTCCCCACCCTCTGGCAGGGGTCACAGGATTGGCAGTACTGTCGGACATGGGTAAAGACCCCAGGCCAGTAAAAGTTCTGTAGCAGCCTCTGCCTGGTGCGCCGGATTCCCTGGTGCCCTGCGAGAGGGATGTCATGGGCCAGGTACAACAGCTTGTGACGGAACTTCTGGGGAACCACCAGCTGCCTCCTGATCCCCCATGACTCTACTTCCCCTGGGGGAGCCCATTCTCGGTACAGGAACCCCTTCTCCCACAGGAACCTCTCCTTGCAACCTCTCCTCATGGTCTGTACCGCACTAAGGTCAGCCCGGTCCCTGTGCTTCCGCAAGGAGGGATCTTTCTGCAACTCGGCCTGGAACTCAGCAGCTGGGACAGGAATGGGGACCGGCTCTCTCTTGCTGGCTGGGTCTGAGGCCGCAGCCTCTCTGCACCGTGCCCCTGGGCGTTCCCCGCTCCCTGAGTTAGGGTCCTGCACCTCAGGTCGAGTACCTTCCCCGTTTTCGGGGTGCAGTGCCATTTGCCGACTCTGACTACGAGTCACGACCAGGGCACTCTGGGTGTTACTAGGCCAGTCCTCAAGGTCCCCTCCCATTAACACGTCAGTGGGCAAATATTGGTGTACCCCCACATCTTTGGGGCCCTCCTTGGCCCCCCATTTCAGGTGTACCCTTGCCACGGGTACCTTGAATGGGGTCCCGCCCACGCCCATCAGGGTCAGGTAGGTGTCGGGCACCATCCGATCTGAGGCCACCACCTCGGGCCGGGCCAGCGTCACCTCTGCGCCCGTGTCCCAGTACCCAGTGACCTTCCTCCCATCCACTTCCAGGGAAACAATGCACTCTTTCCGGAGGGGCAGCCCCGCGCCCACCCGGTAAACCAAAAACCCGGAACCGGGAGCATCCATAGGTGGTATGTTGCCAACCCCCCTTTCCTGGGAATGTAGCCCCTCCTCCGATTGGGTTTTTACCCAGTCCACCCTCTGCGGGTTGGGTCTGCTTGGTCTGTCCCTGAGCTTGGGGCACTGGGCCCGTATGTGACCTCGTTGGCCACAGCGATAGCAGCCCATATCTCGTGGGTCCCCTTGAGTGGGTCGGAGGGACCTGCCGCTGGATGTTCCCCTTTTGGGGGGGTTCTCCATAGGCCCCCTTTGGGAGGTCCCATGTTGACTCTCTCTCTGCGTTGAGGCAGGCCTGCTCCTTCGAAACTCCTCCCTGCCATCCCCTGCCCGACTGTCCACAAATTGGTCGGCCAGCTGGCCTGCATGCTGCGGGTTCTCCGGCTTCTGGTCCATCAACCACAGCCTCAGGTCGGACGGGCACTGCTCGTACAGGTGCTCCAGTATGAATAGGTCAAGCAGGTCCTCTTTAGTTTGGGCCCCAGCTGTCCACTTGCGGGCATACCCCTGCGCCCGGTTGACCAGTTGTAGGTATGTGACCTCACGGGTTTTACGCTGGCTCCGGAACTTTTTCCGGTACATCTCAGGAGTCAGCCCAAACTCGCGGAGCAGGGCCTGTTTGAACAGTTCGTAGTCCCCTGTCTCCGCCCCTTTCAGTCGGCTGTACACCTCCACGGCTGTGGAGTCCAGTAAGGGGGTGAGAACTGCGATCCTGTCTGCAGGGTCAACCCTGTGCAGCTCGCAGGCATTCTCAAAGGCCGTCAGGAAGGTATCTATGTCCTCCCCCTCCTTACGCCGGGGCAGCAAGTGCTTATCAAAGCTCTTTGTAGGCTTGGGTCCCCCCTCACTCACCGCAGCCGGAGCCTCACTGCTCCTCAGCCGGGCCAGGTCCAGCTCATGTTTACGCTGTTTCTCCTTCTCCTCCCACTCACGCTGGCGCTGGTTCTCCTCATGTTCACGCTGTTTCGCCTTCTCCTCCAGCTCTCGCCTCTTTAACTCGAGCTCCTCCCGTCTCAGCTCCCTTTCATATTCCAGCCGCATCCGCTCCACGGATGCCGAGCGTTGCCGGGAGGATCCCCTGCTGGGGGGTGAGCTTCGCTGGCAGGATCCCCTGCTGGCCGGGGGTGTCACGGTGCCCTCGGTATACACTGGGCTCCTCCCCGCCCTTCCTCTACGCCTAGGAAGGGGGGGTCTCGGGAAGCCCTCGTCCGCCGGCTGACCACTCCCAGCGGGGACAGACACTGGTGCCTGTGCTGCATCTGCCCGGGTGCTTCCCTCAGAGACAGGGCTCCGTTCATCCATGCGGTCTCCCTGCTCCAGCTGGGCAATCAGCTGGTCCTTGGTGCATCTCCCTGGGTGCAGCCCCCTCTGCTTGCACAGCTCCAGCAGGTCGCACTTGCGCCGCTTGGCATACATCTTCCTGCTGACCACTCACAGGCCGGGGTGCTCGCCGCTCCCCACGGTTTCCAGGGGGACCCCTAGTGCACCAGCCCTTCTTGAGGTCACCACCTCTCTGCCAGGGTCGAGCTGCAGACTCCTCCGCCCCTGGGACCGCTCGCTGCAATCCCCCGGGGGACCCTGTTACTGCAAAGTCCTTCTCACTGGGCACACACTCCCAGGGGTTAACCACCCCTTCGTTTTACTGCTCCCCAGTCACTTACTGCACGAAGCGCCGTCCACGGGGTGCAGTATCTCCCGCCGCTGCCACCAGTTGTCACGGAGTGTGGGGGAGTCCGGCCCTGCACCCCTCTTCCTGGGACCCACAGTGACTCTCAGCCAGCCAGTAAAACAGAAGGTTTATTGGACAACAGGAACACAGGTTACAGCAGAGCTTGCAGGCACAGTCAGGACCCCTCCACCGAGTCCTTCTGGGCTTTCAGGGTGCTTGGATCCAAGCTAGGATACCCTGAATTCCGCCCACACAGCCCCAAGCCCAAACTCCAACTGCTTCCCTCCTGCCACTCCCTTCCTTTGTCCCCTTCCCGGGCAAAGGTGTTGACCTTTCCCCTCCCTTACCTAGCTCAGGTTACAGGCTCTGGCCTCGTCCATCTCCTAAAGTCCTCCCCTGCTCTCCCACTCCCCACACAGACAGTCCCTACTGCATCACAACCAGGGCTAACACTGTGTGCCTGGCCCTAACAGACATCTTTGCCAGGGTAGGTTGGCCCTCTGACATCCTTACAGATTCAGGGTCTAATTTCCTGGCAGGGACCATGGAAAAACTGTGGGAAACTCATGGGGTGAATCACTTGGTTGCCACCCCGTACCACCATCAAACCAATGGCCTGGTGGAAAGGTTCAATGGAACTTTGGGGGCCATGATACGAAAATTCATCAACAAATTCTCCAATAATTGGGACCTAGTGTTGCAGCAGTTGCTGTTTGCCTACAGGGCTGTACCACATCCCAGTTTAGGGTTTTCACCATTTGAACTTGTGTATGGTCACGAGGTTAAGGGACCATTACAGTTGGTGAAGCAGCAATGGGAGGGGTTTATGCCTTCTCCAGGAACTAACATTCTGGACTTTGTAAGCAACCTACAAAGCACCCTCCAACACTCTTTAGCCCTTGCTAGAGAGAACCTAAAGGATGCTCAGGAAGAGCAAAAGGCCTGGTATGACAGACATGCCAGAGAACGTTCCTTCAAGGTAGGAGACCAGGTTATGGTCTTGAAGGCGCAACAGGCCCATAAGATGGAAGCATCATGGGAAGGGCCATTCACGGTCCAAGAGCGCCTGGGAACTGTAAACTACCTCATAGCATTTCCCAATTCCTCACTAAAACCTAAAGTGTACCATGTTAATTCTCTCAAGCCTTTCTATTCCAGAGATTTACAGGTTTGTCAGTTTACAGTCCAGGGAGATGATGCTGAGTGGCCTGACGGTGTCTACTACGACGGGAAAAAAGACGGTGGCGTGGAAGAGGTGAACCTCTCAACCACCCTGGAACGTCTGCAGCGGCGACAAATCAAGGAGCACTAGCTTCGCCCCATTGGTCTCAGCCACCCCAGGACGGACTGAACGGGCATACCACTCCATTGACACAGGTAATGCTCACCCAATCAGAACCCCACCCTACCGGGTATCTCCTCATGCCCAATCTGCTATAGAACGGGAGATCCAGAACATGCTACAGATGGGTATAATCCGCTCATCTACCAGTGCATGGGCATCTCCAGTGGTTCTGGTACCCAAACCAGATGGGGAAATACGCTTTTGCGTGGACTACCGTAAGCTAAATGCTGTAACTCGTCCGGACAACTATCCAATGCCACGTACCGATGAGCTATTGGAGAAGTTGGGACGTGCCCAGTTCATCTCTACAATAGACTTAACCAAGGAGTACTGGCAAGTACCGCTAGATGAACCTGCCAAGGAGAGGTCAGCATTCGTCACCCATGCGGGGGTGTATGAATTCAATGTCCTTCCTTTCGGCCTTCGAAATGCACCTGCCACCTTCCAGAGGCTGGTAGATGGTCTACTAGCTGGAATGGGAGAATTTGCAGTTGCCTACCTCGATGATGTGGCCATTTTTTCAGACTCCTGGCCTGAACACCTACTACACCTGGAAAAGGTCTTTGAGCGCATCAGGCAGGCTGGACTAACTGTTAAGGCCAAAAAGTGTCAAATAGGCCAAAACAGAGTGACTTACCTGGGGCACCAGGTGGGTCGAGGAACCATAAACCCCCTACAGGCCAAGGTGGATGCTATCCAAAAGTGGCCTGTCCCAAGGTCAAAGAAACAGGTCCAATCCTTCTTAGGCTTGGCCGGATACTACAGGCGATTTGTACCACACTACAGCCAAATCACTGCCCCACTGACCGACCTGACCAAAAAGACCCAGCCAAATGCAGTTAAGTGGACTGATGAGTGTCAAGAGGCCTTTACCCAACTTAAGGCAACGCTCATGTCTGACCCTGTGCTCAGGGCCCCGGACTTTGACAAGCCATTCCTAGTAACCACAGATGTATCTAAGCGTGGTATAGGAGCAGTGCTCATGCAGGAAGCAACAGATCACAACTTCCATCCTGTCGTGTTTCTCAGCAAGAAACTGTCTGAGAGGGAAAGTCACTGGTCAGTCAGTGAAAAGGAATGCTATGCCATTGTGTACGCCCTGGAAAAGCTACGCCCATATGTTTGGGGACGGCGGTTCCAACTACAAACTGACCATGCTGCACTAAAGTGGCTTCATACTGCCAAGAGGAGCAACAAGAAACTTCTTCGTTGGAGTTTAGCTCTCCAAGATTTTGATTTTGAAATTCAGCACATCACAGGAGCTTCTAACAAAGTAGCTGATGCACTCTCCCGTGAGAGTTTCCCAGAATTCAGTAGTTAAACAGTGTTCTTAAAATGTAGAAGTCTGTTAGTTATATACTTAGTAGTATATGTAAAGGTGCATGTGTTGTAGTAATCTGTTTATTTTAAAGTTCTAGAAGGAAATCGCCGCCAGTGAGCTTCCCCACTGTCTGCAATTTGGAGGGCGTGTCATAAACAGATAGCTAAGGGTTAATGTCTCTTTCACCTGAAGCACCTGACCAGAGGAGCAATCAGGAAACCGGATTTTTTCAACTTTGGGTGGAGGGAATTTTGTGTCTGAGGTCTTTGTTTTCTGTCTGCCTGCTTTCTCTGAGCTTTGGAGAAGTAGTTTCTGCTTTCTAATCTTCTGTTTCTAAGTGTAAGGACAAAGAGATCAGATAGTAAGTTATATGGTTTCTTTTCTTTGGTATTTGCATGAATATAAGTGCTGGAGTGCTTTGATTTGTATTCTTTTTGAATAAGGCTGTTTATTCATATTTCTTTTAAGCAATTAACCCTGTATTTTGTCACCTTAATACAGAGAGACCATTTGTATGTATTTTTCTTTCTTTTTTATATAAAGCTTTCTTTTAAGACCTGTTGGAGTTTTTCTTTACTTCAGGGAAATTGAGTCTGTACTCACCAGGGAATTGGTGGGAGGAAGAAATCAGGGGGAGATCTGTGTGTGTTGGATTTGCTAGCCTGATTTTGCATTCCCTCTGGGTGAAGAGGAAAGTGCTTTTGTTTCCAGGACTGGGAACGGAGAGGGGGAGTCACTCTGTTTGGATTCACAGAGCTTGTGTCTGTGTATCTCTCCAGGAGTACCTGGAGGGGGGAAGGGAAAAAGGATTATTTCCCTTTGTTGTGAGACTCAAGGGATTTGGGTCTTGGGGTCCCCAGGGAAGGTTTTTCAGGGGGACCAGAGTGCCCCAAAACACTCTAATTTTTTGGGTGGTGGCAGCAAGTACCAGGTCCAAGCTGGTAACTAAGCTTGGAGGTTTTCATGCTAACCCCCATATTTTGGACGCTAAGGTCCAAATCTGGGACTAAGTTATGACAACCCCTTCTTGTCAACTGTTGGGAATGGGCCACATTCACCCTAATTGAATTGGCACTGACCCCCCATTTGGTAAGGCAACTCCCACCTTTGCATCTGCTGGGTATTTATACCTGCTTACTGTATTTTCACTACATGCATCTGATGAAGTGGGCTATAGTCCACGAAATCTTATGCCCAAATACATTTGTTAGTCTCTAAGGTGCTACACAGACTTCTCGTTGTTGCAACTGAAGTACAGAAACCTCAGAATATTTGACAGTGTCACTCAATGTGCACAAAATGTGTAATTTTATGAGCAAATGGATAATGGGGATGAGGGCTGAAGGGAATTATGGAAAACCATTTGATCTGATGGCCCCGGAGCACTTGTTATGAGTAGGTACAGCTGAGATAAAGGCAGCCATCTGTGAGAAAAAACAGCCACAGTTTTAGAGGATGCGGAAACTGCTGATGAATATGTTGAATCCAGGGTCCATGGAGGGGGCACAAATCCCAGGGGATGGGAAATCCCCCTGTTACCCAGGTTGAGGAAAGGGAGGATTGGATATAAACCTAATCTCAACTTTGATAAAAACTCCAGAGAGTCCAAATTTTAAAGCCTTCTCCCAAAAGGGAAGGCAGGCAGTCTGCAATTACTGTGGGGCTACCAGCCATATAAAACCAAACTGCCCCTAACTTAAGGTAACCCTATGACCCATACCCCCACTTGCCACAGTGAGTGCCACTCTCATTGCCCCAAAGGAGCAATAGAGCAGGAGGAAGACATAGTGAACTATATCAGGACTGAACCTTGGAAGGGTAGTGAAGAACTTATTAAAAATACTAAGGTAAATGGCATAGATTGCAAGGGCTGGAGGGACACAGCATCCCAAGTCACTTTGGTCAAAGATAGTCTGGTCAGGGAGGAAGACAGACTTCCTGGTAAGAGTTTAAATATATTAGCTTTGGTTGCACTCCCTGTACCTGTGCCATAGGCCAAGATCTACCTCTAGCTCAAGGAGTTTAAAGGAGATGTTGCAGACATTAGGAATCTGCTTCCCACTTATGTTTGAATTGGTAACAATATTTTAGCCACGTCTCAGCAGCTTAATATCATAACTCGCAGCCAGAAAGCATATGGCTCTATCTCACCTGGCTTGTCTATGGAAAGCAGGGAGGGCTGCGGGAGCAAGAGACAAGATTTCACTGCTTTGCCAGAGTCTGCTCTTAACTTGAGTGAGACTCCAAAGGAGTTTGAGGCTCAGCAGGCTGATCCTTACCTGAACAAGGAGAGGACTACAGCTCAGAACAGCACCCCGCTGTGGAACAAAAGGGTGGGGTTTTTCTAGGAGGAGGTTTGTTGAACACAGCATCTCTCATACGGAAAATGAGGCCCACTGGTGAGGTTTGCAAGCAGGTGCTGGTGCCTGAGAAGTACAGGACAGAATTGCTGCTGGTAGTTCATGACTGTCCTTTTGCTGGACACTCAGGAGTGTAGAGAACCTGTGACAGGCTCAAGCAGAATTTCTCTTGGGCCAGTGCAGCCAGCTCACAGGAAGGCCTCCTCTGAGATGTGCTAGTTATTGAGGCTGCTCACTGGGAAAACAGCAGTGCTATTTATACAGGTAAGCGCTTCCAATAAACTTAGCCCTGTGCTGTGGAGTGCAGACTAAGCCCAGGCAGGCCTCCTAAGCTGTGCACAGTGCACTGTGGGTTGGTGGTAGGACTATGGAGCTATTAAACCAGCAATCCATATGCTCATTGTCACCACACTGGTGAAGGATGGCACAGTGGTTAGTCTAGCTTGAGGCATGCTGGATCTTTAGTGCACTATGTGGGCGTATGCTGATGAGGGGCTGGGGGCCATGGATACACCTCCAGCTTATGTCTCATTACCATCGTTGGCTATTTTGCAGTGTAGAAAGTGTCTTGGGGTTTGTAAAGTCAGAGGCCATGGCTGCTTTTGGCCTGCCTGTCTCTGATGCTTCCTGGGGGTATGCTACCCTTCATGTGGGGGAGCCCTACCAATGCCTGCTGTGGGTCAGCTCCTGAGTGCACCAGCAACACAAGCACTGCCCGTCAGCCTTACTGGTACTTTACAGACCAGCAAGGCGCACCTCCAGCCTTGAGCTCTGTGCAACTCCCTGGAATGCCCAGCCCCTGGGCCACTGGACACACACAAGATTCACAGATCCACAGCTTCCAAAGCATCTGTATACCCCATCTTATCAGCCCCACCTCAGATACCACTCTGCTTTACTCACAGCACTCAGTGAAAACAAGGATAAGTTCTTTAAAGAAAGCACAAGGATTCAAGTAGTAGTTAGTAGAAGTATTGGAAACAAATGGTTACATATCAGATAAAATCATAACATGCTTTCTAGAGCCCAGATTTAATTAACACAATAATCTCATGTCTAGCAGATTATTGCTCATCCCAAATCCTTGCAGCACTTTACAGCCAGGCTGGCTGGGACCCTCCTTTCACAAGACAGGCACACTGCCAGTATGCCTCTTTGGTGAACGATTCAGTGTGTGGCTTTGCACTCCAAAATATACCAGACTAGTCCTTTGTCCTATTCAGAAACAGGACACTCCATGCTCTTTGTTTCTATCTGCAAATTTCCTCTCTTGCAGATTTTACAATCTCTCAATTTGCACCTGAATCGGTATGCAAATAGGTGTACAGTGTGAAGCACACAACACACAAATGACAGAGGCAGGGGCTTTTACCACCTGCCTGCAAAGAACATTTCCAAGGTCTGTCATCTCCTGGAGAGCTACCTTAAGTCCAAGATTTTAAGAATATAATTTTCAGTATAGCTCCATAACCCCTTATATCTTATCTGTACGTAGTGCCCAGTGGGCTACTGGCTCTCAACAGAGACTTCACATGCCACCTTTCAATGAGCTATTATACAGATATCCAACCCAGGGGATCCCTGTAATACCCCATGCGCCCCCTAAGTCCTCTGCCAGTTGGCACCAAGCAATCCCTGGGTCACAACCTCACTAGGAAGCTAATACTCTCAGGAAATGGGCCCAGCATACTGGACACTTTACTGGGACCTTTATCCAACTATCCTGCTCCTTCAGTCTCCTAAATACAAAACCAGGTATCTTTTCAGTTCAGGTATATCCCTTGTAACCTGACCTTACGGACTGGGAAGAGAGATTTTTGTGGTATGAGGATTATGAAAGCTCCTGCTCCTGCTTCCCTACTCTTCTCCCAGTTTCCCACACACAGACCTCAGCCTCAGCTGCTAGCCCCTCTCCCTTGGATGGGGCTGGGGGATGCCCGAGCTGCACACTGTTGTGATAATACACTGTATTTTAAACCACTGGGTTCTGATGGGTTCACAAGGTTCCAGATGCTTGCCTCACTTGATCCCCACCATCCTAGTGGCTTGGGAACCATGCTCTCCTCCTGAGAGCAGAGAGCAGGTGTTTGGGAATAGGAGAAAACAGAGTGCACTGAGAATTACAAACCATCAGTCAGAGGAGAAAAGGGGCTTATTTTCATATTGTTTATAGTCACTGGAGCAGTGAAAATGAGAGCAATGACAACCTGAGATATTTCTGGCCCACGATCCTCGTTGATATTAGCAGGCTACTGCTGTGAGATGAATGCTAGGAACATTGCAAAAGTTGACAGTGACAGTGCAATAGGATTGATGGCACGAGATCAGCAGCTAGAAGGAAGAAAGAAGCTAGTTTAACAGGATATTTTAGAAGCAATATAACATTGCATGTTGTTCTGAATGGGAGTCAAATGTGAAAGCAGCTGAGAGGCAGAAGAAGCTAGCAGAGTAGAAAAAAGCCCCATACAATGAATTGAGAGAGCTTTCGAAACAGCAAGGCCAGAATAAAACAAAGCAAGTGCCTGAGTAAATGGACAGCAGAGCTGCTCAGGGACCAGGTGGAAAATAAAGGTTCCATTATGATGACAACATTGAGGAGAAGAAGAGAAAGCCAGCAGTGATGCACTGCATAGCCTGCACAGCCAGAGCATTTAGGAGAATTCACGTTACCAGTGCTGCAGCCCTCACAGATTTTATGCAATGCAGAGGCAGCAAACATATAGCTCTGTGCAACAGTCACCAGGACAGGGGTTCCCCTTGGCATACATGGACAGGCTAAGAGATATCAGGGCCCACTCTCTCTGTCCTATGGATTAATCCTCGCTTTGTCCTGTTGAAGGAAAGTTCAGGTTCTCTTCCTGTTTTGCCCAGTACATCAGCTTTAAATAAGCAGGATGATGGTATCCTTACCTCACAGTTATACAGAGAGACTTAACGTGTAGATTAGCTCCATTAAGAGCAGTGGCCAGTGCCTCCTCCCTGGGGAGAAAACCACAGGAGGGATCAAAGATGCAGGAAAACTCCCCCATGGAGTTCACTAGAAATTTTTGCCTCAAGGGGCAGGGACTAAGGTCTCCTAATCCCATGAACCCTGAGGAGATGTGACAAAGTGGGATTGTTCTTAATGTTTCCTCTGAATACTGTGTGGGTGCCTCAGTTTCTGGCCGACACTCTGTCTCCTGGCAACTAATGGCCTGGGCCCTTCCCCCCTGCAAGGGGATGCTAAAGGGGTGGGAGAACAAAGATGTCAGGTGACCTCCTAGCCTGGGAAAGAAACTCAGCAGAGAAGGAGGGGCTGGAGGGGGTTCAGTTTGGAGCTGGCTGGGGACGAGAAGTGAGTGCAGACGTGGGTGTCTGGCTCGCTGTTCCCCCCGCCCACCGCCACCAAATTGACCTGGCTTAGGTCCATTCTCTGCACCTATAAGCTCTGTTTTAGACCGTGTTCCTGTCATCTAATAAACCTCTGTTTTACTAGCTGGCTGAGAGTCACGTCTGATTACGAAGTGGAAGTGCATGCAGGACCCTCTGGCTTCCTCAGGACCCCACCTGGGCAGACTCGCTGTGGGAAGTGCATGGAGGGGCATATGCTGAATGCTCCAAGGTCAGACCCAGGAAGATGAAGCCATGTGAGCTTCTTGCTCTGAAGACAGTCTGCTCCAAGGGAGAGGAGGCTCCCCAAAGTCCTGACTGGCTTTGTGGGGAGCAGTTCCAAAGCATCGCCTGGGGACTCTGTGACAGGAGGTACAAAGAAGGAACTGTCAGACTGTCCAGCAGTGGCTCAAAAGCATGAAAACCAACCTCAGAGTAGATATTTAGGAAGCAGGCCACAAACCCCAAATTAGCTCTGAGTTCTGCACTTAGACTTTACCAACCAGTTATCAAGTGTAAACTCCCCAGGCACTGTAAGATCCTGAACATGGAGCCACAGATAGTCCTCTGGGGTACTCTGATCTGTCTCACCACCCAGGTGAGCCTGCCTTTGTGACAGATGGTCCCTTACACCAAGAATCACAGCAGTATTCATCTTACTCCCAGTCCCAAAGCACCAGTAATTTACCTCAGGTCAATTGAACCTTAGATCTCACCCCAAAGACAATGCTTATAAACAATCCTATAATAAACTATCTAAAGATTCATTATATAGGAAAAGAAAACAAGAGAGTTACTTACAAGGTTAATGCAAATAAACATACACACAAGTGAGTTCTAATCTTAAGTTTCGAAAGGTAATAGAAGCTTCTATAATAAGCAAGCTCTATATGTCCTTAAGGGCTAACCCAGGTTAAGCACTGGGGATTTCTTGCTTATGCCTAGTACTCCTTAGCCCCCAGAGTCAGATCAGCATAGAGATCCAGTTAGTCCTTGTTAGAGGTTTTTATTCCCCTGCTCCTCTCCAGTATGCTGAGCTGTGAAAAGACGGTTACTCACCTTTGTAACTGTTGTTCTTCAAGATGTGTTGCTCATATCCATTCCAATTAGGTGTGTGCGCGCGCCGCGTGCACGTTCGTCGGAGACTTTTTACCCTAGCAACACTCGGTGGGCCGGCAGGTCGCCCCCTGGAGTGGCGCCTGTATGGCGCCTGATATATACCCCTGCTGCCCCGCCCGCTCCTCAATTCCTTCTTGCCGGCTACTCCGACAGTGGGGAAGGGAGGCGGGTGTAGAATGGATATGAGCAACACATCTCGAAGAACAACAGTTACAAAGGTGAGTAACCGTCTTTTCTTCTTTGAGTGCTTGCTCATATCCATTCCAATTAGGTGATTCCCATGCCTTATCTAGGCGGTGGGGTGGGAGCGAGACATTGCGGAATGTAAAACCGCTGTGCCGAAGGCGGCATTATCTCTAGCCTGCTAGACCAGTGCATAGTGTGATGCAAAGGTGTGTATGGAAGACCAGGTGGCCGCGCGGCAGATTTCCTGTATGGGGACATGGGCCAAAAACGCTGCAGATAAAGCTTGAGCCTGGGTAGAATGGGCGGTAAGAGGACCCGTCGGAACATGGGCCAAGTCGTAACATGCCCGAATGCAGGATGTCACCCAGGATGCAATACGCTGGGAGGAGATTGCCATGCCCTTCATGCATTCCGCCACTGCCACAAACAATTGAGGTGAACGGCGGAAGGGTTTGGTCCTCTCAATGTAGAAGGCGAGAGCCCTTCAGACATCTAAAGAATGGAGCTGTTGCTCCTGCCTCGAGGAATGCGGCTTTGGGCAAAAGATTGGCAGGAAGATGTCCTGGTTAACATGAAAGGTGGAGACGATCTTAGGGAGAAACGCTGGGTGTGGTCGCAGCTGTACCTTGTCCTTATGGAATACAGTATATGGAGGGTCCACAGTCAGTGCCTGAAACTCCGAGACTCGTCTAGCCGAGGTGATAGCGACTAGGAAGGCCACTTTCCAGGACAGGTACAGCAGCGAGCATGTGGCTGAAGGTTCGAAGGGGGGCGCCATGAGCCTGGTTAAGACAAGGTTCAGGTCCCAGGTAGGGGTAGGCCGTTTGACCTGAGGGTATAGTCGCTCCAAGCCTTTGATGAATCTTGACACCATAGGGTGGGAAAAAACTGACTTACCAGCCTCGCCTGGATGGAAGGTGGATATAGCCACGAGATGTACTCGTAGAGAGGAGATCGCCAATTCCTGCTGCTTGAGAGACCACACGTAGTCCAGAATAGCGGGGACTAATACGGAATGTGGAGAATGGCCGTGCTGGTTGCACCAGTGGCAGAAGCGCTTCCATTTCACTAGGTAGGTTGAACGCGTGGAAGGCTTCCTGCTGCCCAGCAACACTTGCTGTACTGCTGCGGAACAGTGCAACTCTGACTGGCTTAACCAGCCAGGAGCCATGCAGTCAGATGGAGGGACTGTAGGTCTGGATGGTGCATCCTGCCGAAGTCTTGCGTGATCAGATCCGGCCAAAGAGGCAGGGGAATTGGGTCCGCCAGGGACAGGTCGAGCAGCATGGTGTACCAGGGCTGCCGTGGCCAAGCAGGAGCGATCAGGATGAGGCGGGCTTTGTCGCTCCAGAGCTTGATCAGGACTCGGTGGACAAGAGGAAAGGGTGGAAAGGCGTAACAAAGACATCCCGTCCATGGGATCAGGAATGCGTCCGACAGGGAGCCCGGGGAGTGACCCTGTAGAGAGCAGAACACCTGGCATTTCCTGTTCAATCTGGAGGCAAACAGATCTATGCGGGGAAACCCCCACCTCTGGAAAATCGAATAAAGGACGTCTGGACAGATGGACCATTCGTGGGACAGAAAGGATCTGCTCAGGTGATCCGCGAGGGTGTTCCGTACTCCCGGGAGAAAGGAGGCCACTAGATGTATAGAGTGGGCTATACAAAAGTCCCACAGGCGTATTGCTTCCTGACACAGTGGGGAGGACCGAGTCCCGCCCTGCTTGTTGATGTAATACATGGCCATTGTGTTGTCTGTGAACACTGCAACACAACGGCCGTGTAAATGGCATTGAAACGCTTGGCATGCCAATCGGACTGCCCGCAGCTTGCGCACATTGATGTGGAGCATCAGTTCCCTTGGCGACCAGAGACCCTGTGTGTGCAGGGTCCCCAGGTGGGCACCCCAGCCCAGCGAGGACGCATCTGTTGTCAGGGACACGGAGGGCTGGGAGGGGGTGAAACGGTAGGCCCACACACACTTGGGAGGACGTCGTTCACCAGCCGAGGGAGCCTAGAACATTCGGTGGAATCGTTATGATTGTGTCTATGGAGTCCCTGCCTGGCCGATAGACCGACGCGAGCCAGGTCTGCAGCGGATGCATGCGCAGTCTTGCATACCTCGTGACAAAGGTGCATGCCGCCATGTGCCCCAGGAGAGCGAGGCAAGTTCGAGCAGAAGTGGTCGGAAAGGCTTGTAGACTTTTGACCAGGGAAACTATGGCTTGGAACCGGTGCAGGGGTAAACTGGCTGTCGCAAGGTTGGAGTCCAGCATTGCCCCGATGAACTCTATCCTCTGTGTAGGCACCAGAGTGGACTTCTCTGGGTTGATGGTCAAGCCTAGACTCACAAACAGCTCCCTGATGATGGCGACGTGGCCGATCACCTGCGCCTCCGAAGTGCCTCAGATAAGCCAGTCGTCGAGATAAGGGAAGACGTGAATACGACGACGGCGCAGGGAAGCAGCGACGACCGCCATACTTTTGGTGAATACCCGAGGGGCCGAGGAGAGACCAAAGGGGAGGACAGTAAATTGGTAGTGATCCTGATTTACCACAAAGCGCAGATACCTCCTGTGCGGAGGAAAAATTGCAATGTGGAAGTATGTGTCCTTCATGTCGAGAGCAGCGTACCAATCTCCAGGATCCAGGGAAGGAATGATGGTTCCTAAGGATACCATGTGGAACTTGAACTTTTTGATGAATTTGTTCAGTCCTTGCAGGTCCAGGAGGGGTCGGAGGCCCCCTTTTGACTTGGGGATTAAGAAATACCGGGAATAAAACCCCTTTCCCCTTAACTCCTCCGGCACCTCCTCTATAGCTCCGATGAATAGGAGCTTGCGAACCTCCTGGATGATAAGTTGCTCGTGAAAGGGGTCCCTGAAGAGGGACGAGGAGGGAGGATGGGAGGGGGGTGAAGAAATAAACTGAAGACGGTATCCAAACTCCACCGTGTGTAAGTCCGAGGTCAGTTGGGACCACGCCGGCAGGAAGGGGTGGAGGTGGTTGAGAAAATGAAGAGGATCCAGGGAGGGGATTGGCATACTGCTCTTGGGCACACCCTCAAAAGTTTGCTTTGGGTCCCTGCGGTGGTTTGGCGGACCCAGAATTGTTACTCCCTTGAGGACCTGACTGACGTCTGCGGTTCGGGCGGCCTCGTCTCCAGGTAAAATCCTGTCTGGGTCGAGGCGGGGGGTAAGGGCGCTGAGGTTGTGGGCAGAATGGCCGTCTCTGAGTCTGGGGTGTGTGCATTCCCAGTGAATGCATGATAACCCAGTTATCCTTCAGACTCTGTAGTCTGGGATCTGTTTTCTCTGAGAAAAGACCCTGCCCGTCGAATGGCAGGTCTTGGATTGTATACTGCAACTCGGGCGGTAGTCTGGAAGCCTGTAGCCACGGTATGCGATGCATGGCTACACCAGATGCCAGCGTTCTGGCTGCCGAATCTGCGGCATCTAAGGACGCTTGCAGTGTGGTCCTGGCGACCCTCTTCCCCTCTTCCAGGAGAGCTGAAAATTCCTGGCGTGAGTCCTGGGGAACTAATTCAGTGAACTTGCCGACAGCCTCCCAGGTGTTGTAGCTGTATCAGCTCAAGAGGGCCTGCTGGTTCGCCACACGGAGCTGAAGGCCTCCCGCAGAGTAAATCTTGCGGCCCAGCAAGTCCATGTGCCTGGCTTCTCTGGATTTTGGCGCAGGAGCTTGCTGGCCATGGTGCTCCCATTCATTGACTGATTGTACCACCAACGAGCAGGGGGCGGGGTGTACGTAGAGGTACTCATACCCCTTGGATGGCACCATATATTTTCTTTCCACTCCGCGGGCTTTGGGTGGGATGGAGGCCGGGGACTGCCATATGGTGTCTGCCTTTGCCTGGATGGATTTGATGAAGGGGAGGGCCACCCTGGTCAGTGCTTCTGCAGAGAGTATGCTGACCACCGGGTCCTCCACTTCAGGAACTTCCTCTACAGAAAGGTTTATATTTTGGGCAACGCGCCGCAGAAGGTCCTGATGTGCCCGGAGATCAATCGGCGGGGGCCCCGATGATGATGTGCCTGCTACCGCCTCATCCGGGGAAGAGGAAGAAGACAACCCAGGGAGGAGTGGTTCTTGTATGGAAGCCTTGTCCTGAGGGACCTCCATCTCTGGGACGTCCTGCTGTGTCAGGGGATGCGCAGGGTCTTCCTCCGTACCCGAGGGGGGAGGCCAGCTGACTGTGGCCTCTGGTGCACGGTGCTCCGAATGGCTGGAGCATGCTGGGCCCAATGGCTCGCCCTGGGCTTGGTGGTAGGCCCAAGGCGTCCAAAAGGACCATTGCGGTGGTCCATGGTCCAGGTGGGCCTGTGCATCAGAACCCCCGTAGGAGGCACTGTCCGCATGTGGAGAGGCGGACGAGTGACGTGAAGGCCACAGAGGAGCTGACGATGACTGTGCCAGGCCTCTGCGCCCATAGATCTCGCCTCTGCGCGGTGCCAGTGAGCGGTCCTGGGAGTCGTGGCGTATCTCGATCGGGACCGGGACCTGCTACCAGCTCGGTGCCGGGAGGTCGACCAGTGCCGTGTGCTGTCGTGCCGGGAACGGCTGCGGTAGGAGCATCGGTGCCACGATCTGGACCGGTGCCGAGAGTAGCATGATGGCGACCGGGATCTCGAGCGGTGCCGCGAGTATGACCGGTGCCACAGGGAACGGTACTGGGACTGCGAGCGGCGCCAGGATCTTGAGTGACGACGAGGGTGAGAGTAGTCTCTAGATCTGGAGCGGGACCGACGGTGCTCAGTAGTGCCCGGTGAACGCGGCCGCACCATGGTGGGCTTGTGCATCGACTGAATAACCCGCACTGGCGGTGCCGGGGGTTGGGGCAATTCGGTCTCTGTGAGAGCGATGAGGTCGCGTGCCACGGAGAAGGTCTCCGGTGTGGAGGGCACGACGAGCTCAACCGCAGGTCGTGCTAGGAAGCTGAGAGGCACCGGACTCAACGGCTCCTGAGGAGCTGGAATCGCCGGTGCGGAGATACTCGGTGCCTCAGCAGATGACGGTGCCGGGCGGTTCGGTTTGGAAGTACGCTCCGACTGCGGTGCAGTTGTAGGTGCCGCAGGAGCCTTGTGCTTCTTGCTCCTCGGGGAGAGGGAGCGGTGCCGGCTGGGGTGTTGGGCCGGTGAAGGGTGGGGAAGCGAAGCCCTTGTCGGTGCCGGGCGGTCTGGAGCGGAGGAAACGCTTGGTCCTGGTGCCGGAGTCAGTGCCAACGATGGGAGAGTCAGCGCTGCCTCCTTCAAGAGCTGCTTTAAGCGACTGTCCCACTCTCTTTGTCTGGGGTTTAAACGCCTTGCAGATCCGGCACTTGTCCGCAAGGTGGGACTCGCCTAGGCACCTCGGACAGGAGTCATGTGGATCTCCTGTGGGCATCGGCCAATGACAGGCCGCACAAGGTTTGAAACCCGGTGAACCGGGCATGGGCCCTGGTACCGGGGGAGGAAAAGGGGCGAACCCTCGATCCTCTATAACTATATACAGAACTATAAACTACTAATTTTAAACACTAACTAGAACTACAATAAAAGAACTATATACACGATTCTACACAGGAGTGAAACGCTAGGGAGGTAGAGAACAGCTAGCCGTGCTCCACAGTTCCAACGACCGACACGGGCGGTAAGAAGGAACTGAGGAGCGGGCGGGCCAGCAGGGGTATATATCAGGCGCCATACCAGCGCCACTCCAGGGGGCAACTTGCCACCCCACCGAGTGTTGCTAGGGTAAAAAGTCTCCGACGAACGTGCACGCGGCGCGCGCACACACCTAATTGGAATGGATATGAGCAAGCACTCGAAGAAGAACTCAGCTGTTGGGAGAAATCCCCTTACGTGATTCAGCTTCATGGGAGGGGAGAAGGTCAAACAACAAAGTCTTCATTCCTTTTTAATGTCCCTCAATAGACCACCTGGTGCTGAAGGCGTTTTCCTGTTGGGTAGGAGGTTACAATTTCTGTTGGAGATCAGCACTTCACAATAGTTAATACTTCTCGACTGTCTGGTGATTTACACAGTTCAACAGGCTTGCAATACAAATGCTCAAACATTTGTATTGCAAATGCAGGCAGCAACTCACAACCATTCCATTAAGTCTGAACACTGAACACATTCTTATAATCCTAACTCCTATTTAAACAATACTAATAGACAAGGGACCCAGCCTGGTTCCAGCCCTGTATTTGTCAGGGTTCAGCAGAAACATGGAGACCTTGGCATGAGCTAGCACCTGGTTTGCCAGTGCCACAAGGACCCCGAGAGGCAGGTGTCTACATAGGTAGCTGCTCCTCTGTGGATCCTCACTGGCCCTTCTCCCTGGCAGAAAGCTGCTGTGCTCAAAGTGGCAAGATGTATTCTGTAGAAGCAAATTAAGATTTTACTCATGGCTGCATCACCTGTAGACGTTTCAGGGCTTCTTCCATTCACTATTTGTTCTCTTATCTCACTAAGGATTGCAGGTAGACTGAAGGATCAGCAATTCCCAAGAGAAGAGGGGGGCTGAATGGGTCACATGTTTGTCAAACAGCATGGTTATTGGTGCTACTGGGAAGCCAAATGTTGGCATAAAGATGATTGCCTGTTCATCCCTTGGAGATCAGCTCCTCACTCAGCTGTCTGCACTACTGACCCCTGTATCCCCCATCCAACCATGTACAAGGCTCCCTACCCCTTTCCAGTCCTGGAAGTGCTACAGGGCCAGTAGCAGCAGGGTGAGGGGTAATGGCTCTTGATCTCTCTGCATTAGAATAGTGGAATGGGCTGACTGGCCGCCCCTGTGAAGGTCTTTCCTGTATTTGATGGCGAGCAGGTCACTAGCTACCCTTAATGATCTGGAGGATGGCGTGGACTGAACCCTCAGCAAGTTTGCAGATGACACTAAACTGGGAGGAGTGACAGATATGCTGGAGGGTAGGGATAGGATACAGAGCGACATAGACAAATTAGAGGATTGGGTCAAAAGAAATCTGATGAGATTCAACAAGGACAAGTGCAGAGTCTTGCCCTTAGGATGGAAGAATCCCATGCACTGCTACAGACTAGGGACCAAGTGGCTAGGCAGCAGTTCTGCAGAAAAGGACCTAGGGGTTACAGTGGACAAGAAGCTGGATATGAGTCAACAGCGTGCCCTTGTTGCCAGGAAGGCTAACAACATTTTGGGCTACATAAGTAGGAGCATTGCCAGTAGATTGAGGGACGTGATCATTCCCCTCTATTCGGCATTTGTGAGGCCTCATCTGGAGTACTGTGTCCAGTTTTGGGCCCCACACTACAAGAAGGATGTGGCAAAACTGGAAAGAGTCCAGTGGAGGGCAACAAAAATGATTAAGGGACTGGAGCACAAGACTTATGAGGAGAGGCTGATGGAACTGGGATTATTTTGTCTGCCGAAGAGAAGAATTAGGGGGGATTTGATAGCTGCTTTCAACCACCTGAAAGGGGGTTCCAAAGAGGATGGATCTAGACTGTTCTCAGTGGTACCCAATGACAGAACAAGGAATAATGGTCTCAAGTTGCAGTGGGGGAGGTTTAGCTTAGATAATAGGAAAAACGTTTTCACTAGGAGGGTGGTGAAGCACTGGAATGGGTTACCTAGGGAGGTGGTGGAATCTCCTTCTTTAGAGGTTTTTAAGGTCAGGCTTGACAAAGCCCTGGCTGGGATGGTTTAGTTGGGGATTGGTCCTGCTTTGAGCAGGGGGCTGGACTAAATGACCTCCTGAGGTCCCTTCCAACCCTGATATTCTATGATTCTATACCCCGCACTGCATGGAAAGGGCTAGCACCTGACCCCACATGCCTAATAAGAGCTAATCAGAGCTGGAAGGCCACCTTACCACACCCCATTGCTGCAAGGCCAGTGAGGAAGCATAGGTCTTGTTGAGAGAAAGCCAAGGTCCCTAAGTGAGGAGGGGCTGATATGTGGGGTTTCAAATATCACTGGAATATTACAAACTTCAAATACAAATATCTACTCAGTATGAACCACAGCCTGTTCGCCCATCACTCAACACGGAGCAATGTAGGTCTGATGCAATGAAACTTACTTTCTTCCATCCTGTTTAAGGCAGGCTATGGTCTCAGCTAACCTTGACAGTCAGCACCAGGAACAGATGCTTGCTCCAGGCTCTGTGTCTGAGCGGTGCAAAATGAAGCTGCTGCATCAGAATACAACAGAACAGGAGACAGCCAGACAGAGGGAAAGCTGCTCTCATCTCCAAGCAGAAAATCAAAACCAATCAACCCTGCAGTGAACCTGAGTCAGCTGCTGGCGGTCTGCGCCAAAATGAATTTGTCTGGCAGCAGCATGGAGAATTAATTTAAAACAGAAATAAAATGAAATTTTAACTGCATTAGCAATGTTTGTGATTTGTAGCATGGTAGCTTGCACCTTGCTACTTCCCAGCATGTTGAAAGCATGCACTCTCCCAGTGAGCTGGCCTCCACACAGGGACAATACACTTGTGTGCATGCACGCCTGGCTTCTTTCTTAATTGTGCTATATTAGCTGGCATGTGGCCAGTTCAGTGCTAGCCAACATCAAAGGGTTTTCACCCAGTAATTGTTTTAAATTACTAGTGGGTAACATAAAACTGTAATTAACTAAAAAAGAAATCTTCTTGCACAATTTTGGTCAACACTGTCACTTGGTGAGTTAATTAAATTCTGAACCCATCAGCTGTGTCATTTATTAACAAAGAATCCAGTGAGCTTTCTGTTACATTTTGTGCTTGACTCTAATGTTCATTGAAGTGGGGGCCTGACAGCAGCACTGGTTGGAGCCAACAGTATTGGAGCTAAACAATGTCATGTTATACCTCTGTTGATGATCTTTGATCTTGCCCAGAAGCCCTCTCCTGCTATTCCAGCCCTGGGCTTCCCCCCTCCTCCCACAGAGTTTTGCTCATGTCCTGTGGCACTGCAGACCGGGTGCCAGCTCATCCCCCACCTCAAGGGAACCCTGGCAAACACGTAGCTGGAATCAGTCTGGCTCACCAGGGTGTTAGTATTGGTACAATAGGTATAGGAATGCATTTAGACTGTATGGAGTGCTTAAGATGACCAGGTAGCAAGTGTAAAAAATCGGGACAGGGGGTGGGGGGTAATAGGTGCCTATATAAGAAAAATCCCCCAAAATCAGGACTGTCCCTATAAAATTGGGACATCTGGTCACCCTAGGAGTGCTTGTGTGTTGCTGCCAGCAATGATCTCACGTATGACATCTGGAGCCAATATTGTAAGGTAATATTTGAATAGCTGTGCTGTAAGCCTCTGGCTATGGGCTTGTCCACACTTACAGTGCTGCGGCATTGTAGTGTGTTAGTAAAAATGCTACCTATGCTGACAGGAGAGCATCTCCCAGTGGCACTGGTACTCCATCTCCCTGAGGCAGCAGCTATGTCCACGGGAGAAGTCCTCCTACCACCATAATGATGTCTACACTAGAGGTTAGGTTGCTCAGGGTAGTGGCTTTCCACACCGCTGGGTGACACTGTTATACTGACCTAAGCTGGTGCTGTAGACCAAGGCCTGGTCTACACTGGGGAGGAGGATCAATCTAAGATACGCAACTTCAGCTATGAGAATAATGTAGCTGAAGTCGATGTATCTCAGATCGACTTACCTCCTGTCCTCATGGCGCGGAATCGACGGCTGCGGCTCCCCCGTAGACTCCGCTTCTGCCTCTGGAGTTGATGGGGAGCGCTTTCAGGGATTGATTTATCATGTCTAGATGAGACATAATAAATCAATCCCTGATTGATTGATCGCTATCCGCCCAAGTCTACGTAAGTCAACAGCCAAAGGAGAGACGCTGACTAGTGCGAAGTGCTGATCTGCAACAGAAGGTGTTACGCCCTGTGTGACGGGGTTCACTCACCACTGCAGCACCTCTTGCTGGCTGTGCTGGGGATTAGCTCTGTTTGCTAGTGCTCCCTCTTCTGATGATGACTTGCCACTATCATTTCTGCTCCAGGACCCATGTCACTCTAAGGACCGTGGGTCCTCTTCAGGACACAGCCCTCCGGCTGTGCCACACTCTCTGCTCCCCACTTCTGGGGGATAGGATTGCAGTCCGCTGTTGAGTCACTTCCCTCAGTGGCTACTGCAGCCAATTGCCTGGCCACTTCCTAGTGGCAAGGCGGGGGACCTGGACCCATCCACTACTCCAGATCCCAGCCCAGGGACCCTGTAGATGGCAGTCATGTGCTGCATCTCCTCCAACCTCTCAGTACCTTTCCCTGGGTCACCTCCTGCGGCTCCCAGTACCTTCTTTGCCCTTACCTCAGGACCTCAGCCTGTGAATTCCTACAGCCAACCTGGAACCATCTTTAGCTCCCCTTGGTCGCTGCTAGTTGCTCTGTCCAGGGTGCTGGCACTCCTTCCTCCTGCTAGGAGGCTGATCTTCCCTCCTCAAATTCCAGGCAGCTACTGAACTCTGCTCTGCCCAGCATCTCTTCTTATATGGCCCTGTCTGGCCCTGATTTGCTGCTCCTATAAGCCCCTAGGGCTCTATTAACCACTTACAGCCCAGTGTGGGGCAGATGCCCCATCACACCCTGCCCGACAGGAAAGGCCCATCAAGACCAGACAGACTGTAGTGGAGCAACACAGATAACAAACAATGTTTGATGTTGTCCCTTGCTCCCGTGAAAAGGGGTCATGAAGCCTCATCATTGTGGGCTATGAGTGCCTAGAAAATATGGAAAACATCTCACTATCCAAATCCAGAGCTAAACTAACATGAACTTCTGACAATCATTTCTGAAAGGTTCCTTTGAGAGCCTCACACTCAGCATGATTTGAAATAAACCAGGGATCCTTCAGCTGGTGTTCTTTCTAATCTAGCTATGGTATATGAGCATCATCTCCCTTTCAACACAGCCTGGGACATCTTCCCCAGGAACCACACCTTGGATCTCAATTTCCCCAGCAAGTGTCTCACACGCCATTTGGTGTCAGCAGCAGGGCCCACTCCAGGGTTTTTGCCACCCCAAGCAGCAAAAAAAACCAAAAAAAAGCCGCGATCGCTATCTGCGGCACTATCGCTGCCACTTCATTATTCAGCAGCAATTCAGCGGCAGGTCCTTCGCTCGGAGAGGGAGTGAGGGACCCACCTCTGAATTGCTGCCGAAGAGCCGGATGTGCTGCCCCTCTCCGTTGGCCGCCCCAAGCACCTGTTTGCTGAGCTGGTGCCTGGAACTGGCCCTGGTCAGCAGCAGTGTGAATAGTATTTACCACCAACTTTAAGAAATGAGAGAGTAGTCCAATGTGTCACCTGATGAATGCTTCAGCATTAAACTGTCAGGGTGGGGTGATCTTTGATCCAAACTGGACTGACTGTCACTGTGTCACTTCCTGGGATCGGCTCTTGGCTAGACTGGGGCCTTCCATGACTTCCTGATTTTATGTTTGTTTGTTGGAGTTTCCATCCATCGTCTAATCGGTAAAAACAGAAGGCTGGATCCTCAGCTGGTGTACATCAGGATTGCTCCTTCAGAGTCCCAAAGACCACCTCTGCTGAAATCAGTGGTGCTTCACTCATTTACACCGACTGATCCCCAGTCCAGAGTCTCAATCTTCGGCAGAAAACACAAATGGCAACACATCTCAGGAGGCAAGTTACATGGGGCCATAAAGTCAGGAGAACAGGGTCAGCTCAGCAAGCCATAGACATGGCCTAGAAATGCCTGCCTAAATGCTCTGATAAAGACAGCTGACAGTGTTCATAGCTAAATCAATCAAAATTAATTTTCAAGTAAGATGTATCAAATGTTTTCCTACTATCTAGATATATTATATGTATCTCCTGTCCTTCCCCCTCCTACTCTGTAATCAGATTTATGCCATGATTTGTAAGCCAATGCTTCTGTGTTTATAGATCTTTGTTAATAACTGCTCCACGATTTTACTGTAGATTGGACATAGATTGCCAGCCAAGAATTGCCAGATACTCTTCTTCTTTGAAGGCACAAATCCCTCATTTGCTTATTCTGGTATCACCTAGTTCTCCATTACAGTGTATTAATGTCACATCCTAGGCACGCTTGCACCCCTGCCAAGAATCACAGAGAGCAGCTCTGGCTCCCTGCCTAGGCTTACTGTTTCCTGTAGCAACTGTCTTACTGCTCTGAGTACCGAGTTCTATTAGCACTTTCAGACTTGGTACCCCATTCCCAGGGGTGTTCTGCAAACACAGACTCCAGAGGCAGTAACTGGAAAACAGGAAGTGGTCCTGGGCAGTAGGTTGTAGCTTTAGGGGAAGCTAGGCTCTTCACTCTGCCTGTGATGCAGGACTGGAGCCTTCAGTTGTGAGTTGTACAAGGCTCCTCTCTCTCAGCCAGCCAGAGGGAATCCTGGGAATGATCTAATGGGTCCTTCTGTCTTTAAATTCTATGAAACTCTGAAATGTTGATTGAGAGCTGCTGAAATTTGTGGGCCTTTGCAGCAGAGCATGCTTGGCAAGGGGATACATATAAACAGCAGGGATAGCGGAAGCTGGAGCTGCACTGATGCTCTGCCAGAGATAGGGCAGACTCTTGTTAGGCTTGGCTGCCAGGTCTGTGGAGTGGGGGGCATCCAGCATGATCACCCAGGAGGGAGGAAGAGACCTAGGGAGGGGCTGTCAGGTTTGGGTATGAACTTTCTTACACAATCTTCGGTTTGCTTGTTTGGCCTTTGCCACTAGCCACCTGGGGGAGAGTCAGGGTTCAGCAGAGAAGGAAACCCATGGAGGGGCCAGAACTCCATGGGCATGGCCTTCTGTAGAGGTCAGTCTGCTGTGCTCTGGCAAGTAGAATATGGAATGTCTCAAGCACTGAGGCTTCCCCACTTTCCCTACATGCCTACTTCACAGTATGTTTCATCCCACATGCAGCAAGATGTTTCCTGAGCATTAGCTGATGGTTTCTTCTCCTTATCTGTATCCCATTATTCCTAGTTAAAGCCGCTTACACCATCTTAAAGGATCTATATGCAGACCAGAGGCTCCACACAGCTCTGCCCGTTCCATCTGACCATACTTCCATTCTTGGTACAGGCTGCTGATTGTGATAACTGTGCAGAACGCCTGGTTCCCAAAGCAGGAAGAGGACAGGTTAGTCTAACACATTTTGTGACACAAATTAAAATCCAGGTCACAAGGAGACAAGGCTGAACCACCGAGCCCAGAAAGAGTAGTTGTAGCCTTGCCAGTTTTGTTAGCAAATAGCCAGCTACACTGCTGTACCCCATCTTGTTCCTTACCTCTTGTAACAGTCTGGAGCAGTGACCTGATTCGAAATGAAAAGACTCAAAGAGATAATGGATGTGTCCTCAAGAAGCTACAGTATAGGTGCCAGAGACTAAGAGTGAGATGAAGCAAACACTGGTGTCAGCAAGAGCCTTTACTAATATCATCTTGTTGTTAAAAGACACGAATCTGAACCAGTGCCTGGCCGCATTCCAGAAGCTGAGGAAATACTGGAATAAAGTGTATTTCTGGGCTTTGGTCTTTATGTGGACTGTTCACTTCCCTGAATGGTGTGTGAGTGAGTATAATAATGAGTGTTGCCCCTTCTTTGCCTGATAGCTAATTGCTCCTCACAGATTCCCTGGAAGGCAGGCAAGTCAGTGGTATTGTTCCCATTCTTGCTCACCCAAGGCCACTCGGTGAGTGGACACACCAGGCTCAGAACTCAAATCTGCTTTCTGTGATCACTGCTCTGGGCAATGATACCTTGCAATCCCTGCTGCATGAGGTGCCATTGACTCTTCAAACCTCACCTCTTGGTTCCTTCTTGCCGACAACTCCAACAGAGGGGCAGGATGGTGGGTAATGGAATGGACAAGAGCAGAACAACAGTTACGAAAGGTAGGTAACCATTTTTTCTTCTTTCAGTGCTTGCACATGTTGATTCCATTCTAGGTGACTCACAAGCAGAATCAGTGGAGGTGGGTTCAGAGTTCACAGTTTTGCAGCTAGCAGCACTGCTCTGCCAAAGCCAGCATCATCTCGAGCCTGCTGGGTCAGGGCATAGTGAGATGCACATGTATGGACGAATGACCAGGTGGCGGCCTGACAGATCTCTTGGATCGGCACCTGCACCAGGAAGACTGCCGATGAGGCCTGCGCCACAGTCAAATGAGCCATCATGATTGCCGGCGGAGGCACCTTTGCCAGCTCATAGCAGTAGTGGATTCAGGCTGTGAGCCAAGACAAGATTCTGTGGGCTGACACTGGACAACCTTTCATCCTGTCAGTGACAGCAATGAACAACTACGTTCACTTACAGAATGGCTTTGTTATATCAATGTAGAAGGCCAGTGCCTGTCTGACACCCACGGTATGCAACCTGTGTTCCTCCTCCGTCACATGAGACTTTGTACAAAGGACCGTTAAGTAAATGTCCTGACCAGTGTGGAACTGGGAGACAACTTTGGGCAGAAAAGCTGGGTGTGGACGCAGCTGGACCTTATACTTATAGAAGACTGCATAGGGTGGCTCCTATCTGAGCACCTATGGGCCAAAGTTATAACGATCAAGAAGGAAACCTTCCAAGAGAGAAGCAGGAGGGAGCAGGACGCCAAGGGCTCAAAGTGGGGACTATGAGCTCGACAGTGCAAGATTCAGGTCCCAAGGTGGGACTGGGACTGGGACCTGGACATGTGGGAAAAGGCGCTCCAGATCTTTCAGGAACTGCACTGTCATAGGATGGGCAAAGACTGACAGGCCTCAAAACGGAGGGTGGAATGCCGAAATGGCCACCAGGTGTATCTTGACTGAAGATAGTGACAGACCCTGGAGCTTAAGTTGCAGTAAATAGTCCAGGATGTCCTGCAGCAGGGCCTCTTCCGCACAAATGTGTCAGTCCAAGGCCCAACATGTGAACTGCCTCCACTTTGCCACATATGTAGCCCTGGTGGATAGTTTTCTGCTGCCCAGCAGGACCTGTCGGACACCAGCGGAGCATTCCCGTTCATCCATACCCAGCCCTGCAGCCCCCAAGAGCGGGTCTGGGCTCTGGTGAAAATTTTTTTTTTGGGCCCCCAGCAAGGGCGGACTGGCTAAACAGGGCTGACGAAGCTGGGGAAGCTGGGCCCCGGGTCCCCTTCCGAACCGCTGGTCCCCGGTGATTTGTACCGGCTTCCCTCCCCTCTTGTTGGTCCACAGCAGCCAAGCTGTCAAGAGCAGCGACATCAGGTTTGCTGTGGTTCTGGGACAGCAGATCCAGCTGAAGAGGTAGCTGCAATGCGGTGGCTGCTGAAAGACTCAGCAGCATGCCGAGCCTGTGTTGACGAGGCCACACTGGGGCTATGAGGATAACAGACGATCTATCTTGCTTCACCTTCAGCAGTACCTTGTGGATCAATGGTACCGGCGGGAAGGCGTACATCAGTGTTCCCAACCACAGAATCAGGAAGGCCTCCAGCAGGGATAGAACACGTGACATCCCCTGAAGAGAACAGACACTGTGACACTTTCTGTTTTACAAGGATGCAAAACAGGTCGGTCTGGGAAGTCCCCCACCTATGGAAGATTAGGCTGATCATCTCCTGATGAAGTGACAATTCGTGGCAAGATGAGAAGGTCCTGCTGAGGCGATCCACTAGGATGTTCCTGTTTCCAGGTAGGTGGGTGGCCACCAGATGAATGGCATACTGCACACAAAAGTCCCAGAGGCTGAGCGCCTCCCGAGAAAGGGCCAAAGACCTGGTGCCGCCCTGACTATTGATGTAATACATTGCATCCATATTGTCCATCAGGACCTGAAGCACCCTGCCCTTCAGGTGGGGCAAGAATGCTTGGCAGGTAAACCACTCTAAGCTTCCTGACATTGATATGAAGGGGTAGATCACTGTGTAGCCAGAGGCCCTGGGTGTTGAGCTTTCCCAGATGGGCTCCCCAGCCCAGGTCTGACATGTCAAAGATCAGGGTAAGCGATGGAGACTGGGTCACGAAGGGAATCCCCTGCACCACCAACTTGGGTTCCAGCCACCAGTACAAGACAGCTGCAGCGGCACAGGAGCCAGCAAACAGAGCTGTAAACAGGGAAGTTTCTGTGGGAGTTCTGTTGGAGGAGAAGTTTTTTGTATTATGTGTATTGTATTTTGTAGTTTATATGCGTGGAGGCTGGTAGGGGCAGTGTGCTGGGAGAGAAGCTGAGCCCTGCTGAGGGGGTGGGGCTTCTCTGCTTAAGGGTCCTATAAAGGTAGCCAGCCAGTCAGGCAGCAGCATAGACAGCTGCAACAGCTCAGGAACCAGCAAACAGAGTTGTAAATGGGAGTTTCAGTGGGAGTTTGTGGGAGAGACTAAGAGACCTAGGCAGAGGAATTGACAGGCTAGTGAAAGGAGTGGGTGGTGTTCTGCCAGTGTTCTGGTGCCTGTTGGGGGGTTTGTTTTGCTGTAGGTGATGGTGGTTTGCTTTGGTTTGTGTTTCCTGGACTAACAGGTTTTAGGTGGGAGGCTATGACCAATACAGAGGTAGCAGTGAAAGACACAATGAAGATGACTGGATGTGGAAGCTGCGGCATGAACATGGAGGGGGTATCTGATAAGAGTTTCGTCTGCATGAAGTGCCGCCTGATAGAGCTAATGGAAGAAAAGATCCGAGGACTTGAGATGCAGGTGGAAACTCTGGTCAAGTTTAGAAGGGGGGTTGAGCGGATGATGGAGCAAAGACATGAGGAGGCTGAAGGGAAAAGCTCAGACTTGCAGATGGAAGCAGGACCAAAGAATTCTGAGGGGAGACTGCTGGGTGAGGAAAGTGGATGGTGGAAGCATGTGACTAAGAGAACCAGGCAGAGGAAAAGACAGGCCAGTGAAGGAGAAATAGAACTCAGGAACAGGTTTGCAGAGTTGGAAAATGAAGAAGGGACACAGCAGGTGGTCGAGGAAAGGTGAGAGGGCAAGGAAGTAGAGAAGAGCAGCTAGTCCTATAGGAAGAGGGAAAGAATCAATGGAGAGAACACCAAATATGAGCCCCAGGAGGATACAGGATGGGTTGCGGAGGATTGCAAGGGACGATAGAAATTGAGAGGACTTGCAGCCAGAGGGAACAGGGGGTAGACCGGAGAATCGCACTGTCACCAGGAAAAGGCAGGTCTACGTGATTGGAGACTCCTTACTGAGAAGAATAGACAGGCCTGTAACTAGAGCTGATCGGGAGAACAGAAGGGTGTGCTGTCTGCCGGGTGCTAAGATACGGGAGGTGGTCCTGAGGCTGAAAAGGATCCTAGCGGGAGTGGGAAAGAATCCGCTGATTGTCCTTCATGTGGGAACAAATGATACGGCTAGATTCTTGCTGGAACATATCAAGGGAGACTATGCCAGACTGGGGAAGACACTTAAGGAAATCGAGGCTCAGGTGATCTTCAGTGGGATTCTGCCTGTTCCTAGAGAGGGGTGACAGAGGTGTGACAAGATTATGGTGGTCAACAGATGGCTCAGGGAGTGGTGCTATAAGGAGGGCTTTGGGATGTATGGCCACCGGGAAGCATTCATGGACAGAAGACTGTTCTCTCAGGATGGACTTCACCTGAGTAAGGAGGGGAATAGACTTCTAGGATGTAGGCTGGCACAACTGATTAGTTGAGCTTTAAACTAGGAATTTGGGGGAGATGGGTGAGAGATGTCCAGGTAATCTCCATGCTGGAATTTAACATTGAGAGAGAAGAAACCAAAGTAAGAAAGGATACAGCCGTGGATATGAGAATGGACATAAGGAGGAAGGGTAGTGTAGATACCAGTCTAATAGGTGATACTGGTGGTAGAATGTATGCACCTAATTGGGTAAAGAATGTCAGTGAAGTCAAACGGCAAAAATTAAGATGTTTGTACACTAATGCGAGGAGCCTTGGGGTGTCCTACAGACTGCCAGGATCTGATTTGGATATGGATAGAAACCTCTTTAATGTTTTTAATGAAGTAAACACTAATGGGAATTGTGTGATCATGGAAGACTTTAACTTCCCAGATATAGACTGGAGGACAAGTGCTAGTAATAATAATAGGGCTCAGATTTTCCTGGATGCGATAGCTGATGGATTCCTTCACCAAGTAGTTCAAGAACCAGCAAGAGGGGATGCCATTTTAGATTTGGTTTTGGTGAGTAGTGAGGACCTCATAGAAGGAATGGTTGTAGGGGACAACCTTGGTTCGAGTGATCATGAGGTAATTCAGTTCAAACTAGATGGAAGGATCAACAAAAACAGATCTGGGACTAGGGTTTTTGATTTCAAAAGGGCTAACTTTAAAGAATTAAGGAAATTAGTTAGGGAAGTGGAATGGACTGAAGAACTTGTGTATCTAAAGGTGGAGGAGGCCTGGAATTACTTCCAGTCAAAGCTGCAGAAACTATCAGAAGCTTGCATCCCAAGAAAGGGGAAAAAATTCATAGGCAGGAGTTGTAGACCAAGCAGGATGAGCAAGCATCTCAGAGAGGTGATTAAGAAAAAGCAGAAAGCCTACAAGGACTGGAAGATGGGAGGGATTAGCAAGGAAAGCTACCTTATTGAGGTCAGAACATGTAGGGATAAAGTGAGAAAGGCCAAAAGCCATGTAGAGTTGGACCTTGCAAAGGGAATTAAAACCAATAGTAAAAGGTTCTATAGCCATATAAATAAGAAGAAAACAAAGAAAGAAGTAGAGGGACTGCTAAACACTGAGGATGGAGTGGAGGTTAAGGATAATCTAGGCATGGCCCAATAGCTAAACAAATACTTTGCCTCAGTCTTTAATGAGGAGCTTAGGGATAACGGTAGGATGACAAATGGGAATGAGGATATGGAGGTAGATATTACCAGATCCGATGTAGAAGTCAAACTCGAACAGCTTAATGCAGTGGTCTCCAACCTTTTTGTCTGGTGGGTGCCAGACGAAGGACCGTGGCGGCGGTGGAGCATCCACCGAAATGCTGCCGAATTTCTGTGGCGTTTCGGTGGTGACGCCTCTTGATGACGTCTCTTGTTGGTGGCAAGTGGCGTCATCGAGAGGCATCGCCGCCAAAACGCTGCAGAAATTTGGCAGCAGCACCTCTCGATGACACCACTTGCCGCCAAGTGACATCATCGAGAGGCGTTGCCGCTGAAACGGCGTAGAAATTCGGCGGCATTTTGGCGGATGCTCCACCGCTGGCCAGGACGCGGGCGCATTTAGATGCCCCCGTGAGTGCCATGGCGCCCGCGGGCACCACGTTGGGGACCCCTGGCTTAATGGGACAAAATTGGAGGGCCCACATAATCTTCATCCAAGAATATTAAAGGAACTGGCACATGAAATTGAAAGCCCATTAGCAAGAATTTTTAATGAATCAGTAAACTCAGGGGTTGTACCATACGACTGGAGAATTGCTAAAATAGTTCCTATTTTTATGAAAGGGAAAAACGGTGATCCGAGTAACTATAGGCCTGTTACTTTGACATCTGTAGTATGCAAGGTTTTGGAAAAATTTTTGAAGGAGAAAGTAGTTAAGGACATTGAGGTCAATGGGTAACTGGGACAAAATACAACATGGTTTTACAAAAGGTATATCGTGCCAAACCAACCTGATCTCCTTCTTTGAGAAGGTAACAGATTTTTTTAGACAAAGGAGACACAGTGGATCTAATTTACCTCAATTTACGTAAGGCATTTGATACGGTTCCACATAGGGAATTATTAGTTAAATTGGAAAAGATGGGGATCAATATGAAAATTGAAAGGTGGATAAGGAACTGGTTAAAGGGGAGACTACAATGGGTCATACTGAAAGGTGAACTATCAGGCTGGAAGGAGGTTACTAGTGGAGTTCCTCAGGGATCGGTTTTGGGACCAATCTTATTTAATCTTTTTATTACTGACCTTGGTACAAAAAGTGGGAAATGTGCTAATAAAGTTTTTGGATGACACAACGCTGGGAGGTATTGCTAACACAGAGAAGGACCGGGATATCATACAGGAAGATCTGGATGACCTTGTATACTGGAGTAATAGTAATAGGATGAAATTTAATAGTGAAAAGTGCAAGGTCATGCATTTAGGGATTAATAACAAGAATTTTGGTTATACATTGGGGACACATCAGTTGGAAGTAACAGAGGAGGAGAAGGACCTTGGAGTATTGGTTGATCATAGGATGACTATGAGCCACCAATGTGATATCCCAGTTAAAAAAGCGAATGCGGTTTTAGGATGCATGAGGCTAGGTATTTCCAGTAAAGATAAGAAGGTGTTAGTACCATTATACAAGGCACTGGTGAGACCTCATCTGGAATATGGAGTGCAGTTCTGGTCTCCCATGTTTAAGAAGGATGAATTCAAACTGGAACAGGTACAGAGAAGGGTTTCTAGGATGATCCGAGTAATGGAAAACCTGTCTTATGAAAAGAGACTCAAAGAGCTTGGCTTGTTTAGCCTTACCAAAAGAAGGCTGAGGGGAGATATGATTGCTCTTTATAAATATATCAGAGGGATAAATATCAAGGAGGGAGAAGAATTATTTAAGCTTAGAACCAATGTGGACACAAGAACAATAGGATATAAACTGGACACTAGGAAGTTTAGACTTGAAATTAGACAAAGGTTTCTAACCATTAGAGGAGCGAAGTTCTGGGGAGTAGTGAGGGAAAAGACATATCTGGCTTCAAGACTAAGCTTGATAAGTTTATGGAGGGGATGGGATAGCCTAATTTTGGCAATTAATTGATTATTAGCAGGTAAATATGCCTGATGGTCTGTGATGGGATGTTAGATGGGGTGGGAGCTAAGTTACTACAGAGAATTCTTTCCTGGGTGCTGGCTGGTGAGTCTTGCCCACATGCTCAAGGTTTAACAGATCGCAATATTTGGGGTTGGGAAGGAATTTTCATCCAGGGAAGATGGGCAGAGGCCCTGGAGGTTTTTCGCCTTCCTCTGCAGTGTGGGGCACGGATTACTTGCTGGAGGATTCTTTGCACCTTGAGGTCTTTAAACCATGATTTGAAGACTTCAATAACTCAGACATAGGTTAGGAGTTTGTTACAGCAGTGGATGGGTGAGATTCTGTGGCCTGCATTGTGCAGGAGGTCAGACGAGATTACCATAACGGTCCCTTCTGACCTTAAGTCTATGAGAGGACGCGGCTCGGCACCATGACCACTCAGTCCAGGATGTGCCTGCTGGGGATATAGACCAAGGTCAGCCATGCCTGCAGAGGCTGTAGATGAAGTCTACAGGGAAGAAGGAGGATCCGGGAATTACATGCCAGTCAGCCTCACCTCAGTCCCTGGAAAAATTATGGAGCAGGTCCTCAAGGAATTAATTTTGAAGCACTTTGAGGAAAGGAAAGTGATCAGGAACAGTCAGCATGAATTCACCAAGGGCATGTCATGCCTGACTAACCTAATTGCCTTCTATGAGGAGATAACTGACTCTGTGGATGAGGGGAAAGCAGTAGATGTGTTATTCCTTGACTTCAGCAAAGCTTTTGATATGGTCTCCCATAGTATTCTTGCCAGCAAGTTAAAGAAGTATGGGCTGGATGAACGGACTGTAAGGTAGATAGAAAGCTGGCTAGATTGTTGGGCTCAATGGGTAGTGATCAATGGCTCCATGTCTAGTTGGCAGTGGTATGAAGTGGAGTGCCCCAAGGATCAGTCCTGAGGCTGTTTTTTTCAATATCTTCCTTAATGATCTGGAAGATGGCGTGGATTGCACCCTTGTAAAGTTTGCAGATGACACTAAACTGGGAGGAGTGGTAGATACGCTGGAGGGTAGGGATAGGATACAGAGGGACATTGACAAATTAGAGGATTGGATCAAAAGAAATCTGATTAGGTTCAACAAGGACAAATGCAGAGTCCTGCACTTAGGACAGAAGCATCCCATGCACTGCTACAGACTAGGGACCAAGTGGCTAGGCAGCAGTTCTGCAGAAAAAGGACCTAGGGGTTATAGTGGATGAGAAGCTGTATATGAGTCAACAGTGTGCCCAATAAGAAAAGAAGATACTTTCAAATCTGGGCGGGAGAAGGATCTGTTGGTGCTCACTTTGTGGTGCTCTCTTGGGGCAGAGAGAAAGACCAGGAAGGAAAAAAAATCTCCTAAAACTGTACCTGAAATAAGCATCCAAGATTATAAAAATTGTGAGTAAAGCAAGGAAATGCATTAGATTATCTTTTGTTTTAGCTTGTGAATTTTTCCTATGGTAAGAGGGCAGTTTATTCCTGTTTTTGGAACTTTGAAGATGAGCCTAGAGGGGAATCCTCTGTGTTTTAAATCTTTTTATTACCCTGTAAAATTACCTTCCATCCTGATTTTACAGAGGTGCTTCTTTTACATTTTTTTAATAATAAAGTTCTTTTTTTAGGAACCTGGTTGATTTTAGTGTCCTAAAGATAAAGGGTCTGGCCTGTACTTTTATTAAAGCAATTGTTAGTATATTATTCTTAAGCCTCCCCAGGAAGGGGGGTGAAGGGTCTTGGAAGAATATTTTGGGGAAACAGAGACTCCAAGTGGCCCTTTTCTCTGGATGTTTGTCTAAATCACTTGGTGGTGGCAGCAGTACTGTCCAAGGACAAAGAAAGGATTTGTGCCTTGGGGAAGTTTTAACTTAAAATGGTAGAAATAAACTTAGGGGGTCTTTCATGTGGGTCCCCACATCTGTACCCCAGAGTTAAGAATGGGGAGTGAACCTTACAGTTGTCAAGAAGGGTAACGACATTTTGGGCTCTATAAGTTGGAGCACTGCCAGCAAATTGAGGGAAGTGATCATTCCCCTCTATTCGGCATTGGTGAGGCCTCATCTGGAGTACTGTGTCCAGTTTTGGGCCCCACACTACAAGGAGGATGTGGCAAAATTGGAAAGAGTCCAGTGGAGGGCAACAAAAATGATTAGGGGGCTGGAGCACATGACTTATGAGGAGAGGCTGAGGGAACTGGGATTGTTTAGTCTGCAGAAGAGAAGAATGCGGGGGGAGGGGGGATTTGATAGCTGCTTTCAACTACCTGAAAGAGGGTTCCAAAGAGGATGGATATAGATTGTTCTCAGTGGTAGCAGATCACAGAACAAACAGTAATGGTCTCAAGTTGCAGTGGGAGAGGTTTAGGTTGGATATTAGGGAAAACTTTTTCACTAGGAGGGTGGTGAAGCACTGGAATGGGTTACCTAGGGAGGTGGTGGAATCTCCTTCCTTAGAGGTTTTTAAGGCCTGGCTGGACAAAGCCCTGGCTGGGATGATTTAGTTGGGGATTGGTTCTGCTTTGAACAGGGCATTGGACTACATGACCTCCTGAGGTCCTCCAAAGGCTGTGCTCTGGTGTGTTCTTCAGTGCAGAAGTTGGCCTAGGAGCAGGAAAAGGGAACCATTTTAGTTATACAGAATATTACCTCAGCTCTGTTCTTACCCATTAACCATGGTCTACAGGGGACTATATCTAATTGTAACATTGTCAATTAATAGATATGGACATGTGTGAGTCACCTCTCTCTCCTGCTTTTAACTCTGCTTTCCTTTTCTTGCTTTACTCCTCTTCGCTCTTTCCTTTCCCAGAATAAATGATGATGTATTTTTTGAGTAGTGCGTGGTGTAACTGTGTTAGTAAGAGAACGAACAGACTCTCCGGGGCATGGGAGTTGACAGTGGGAAGAGGCTGTTATTTTTAGGTTAGACTGACAGACAGACCTGAGTTAAGATGCTCTGTCTATATGTTAACAATGTATCTAATAAAGACGGTTATTAAGTTACTAGCAATGAATTATTATTAAGACTAGTGGATTACTTGAATATAAAACAACACATGGTATCAAGAGTGCAGGAAGTGATAAAAAGAACCGGAAGGAGCTAGAACTAACAAACAAAAACCTGAGGTAAAAGATACTCAGAAATGAAAAACAAGTTTGAATGAAATAAGATGGATCAATTAAGAATCCTCTCATTTCTAAAAATGTCAAGAAATGCTGCACAAAACTGGAAAATGTCTAAACAAGAATTTGATTTATTTTTGAGGGCATCAAGATCTATTTATAAGGAAGTTGAACAAAAGATTGCAGGTTCTGAAAAGATTGCAGGTACTGATGGAATTTCATTATATAATTCATTTAAGCTTAAAGTTAGAGAACGAGCTGATGATGAGTTTGTCTTTAAAAAAATAGAGGAAGACTGTTTTCAAAAAGAAAAAATATTTCAGAGATTTCAGTTTCACTAAAGGAATCAAATGGAGGAAGAGACTTTTGAATCCGTTTTAACAGGTCTAAAGATAAGAAGACAAACTTCTGAGTCAGGGATAAGAGATCAAATTGTGATGGGTATAAAAGACATCAGTGTAAGAAAAAGACTGTTAGAAGAGTCAGATCTAAATCTGGAATAAACAGTGAGAATTTGCCAAACTGCTGAACTTAATCAACAATAATTGTGCATTTTAGAACAGAAACAAATTGATGTGAATATAGACATTATGAGAAAAAGAAAAAAAAAGTTTATGGAGCAAAATGGGATAAAAGTAATAAAACTAAAACATGTGAGTGTATGAATGAATGTTCTAGATGTGGAAGGAGACACCAACCTAGACAATGTCCAGAATATGGTCAAACCTGTCATATCTGCATGAAACAGAATTACTGTGCAAAACTTTGCAAATAGAGTGCGATGCTAACAGATGAGGTGCCAGCTCTTGCCAAGATCCCCATGTCTCAACTGAGGTCTCACAAATGCTTAGCTGGAACTAGTCTGGCTCACCCGTCTGTTAGTTTTGTTAAAACAGTTACTAGAATGATAAGAACGTGTTCAGAGTTCAGACTATATGGAATGCTTGTGAGTTGCTGCTAGCATTCATCTCGCTTATAACAACTGTATCCCATATTGTATGGCAATATTTGAGCAGTTGCATTGTAAACCTCTGTAAATTGTAACTCACCAGACAGGAGAGAGACGTTAGCTGGTATGAAAGGCTGGTCTCCAATAGATGGTGTTGTGTCCTGTCTGACAAGAAATGCCTATCAACACCATACAGAGTAGAACATTAAAACAAAAGACTTTGTTTTCTCTTCATGAAGATGAGTCTTGCAAGTGAATTCCTCCCATCATCTGAGTTTGCAGCTCAAAGCAGAAGAGGGAAAGAGAATAAACCCCCACAATAAGCAAGAACTGGATCTTTATGCTGCTTGGACTCTGCAGGGCAAGAATTATCAGGCATAAGCAAAAGATCCCCAGTGCTCAACCTGGGTTAGCCCGGAAGGACGTGTAGAGCTTGCTTATTATAGAAGCTTCTGTTACTTCTTGAAACTTAAGACTGGAACTCATTTGTGTGTATCTGTGTTTACCTGCCTTAATCTTGTCAGTAACTCTCGTTTCCTTTTCCTATATAATAAATCTTTAGATTGGCTACAAGCATTGTCTTTGGGTTGAGATCTAAACTGCAACTGACCTGGGATAAGTGACTGGTATTTTGGAGCAGGGAGTACTATGAATATTGCTGTGATCCTTGGTGTAAGGGACCATCTATCACAAAAGGCAGACTCACCTAGGTGGGGAGACATATCGGAGTATCCCAGGGGACTGCCTGTGACTCCATGTTAAGGAGTGCCTGAGGAGTTTACATTGATAATTGGTTGGTGAAGTCTAAGTACAGAACTCACAACCAATTTTAGGTTTGTGTCCTGGTTCTTAACAGTCTTCCCTGAGGTTGATACTCACATTCTTGAGCTGCTGCATGCCAGCTTGACACAGAGAAATCTGGAAAAACTTAGAAATATACATTCAGTTCAAAATTCAAAAGTCTCAGAGAAGATACCAAATAAGGAATACAGAGCTGACATAACAGATGAAGAAAATTTGTTTCTGGGTATTTTGAAACAATCACTCTGAATAACAAGATTTGGACAGTTATGTTATCTACTAATAGAACATCTATTCTGTATGTAATAGACCTTTGTGCACAAGCTAATGTAATTTTAGAAGAAATTATAAAATGTCTGAAAGTAAAATCTGTAGTAAGAGAAAAAATACATACTAATTTATAATTTTATAGTGGTAAAAAATTCCTGTTACGGGTATTTGTGAGTTATTGGTTGTAGCAAGGAAGCATGACCTCCCTCAGAGATAGGCAAGGAGGGACAGCAACCCGCCCCTTGGGTTGTAGAGCCAGGAAAGCCATGCCCTCCTTGCAGGAAGCTATGGGGTGGAACAGGATGTGGAAGTATAAAAGACAGGCCCTGCAACTCAGTTGGGCTGGAGATGCCAAGGGAGACAGATGATTCTCCCCTGCTGCCAGAGCAGGATGCTGAGGAGGACCGCTGCATCCCCGAGCACTTGTCTGACCTTCCAGAATGCCCTGACACTCCAGACGCTGAGGAGCTTCTAGGACTACCATTGGCGGTGTATTCCGGAGAGACGGAGGATGACCCCTGGATGCAGGTACACCTTGAGGGGAAGGGAGGAGGAAGTACCTCAGGGACAGTCGACTGTAGTCTGGCTATGGTGCTGCCTGCAGATAGGGCAGTGTGTTGTGGCTGGAATCCCTGATGATCCCAGTGGTGAACACTCCACCACTGTTAGGGCGCTGAGTTAGGACCCGGTGGAATCAGGTGGGTCCAGGTCCCCCTATCACCCTACCTCAGAGGTGGCAGCCTCACCACAGTAGGCCAGGAGGTCTCTACTAGTCTACTGTTCACCAGAACTAGGACACTAGACCCTTTATTGCCCTGACTGTAGGCCAGAGCCCTCTACCTGTTTCCTGCTCTGCCTTGACCGAGGGCCTGGGCTTATAGACACTTTGTTACTCTGCCCTGAATGCAGGCCAGAGTCCCTGTTTGCTGCCTTACCCTGACTAAGGGCCAGGATTTATAGACCCTTTGCTGCTCTGCCCTGACCACAAGCCAGAGCCCCTGACTGTTGGTGGTCCACCCTGCTTGAGAGCCGGGGTTGATAGACTCATTATTGCTCAACCTGTCTCAATTGGCCTGAGCTTTAAAGACAGCTAATTCCTCCCAGCTGATTGCCATGCAAAGGGCATGATAGTGATAAGGCATGACCTCCCTTAGAGATAGATCAGGAGGCATGACCACACATGCTTATACTGGTCATAGTTAACAATAATTTAGAAAACATAAGAATTGTAGTAGTTAAGGGACAAGGTATTTCTGCTTTAGGTTTAGAAACATTTTTAGGGCTAAATCTAACTGGTAGAATTTGGACTATTCAGGGTTCTGACACACTGAAAATAGAACATCAATTTACAGTTATTCACTGACATTGGTAAATGAAACAAAAAAACTAGTTATACATGCAACTAGAAAAATACCAATATCTTTAAGAAATAAGGCACAAAAAGAATAGGAAAGCTTAGTTTAATTTAGATATAATCAAAAGTGTGGAAGAGCCGATTGAATAGGTGAATTAATTTGTAATAGTAGACAAGAAAGATGGTTATGTTTAAATTATGGCTGTCAAGTGATTAAAAAAGTTAATCATGAATAATCATGCTATTAAACAGTAATAGAATACTATTTATATAAATATTTTTGGATGTTTTCACATTTTCAAATATATTTATTTCAATTACAACACAGAATACGAAGTCTACAGTACTCACTTTATACTGATTTATTATAAATATTTGCACTGTAAAAATAAAATAAATAGTATTTTTCAATTCACTTTATACAAGTACTGTAGTGCAATCTCTTTATCTTGGAAATTGAATTTACAAATGTAGACTTATGTACAAAAAATAACTGCATTCAAAAATGAAACAATGTAAAACTTCAGAGCTTACAAGTCCACTCAGTCCTACTTCTTGTTCAGCCAATCGCTCAGACAAACAAGTTTGTTTACATTTGCAGGAGATAATGCTGTCCACTTCTTGTTTACAATGTCACATGAAAGAGAGAACAGGCATTCTCATGGCACTGTTTTAGCTGGCACTGCAAGATATTTACGTGCCAGATGCGCTAAAGATTCATATGTCCTTTCAGGCTTCAACTACCATTCCAGAGGACAGGTGTCCATGCTGATGATGGGTTCTGCTTGATAATGATCCAAAGCAGTGTAGACCAATGCATGTTCATTTTCATCATCTGAGTCAGATGCCACCAGCAGAAGGTTGATTTTCTTTTTTGATTGTTCGGGTTCTGTAGTTTCTGCATTGGAGTGTTGCTCTTTTAAGACTTCTGAAAACATGCTCCACATCCTGTCCCAATCAGATTTTGGAAGGCACTTCAGATTCTTAAATCTTGAGTCGAGTGCTGTAGCTATCTTTAGTAATCTCACATTGGTACCTTCTTTGCATTTTGTCAAATTTGCTGTGGAAGTGTTCTTAAAATGAACAACATGCTGAGTCACCATCTGAGACTGCTATAAAATGAAATATATGGCAGAATGAAGGTAAAACACAGAGCAGGAGACATACAAGGAGGTTAGTCACGAATTTAATTAATACACTATTTTTTTAACGAGCATCATTAACATGGAAGCATGTCCTCTGGAATGGTGGCCAAAGCATGAAGGGGCAGGCGAATGTTTAGCAGATCTGGCATGTAAATATCTTGAATGCCAGCTACAAAAGTACCATGTGAACATCTGTTCCACTTTCAGGTGACATTGTAAATAAGAAGCTGGCAGCATTATCCCCCGTAAATGCAAACAAACTTGTTTCTCTTAGCGATTGGCTGAACAAGAAGTAGGACTAAGTGCACTTGTAGGCTCTAAAGTTTTACATTGTTTTGTTTTTGAGTGCAGTTATATAACGAAAAAAACTACATTTATAAGTTGTGCTTTCACGATAAAGAGATTGCACTGATACTTGAATGTTTATTGTTTTTACAGTGCAAATATTTGTAATAAAAATAATTTAAAGTGAGCACTGTAACTTTGTATTCTGTGTTGTAATTGAAATCAATATATTTGAAAATGTAGGAAAACATCCAAAATATTTAATAAATTTCAATTGGTATTCTACTGTTTAACAGTGCGATTAAAACTGTGATTAAAAGCAATTCACTATTTTTGAGTTAATCGCATGAGTTAACTGCGATTAATCGACAGCCCTAGTTAAATCCAAAAGTCTTAAATAAGTAGGTTAAAACAGATGATTTAAAAATACCTGTCAGGGAAGAAATATTTGGGCAAATGTCATGAGTATAATACTTTTCTTCTTTAAATGCTTTGAATGGATATTGGCAAGTACCACTGGAGCAAGACAGTCAATTGCTACATAGGTTTAACACACTTTTTGGACATTGCTATTTTTAAAAGACTACCTTTTGGATTATGTTTAAATCCAGAGGTATTCCAAAGAGCAATACAAATGATTTTTGAAAATATAGCTGGCACACAAGTGTACACAAATAATATGATAATATGGGGAAGAACTTTAGGAGACCTGTAGTGAGGCGGACTGCCCCACTCCCTGGGAGGATGGGCTGTGGCAGGCCAGGGAGCCTGCGCAGCCTGGGAGCCAATCAGAAAAGGGCTTATAGGGAGCAAATCAGGGCCCAGATTGGAGGGAACCAATCAGGGCCAGGCTCACCACTATATAAAGGCTGCCCAGAGCAGGCGCAGTCAGTCTGTCCTAGGCCTTTGACAGGGGAAGGTCAGTCTCCAAGGGGGAGACTAGCACCGCAGACAGCGCAGTGCTGGGCAGGCTCAGGGAGGCTAGAAGGCTCTAGCCCATAGCCGCCAGGCTGCAGGCCCTGAAGGGAAGGGCCTAGCGGGTGCAAGGGGCTGTAGGGGAAGCAGCACACTGAAACAGACAGAGGAGGGGAAAGAAAGAGGGCAGCGAGGCTGACGCCAGAGGGTCCCTGGGCCGGGACCCAGAGTAGAGGGCGGGCCTGGGTCCCCCCCTTCCTCCTTGCGGTACATCCAGCCATTGGCCGTAGGGAGTGGCCATTATAGACCATGCCAGATCCCTGCCAAGAGGGATTAGATTTTGGGGTGTGTGGTTGCACATGGTGGCTGGAGTGGAGGACTGCTGATTATCGATCCCCGGAAGGGGGTGCAGATGGACTAAGGGGCACTGCTGGAGGGCAGTGGCCTCGAACAGGACACCGCCGAGCAGGGAGCAACACGGACCCAGAGATGCCAACAGAGGGCAGAACAACGGACGGGACACCACCAGGAGGGGGCGCTCCACTGGAATCGAGCTAATTCCTGAAATCACCAGCAGGAGGCACCACGGGTGGTGAGTCCCGACTCATTTACAAGACCATAATAGAAGATTAACTAAAACCTTATCTGGATTGAAACCTAACAAAAATAAATGTAAATTCAGAGTGCAAGAATTAATGTTTCTAGGAAAAAAACTGAAAAGTCAGGGATTACAGATTGATCCCCAATGAGTACAAACAATTGATAATATTGCTCACCCAAAAGATAAGGAGTCGTTACAGAAATTTTTGGGCATTGTTAATTTTGTAGGGAAATACATAGCTAACCTAGCAGAAAAACAGACAACAAATGTAAGGGCTTAACTTTGTAAAAATAATCAGTGGAAATGGGACTGTCAACATCAACAAGAATTAGTGCAGTTTAAGCAACTAATACAAATAGCTCCAGTATTAAAAATATTTGATCATAACAGAATTACAAAATTCTCTTCAGATGCATCCAAACCAGGCCTCAGAGCAGTTCTATTCAAAAGTATGGTGATCTATGCCTCTAGAGCTATGTCCAGCAGAATGCCAGTATGCTCAGATAGAAAAACGGCTTTGGAATTTGTTTTTGGATGCAAAAAATGTCACATTTATATACGGTAGATCTGAAGTGGCAGAAACAGATCATAAACCATTAGTTAATATTTCAAAAAGGAACATGACAGACATACCACCTGGATTACAAAGATTATTTTTTCAATTGTATTTATGATTTAAAATTAGAATATCAGCCACACAAGTCAATTGTTGCTGATATTATTTCTAGAGCTTATGATGTAACCAATGTCACAGAAAAAGAACATAATGTGGCACATGTATAGGGTGACGAGATGTACCATTTTTAAAGGGACAGTCCCGTAAGTCCATAAGACAGACTGGTAAGCCTAACGTCGGTACCAGGCAAATTAGTCGAAATAATAGTAAAGAATAAAATTGTCAGACACATAGAAGAACATAAATTGTTGGGCAAAAGTCAACATGGTTTCTCTAAAGGGAAATCGTGTCTTACTAATCTATTAGAGTTCTTTGAAGGGGTCAACAAACATGTGGACAAGGGGGATCCAGTGGACATAGTGTACTTAGATTTCCAGAAAGCCTTTGACAAGGTCCCTCACCAAAGACTCTTAGATAAATTAAGTTGTCATGGGATAAAAGGGAAGGTCCTTTCATGCATTGAGAATTGGTTAAAAGACAGGGAACAAAGGGTAGGAATTAATGGTAAATTCTCAGAATGGAGGGGGTAACTAGTGGTGTTCCCCAAGGATCAGTCCTAGGACCAATGCTATTCAACTTATTCATAAATGAACTGGAGAAAGGGGTAAATAGTGAGGTGGAAAAGTTTGCAGATGATACTAAACTGCTCAAGATAGTTAAGACCAAAGCATACTGTGAAGAACTTCAAAAAGATCTCACAAAACTAAGTGACTGGGCAATAAAATGGCAAATGAAATGTAATGTGGATAAATGTAAAGTAATGCACATTGGAAAAAATAACCCCAACTATACATACAATATGATGGGGGCTAATTTAGCTACAACAAATCAGGAAAAAGATCTTGGAGTCATCGTGGATAGTTTTCTGAAGACATCCATGCAGTGTGTAGAGGCGGTCAAAAAAGCAAACAGGATGTTAGGAATCATTAAAAAGGGGATAGAGAATAAGATGGAGAATATATTATTGCCCTTATATAAATTGATGGTATGCCCACATCTTGAATACTGCATACAGATGTGGTCTCCTCATCTCAAAAAAGATATACTAGCACTAGAAAAGGTTCAGAAAAGGGCAACTAAAATGATTAGGGGTTTGGAGAGGCTCCCATATGAGGAGAGATTAAGGAGGCAAGGACTCTTCAGCATGGAAGATGAGACTAAGGGGGGATATGATACAGGTATATAAAATCATGAGTGATGTGGAGAAAGTAGATAAGGAAAAGTTATTTACTTATTCTCATAATACAAGAACTAGGGGTCACCAAATGAAATTGATGGGCAGCAGGTTTAAAACAAATAAAAGGAAGTCCTTCTTCACACAGCACACTGTCATCTTGTGGAACTTCTTACCTGAAGAGGTCTGAAGGCTAGGACTATAACAGCGTTTAAAAGAGAACTGGATAAATTCATGAAAGTTAAGTCCATTAATGGCTATTAGCCACGATGGGTAAGGAATGGTGTCCCTAGACTCTGTCTGTTTGTTAGAGGGTGGAGATGATAGCAGGAGAGAGATCACTTGTTCATTAACTGTTAGGTTCACTCCCTCTGGGGCACCTGGCATTGGCCACTGTCGGTAGACAGGACAGTGGGCAAGATGGACCTTTGGTCTGACCCAGTATGGCTGTTCTTATGTTCATATTTAAGCCCTCCTGCAGGTGTCCCGACTTTTTTTGTAAAAACAGGCAAATTGTCCCATATTTTCTGTCTCCTTCCCCCCATAAGTACTAGCGAGAGAGATCCCTGCTCACCAGCCACCCACACACCAGTGGTGAGTTGGGGGAGTCCAGTGGCCGACGATGGGGGTAGGTGTGAAAGGCTGGTGGCAGGGCGAAGATGCAGTGCACAGGGCCGGCCACTCCCCCTGCTGGCCTGTCAGCACAGCCCCCACTGCGTGCTGGCTCTCAGCCATCAGGCCCCTGCCCTCCATCCAGTTTCTGGCCAGCACTGGCTGCACGCTGTGAGCTGCGGTGGCTGGTGAATGCGGGCAGGTGCCAGACAGCGGCTGGTTACGCGTCACCTCTGCTGTCCACCCACTGGCCCTTTTATATGCTCCTCCTCTCACTGCCCTCTCCCTGCTTTGCCCTTCTCCCTCTCCCCCTACCCCCAGCCCCGCTGCTCCTCCACGTCTCTCCCGACGGGACACATCCTGTTCCAGTGCTATGCAAAGAACCAGCTTCTGGTCAGAGCACTCGGCTCACCAGCAGCCTGGCTGGCAGGCTCCTTCCTTCCCCCTACTGCCTCTGGCTGGGCCAGCACCCTGGGAAAGCCCAAGACCCCCAGAAGGAGCTGAGCCTTGTGTGTGCCAAAACCCCAGACAGCACTGGCACGGGGAAGCCTCTCCACCCCTCAGTTAAGGTCTGGAGTGGTAGGGAGGAAGCAATTTCCAGCCTGTTTGCACTCTGACCCTGCAGGCTCCACAGTAGTCTCCCGAGCAGGGGCTTAGAACTCCCTTCACCTGCTCCCTGTCACCCTAGGTCCTACCCCCAGGGAACGTGGGACTGCTCCATCCCCTAGGCATCATCCCCTACTGAGCCACCTCTCTGGCTGGGTTCACAGAAGCCCCTGCAGTCAGGTTCCCTGGGCCTTGGTGCACAATGCATCCTTAGGGATTAACCCCTTCCTGTCCATGCTGTAGCCAGGGGACAGGAGGCAGCTGGGTTATGTCTGTGGCCAGCAACAGCCTGGAGATGTTAGCTGCCTTTTGACACTCCCACAAAGTGCCGAAGGCTGCTGCTGGCCACATTCTGGTATGAACCCTGGCAGAAATCTGGGATGGGTGGCATGTGACCCTGCGTGTCCCCCCTCCTCCATTGTTGCTTTGGGAAGACACAGTGCCAGGTACCAGGAAAGGCATGGAGGATGGAGAGTGCCAGGCAGAGATGGAAGGGTCAGTTGGTCACTCCTCCTGTGTGAGAGGTGCACAGGGGTGTGCGTATGTCACCTCTCTCCATGTGAACCCTAAAGCCTTAAAGATAAGGTAAATAAAAATAATCCAACCACACCGTATTTATTTTTAACAGGGGCTCAGTCAACCTGATGTTAATTTGAACATTTGTACTGCATAGTTCTGATTGATTGCCGTTGAACATGCTTGAATATGAGTAATTTTACCAGGTGTCCCGTATTCAGCTTAGGGAAATATGGTTACCCTAAACATAGAGATGTACTTAAAAATTGTTTCCTACACCAGAAAGAGTATGGGAAGAAACTGTACAAGCAACTAGATAGGATAAGAATTTACAAAAGGTTATTACAGCTACAGCAAAAGGATATTATAAAAATACGAAACCGAAGCCATATAATACATTTATTCAAAATTTACCAGTAATTGAAGAAATTCCATTTAAAGATAATAGAATAATTCCTTTAGGGTTAACAGCAGAGATGTTGAAATGCATACATGAGGGACATTTAGGCATAGAAAAATGTAAATGTAAATCAAGAGAGCTTCTGTATTGGCCACAAATGAACCAAAACACAGAGGATTATACAAAAGAATGTGACATGTCAAACGGTAGAAATGCTCAGTTTGAACATTTATTCATGAAAACTTAAGACCTTAAGTTGAGATCTGACTATAAAGAACATGCATATGTTATAGTTCTTGATTATTTTTTCACATTTTCCTGAAATAGCTGTACTAGAAAACACAAGTGCCAAACAAGTCGTTAATAAAATTAAATAAATTTTTGCAAGGCTTTGCATTCTGAATAAAAATAATGACTGATACTTGACCTCAATTTCACAGTCAAGAGATTAAAAGTTTTGTCACAGGATATGATTTCAAACATATTACATCACATCCAGGTTCCCCACAATCTTTAGCCTGCTAAGGCTAGTTGAAAATGGTGTTAAAAGAGTATAAAGATTGATAACAAACGTTGAAGAAATGAATACTGATTTATACTTGGCATTATTAAATAATAGACCATCATTACAACAAGATTTATCACCTGCACAGTTGTTATTTAGCAGAAAACTTAGAAACAGATTGCCTAGGATTTTTCAAGAAGGATATACGGAAAGAAATAAGTATAAATATCAGTTGAGTTTGTATCAAAAGAACTTTTGTGATAAAGGATTGTATAAACTAGCTTTTTTGAAACCTCATGATAGAGTACATATAATATAATGGTAGAAATTGGGCTCAGAAGCCACTGTAATAAAAGAGGTACCATCTCAATCAAATGTCATGATTAATAATGGCCAAGTGTACAGACAAAATCAGACACATTTGCAATTGTTACCTGGAAGACCAGACTCAGCTGAAAGAAGAAATGATATAGTAGAGCAACAAGAGGGGCAGGAAAATGAAAATGCCGTCATTCCTCTAAGTAATATGAACTTCAATGATTCAGCAAATATAAAAGTTAGACAATCACTGCATCAAAGGAGACCCGTTAAAAGCCTTACAGAAAGCTGTACATACACACACCAGGGGTGGCTCCAGGCACCAGCATGCCAAGCGCGTGCCTGGGGTGGCAAGCCACAGGGGGCGCTCTGCTGGTCGCCGCGAGGGCGGCAGGCAGGCTGCTTTCGGCGGCATGCGTGCGGAGGGTCCGCTGATCCCGCGGCTTCGGGGGACCTGCCTCAGGCTGCTGCCGAATTTGCGGGACCGGGGACCTCCCACTGGCAAGCCGCAGAAGACAGCCTGCCTGCCGTGCTTGGGGAGGCAAAATGCCTAGAGCCGCCCCTGACACACACATATTTATGCTAAAATAATAAAAGAAAGGATATGTAGTGTAACTGCGGTGGTAAGAGAATGAAGAGATTTTCCAGGCGTCGGAGCTGACAATGGGAAGAGGCTGTTAGTTTAGGTTAGACCTGAGGTGGGCAAACTACGGCCAGGGGCCGCATCCAGCCTGCCAGCTGTTTTAAGCCAGCCCTTGAGCTCCCACTGGGGAGCGGGGTCTGGGGCTTGTCCCGCTCTGGTGCTCTGATCCCCCTCCTGCCCTCCAAACCCCTCGATCCCAGCCTGGAGCACCTTCCTGCACCCCATAATAATAAAATATATTAAAAAAATAATAAATTGAGATATACCTATCTTGTAGAACTGGAAGGGACCCTGAAAGGTCATTGAGTCCAGCCCCCTCCCTTCACCAGCAGGACCAAGTACTGATTTTGCCCCAGATCTCTAAGTGGCCCCCTCAAGGGCTGAACTCACAACCCTGGGTTTAGCAGGCCAATGCTGAAACCACTGAGATATCCCTCCCCCCAAACTGCTCATCCCCAGCCCCACCCAGAGCCCACATCCCCAGCCAGAGCCCTAACTCCCCACCCACACCCCACTTCCCTGCCCCAGCCCGAATCCCCTCTCACACTCTGAATTCCTCATTTCTGGCCCCACCCTAGAGCCTGCACCCCCAGCCAGAGCTCTCACCCCATCCCACATCCCAGCCCCAATTTTGTGAGCATTCATGGCCCACCATACAATTTCTATTCCCAGATGTGGCCCTTGGGCCAAAAAGTTTTCCCACCCCTAGGTTAGACTGACAGACAGACCTGAGTTAAGATGCTCTGTCTATAATATGTTAACTATGTTTCTAATAAAGACTGTTGTTAAATTACTAGCAATTAATTATTAAGACTAGTGGATTACTTGAATATAAAACAACAGGGCCAGTTGCTGCTTTCCTTTCTCTCCCTCTCCCTCTCTATATTTTTTCTTTCCCATGGCTCCTGAAATCAGTTAGTCACTCTCCCTCTTTCCTTCCCTCTTACTTCTTTTTTCTAACTGGGAAACTCTTCAGTAAGGGTGAAAGTCACCATGGAAGAGGGGCAGCACATGGCCCTATGCACAACAGAAGCCCTGTTTTGTGACTTATGTGGTGCCTGAGACTTGTGCTGGCCCTCTGCACAGGAGGGAATCTCATCTGCAGCTGTAATTGCTCCTCGGGGTAAGGCCTGTCCTGGTGTATCATCCATGAGGCACCTTGAGTACTCCACAATAATCAATAACCAATCACTGCTGCTCAGCTACCTCCCAGACCCACAGCTGCTTGCTATCTCATGCAAAGGGCTTACACGGGTATTAGGAGGCTGGTAAATGTGTAAGGTCTGAGGCCTTTTTCTGCAGCCATATTAGGAGAGCAGCAGCCATGAACCATGAAACAGAAAGTCACATACTCACATTCCATCCAAATTATATTAATCTAATATAATATAATATTAGGTTGTTAAGAAGGTGATCCTGTCCTAATAGTACCCACCACCACCACCATATAGAGAAACAGATCTTAAGATGTTTAAAGAAAACTTTGATGGCATTTTGTCTTGCAAGGAATCACTTACCAACAGTTTCCAAAGTGGCAGCCGTGTTAGTCTGTATCAGCAAAAAGAATGAGTACTTGTGGCACCTTAGAGACTAACACATTTATTTGGGCATAAGCTTTCATGGGCTAAAACCCACTTCATTGGATGCATGCAGTGGAAAATACAGTAGGAAGATATATATACACAGAGAACACGAAAAAATGGGTTTTGCCATACCAGCTCTAACGAGGCTAATCAATTAAGGTGGGCTATTATCAGCAGGAGAAAAAAACTTTTGTAGTGATAATCAGGATGGCCATTTCAAACAGTTGACAAGAAGATGTAGTAACAGTAAGGGAAAAATTAGCACAGGGAAATAGTTTTTACTTTGTGTAATGACCCATCCACTCCCAGTCTTTATTCAAGCCTAATTTAATGGTGTCCAGTTTGCAAATTAATTCCAGTTCTTTTATCCACAGTTGTGATTGTGAAATCTTTACTTCTGTATTGTTTTGCCTTTATGGTCCCCACTTCTCTATTTGGTTTCTGTGATGTTGCACTCCATATGTTTATGAAAATATGCTTATGAATGTAAATATAATGTAACTGGAATATGCTTTATGCAAAAGGTCTCTTGTAAGGTATCATTACAAAGCTTATAATCTACTGAGTGTGCTCATCCTGTTTGTATGTAGGTATCATTCTTGTATTTAAAACTAGAAATATGAAGTTAACTCTGAGGTCCTATTGTAATTATGCAAAGTGTGGGCCATTAATTAATGGCTTGAAATCTTGATGGCTCCCATTAACCAGGACAATTGGTTGTAAACGGCTCTGTTTACTTGCAAAACTTCCTGGGTATGTGCAGGCCAACCCTGAAGGAATGGAGAATGAAGTCTTACAGTGATATGTGATCATGTCACCTGGTACTGGAATCCATCTTAAATCTGGTGCTTTTCCATTTAGAAGGAAGGGTGGGAACCCAGAGAGAGACAAAGGATTCCCACCTTGTGCCAAAGCTATATAAGGGGGTGGAACAGAACAAAGGGAGCTGCAGTCATGAGAAATCCCCTAGTTACCACCTGAGCTGGAACTAACAAGAACTGAGACAAGGGAAAGGATTGGGCCCAGACCAAGAAGGAGTCTAGTCTGTGAAAGAAGCTTACTGGAACATCTCTGAGAGTGAGATTTACCTGTGTTCAGTTTCTTAATATATAAGGCTTAGACTTGCATGGCTATGCTTTATTTTACTTGGAGACTTACTTTGTTCTGTCTGTTATTACTTGGAACCACTTAAATCCTACTTTTTATACTTAATAAAACCACTTTTGTTTATTATTGAACCCAGAGTAAGTGATCAATACCTGGGGGAGCAAACAGCTGTGCATATCTCTCTATCACTTTTATAGAGGGCGGACAATTTGAGTTTACCCTGTATAAGCTTTATTTGGGGTTTGGATCCCATTAGGTGCTGGGTGTCTGGGTGCTGAAGACAGGAATACCTGCTGAGTGGTTTTCAGTTAAACCCTGCAGCTTTTGGGATGTCATTCAGACTCTGGGTCTGTGTTGCAGCAGGCTTGCATGTCTGGCTCAACAAGGCAGGGTTCTGGAGGCCCAAACTGGCAGAGAAAATGGGCTCAGAGGTAGTCTCAGCACACCAGGTGACTGTCCCAAGGGGGTCTCTGTAACTGAACTCTGAGTTTCTGTCTAGTTCTTTGATTGTTTTTGTCTGTTGCATAACTAATTTTGCAAGATTTAAATCAAGTAAGGTGATGGGGTATGACTGGATAAAGAATTGTTTCACACTACGTTAGGATTGGTCAAATAATTATATTATAAAATCCTTGCTTAAGGTATAGCTAAGCAGAACTTGAGTTTTACTACATAAACTGAGAAGGGGACTAGCTGGGAAATAAAGGAAAAGGAAAATAAAAATAAAAAGGAAAGACCTGGCAGAATAATAATAACTCAGCTCCAAGACACAACCCGAGAGCAGAGCTGCTAGACTCCTATGCATGACTGTGACATGCAGCAACCAGAATCCAGACAAGACCAACCTTGCCTGGCCAACAAGGAAAGTCCGCCTGTGTGATCAGGACTGGCAAGCAGAGCATTGTATGCTTAGCTTTTGTATTCTGCCTGGTGATTGTTAATAAACAGAGATTAAGGACATTACTGTGTAAGGCTCTTTCACTGGTAAAAGGTCCTGAAAATCTGCAGAAGGTTACACTCTGAGCCCTAAGAACGCGGTAAGGGTGGGTGCCCTAGAGTGTAGGATTACCCCTTAAGCCCTAGGAACAGGGTAAAGGTGGGTGCCATAGGGTGTACCAGGGTCATTCACAGGAGAGAAGCCCAGACCCATCCCACAGCTACTGAAGAAGGGGAGCGTGCTTGGATTCTCATCTGGGTATGGCATTCCATCTTTAGGGAGGGGCATTTTCTCTCCCTGAATTCCCACACCTTCATTCCAGGCTCCTGGGTGCTGTACAGCAGGGGAGGGAGGGAAGGTTTCTGCTAATGCACTTCTCCTCAGCCGCTCTCCTTTTGGATCCTTCACACAAGACAATTGCTCCAGTGGCTGCCTCTGCTCTCACAGTACGTCTACACTACGGGATAATTCCGATTTTACATAAACCGATTTTATAAAACAGATTGTATAAAGTCGAGTGCACGCGGCCACACTAAGCACATTAATTCGGCGGTGTGCGTCCATGGTCCGAGGCTAGCGTCGATTTCCGGAGCGTTGCACTGTGGGTAGCTATTCCGTAGCTATCCCATAGTTCCCGAAGTCTCCCCCGCCCCTTAGAATTCTGGGTTGAGAGCCCAGTGGCTGATGGGGCAAAAATCATTCTCACGGGTGGTTCTGGGTAAATGTCGTCAGTCATTCCTTCCTCTGGGAAAGCAACGGCAGACAATCATTTCGTGCCCTTTTTCCCTGGATTGCCCTGGCAGACGCCATAGCATGGCAACCATGGAGCCTGTTCAGCTTTTTTTTTTACAGTCACCGTATCTGTACTGGATGCTGCGGACAGGGGTGATACTCCAGCGCTACACAGCAGCATTCATTTGCTTTTGCATGACAGCAGAGATGGTTATCAGTTGTTCTGTACCGTCTGCTGTGCCATTTGAGATGACGGTTATCTGTCATTCTGTACCATCTGATGCTGTCATGGGTGCCCCTGGCTGAGGTCGGCTGGGGGCACAAAGACAAAAATTGGAATGACTCCCCGAGTCAATCCCTCCTTTATGGTCTCTAAAAATAGAGTCAGTCCTGCCTAGAATATGGGACAAGTGTACTAGAGAACCAGTGTATCAGAGAGCACAGCTGCTCTGTGTCAGATCCTGCAGAAATGATGAGCTGCATGCTGTTCACGGGGAGTGCCCCTGCAACAACCCCACCCGTTGCTTCCCTCCTCCCCCAACCTTCCTGGGCTACCGTGGCAGTGTCCCCCCCCCATTTGTTTCATGAAGTTATAACGAATGCAGGAATAAGAAACAGTGATTTGTTAGTGAGATAAAATGAGGGGGAGGCAGCCTCCCCGTGCTATGACAGTCCAGGCAGGACATTAAGCAGTGCGGGAGAGAGGAGCCCAGCATGCCGCTGCTATGAGAGTTCAGGCAGGACAGAATATTTTCTTTACACAGGAAAGGGAGGGGGCTGATGGAGCTCAGCCCCCAGTAGCGATGATGAAGACGGTTACCAGCCGTTCTGTACCATCTACTGGGAATGACTGAGAATCATTCCTATTTTCAGCCAGGCGCCTCCAGCCAGTCTCACCTGAAGCCAGCCAGGAGCACTCACAGGTTGATAAGAAGGACCATTACCAGTCCTACTGCACCATCTGCCACCAGGGAGGGGAGAGGAGCGGATACTGCTCTTCACTGCTGCAGCATCGCGTCTACCAGCAGCATTCAGTAGACATAGGTGACATTGAAAGAAGTCAAGAAACGATTTCTTTCCCTTTTCTTTCATGTAGGGAGGGAGTAAATTCACGAGCTATTCCCTGAACCACGCCGGACAATGCGTTTGAACCTATAGGCATTGGGAGCTCAGTCAAGAATGCAAATACTTTTCGGAGACTGCTGGGGACTGTGGGATAGCTGGAGTCCTCAGTACCCCCTCCCTCCCTCCATGAGCATCCATTTGAGTCTCTGGCTTCCCGTTACACTTGTCACGCAGCACTGTGTAGCCTGTAGATTTTTTTTTTCAAACCCTTTGGCATTTCGTCTTCTGTAATGGAGCTTTGATAGAACAGATTTGTTTCCCCATACAGCGATCAGATTCAGTATCTCCCGTACAGTCCATGCTGGAGCTCTTTTTGGATTTGGGACTGCATTGCCACCCGTGCTGATCAGAGCTCCACACTGGGCAAACATGAAATGAAAATCAAAATTTCACGGGGCTTTTCCTGTTTACCTGGCTACTGCATCTGAGCTGAGATTGCTGTCCAGAGCGGTCACAGTGGTGCACTGTGGGATAACGCCCGGAGGCCAATACTGTCGATTTGCGGCCACACTAACCCTAATCCGATATGGTAATACCGATTTTAGCGCTATTCCTCTCGTTGGGGAGGAGTACAGAAACCGATTTAAAGAGCCCTTTATATTGATATAAAGGGCCTCGTAGTGTAGACGGGTACAGCGTTAAATCGGTTTAACGCTGCTAAAATCGGTTTAAATGCGTAGTGTAGACCAGGCCGTAGACTTTCCAAGTGGCAGCAGACTGAATTTGAGCATCTACTTGTCAGTTTCGCTTATGCTCAGGGGTTTCCTAATAACAGGAAGGAAAACTGACCTGACAGTTCAGGAAGTGGTAGGTAACAGCAGAGGCTCTGTAGCTGGCTGCAGGCTTTAGAAGACAGCACTGGATAGGATTATACTTGGTTCATGTTTGGAAGGTAATCTTCACAACCACAAACTTATTTTTGTTTGTAAATGAAAGCTTCAACAGTACAGAAGTTGATGGTTCTGGCCCAGGAAATATCCCTACTCTGTACTAGCCAGTGCAGTTTTCAAGGCTCTCTGAATGTTGCATGAAATGTCTTCTGCAGTCTTAAAAAAGAGAGAGAAAAAGAAGTAAGGGGAAAATGAAAGGACAAAAAGAAGAAAAAATCTAAATGCAGACGTGCATCTGTGGAGGGGATGACTGTAAGTATATGGGCAGACAGAGGTCCGTAATTCACTAACTCTGCGTGTGTGTGTGTGTGTGTGTATATGTGTGCACTGCTTATCATCATTTATTATTTATACAGTGCCACAGGGGTGCATCACACTGATTAGACTGAGAAGGGGGGTTGTACAGAGCAGATATCTGTGTGCATGTGGAGTGGATGTGTTTGCCATAGGTCTTTTGTGCTCATGCTTGTGTTTCACAGGATGTATGCCATATATGTCAAAAGGAGAGTGACAGGTACTGCTTGGTGTGGGAGAGGTGTGGATAACCCAGTGCATGTGTATTGTGTGTGAAGGGTTGGATCAGCATATACATGTGACTCAGCCTGCCAGTTTATGCATGGCTGCTTTTATATTTGCATACAGGTGCTGTTTCTGAAGTGACAATCATTTTTTTTTTTTTTTTTGGATTTCTATAAACATTATCAATGTGCCTTTGGCTCTAAGTGCCCTGGATATAACCTACAAATACCGTACCAGCTGATACAGCAGCATAACTAATGTGCAGCAGGTCTAGTCAAAAGAACGCAACAAGCCAGGCAACTTAAAAGCTCCAAAGTCACCATTGTAAAGTAATGGTTGAGTGTCGGTATGAGTGTGTTCACACAAAGAGTCTCTCTGTGTGTCTGTATGAGGAAGGTAGCTTCTAATCTTGCTGAGGAGCTGTGGAACTCAGCCACACAATTTAGTGGACTTCCATAGCTGCACTTGTGGTTATGCAATGAAATTGTTTGCAATGCTCACGCTGCACTGCATATGCTACTGCTTAGAGCTCAGCTCTCGTAATTTTATTTTTACCTGTATTTTTGTTTTTATATATTCTGCAAAATGACCAGTCCCCTTTAAGAGTTAGACATAAGCTTCAAATTCTGTTTATTTTTAAGCTCAAATAACTCAAGCCATTCAAACCAATTCTTCTCAAACTTTCCACAACACTTCCCTTGTCCCCTGAAGGTTCTGTGAAATTTAAGGCTAACCAGAAATACCAGAGAAAGGTAAAGTTCCATAGTCCTGAAGGAGAAAGTCAGACTTTGACTCTGACTTACTTGTAATCTCATGATGTTCAGGTTACAAGCATTTTAAAATAAGGCAGAGCACACCTGCTCCATTTTAGCCACAGCACTGTGTGTCCAGACACAAAAATGGACAGGGTGCCTATGTGGAAATGTGCTCAAGCAGACCTATTCCAACAGGCTACACTGCATGTTCCTCACAGTACACCAAAATGTTCATAACAACTATGGTATTTCAAAGCCAACATCTTCTCCTCCCCTTCCCCAGCACCTATCCCTGACATTTGAAGATTGACATGTTGTAGCCCAGCCATTGCTGATTTAGCTGAATAGGAACACAGTTATTTTCTGGAGGCAGAAAGAATTACTTTTTTCATATTCTCAGACCTTAAAAATCAGCCAGCAAGATTTTTCCTCCAAGTTTTTTCAAAAACTGCATCACAAGACAAAAGCCTATATTGGAATTGGAAAAGGTTCAGAAAAGGGCAACAAAAATGATTAGACGTATGGAACGGCTTCCATATGAGGAAAGATTAATAAGACTGGGTCTTTTCAGCTTGGAAAAGAGACGACTAAGGGGGGATATGATAGAGGTCTATTAAAATCATGACTGGTGTGGAGAAAGTAAATAAGGAAGTGTTATTTACTCTGGCTCATAACACAAGGACTAGGGGTCGCCAAATGAAATTAATAGGCAGCAGGTTTAAAACAAACAGAAGGAAGTATTTCTTCACATAATGTACGCTCAACCTGTGGAACTCTTTGCCAGAGGATGTTGTGAAGGCCACGACTATAACAGAGTTAAAAAAACAACAACCCTAGATCAGTTAAAGAAGGATAGGTCCATCAACTGCTATTAGCCAGGATAGGCAGGGAAGGTGTCTATAGCGTTGGTTTGCCAGAGACTGGGAATGGATCACTTGATGATTACCTGTTCTGTTCATTCCCTCTTGGACACCTGGCATTGGCCACTGTCAGAAGACAGGATACTTGGCTAGATGGACCTTTGGTCTGACCCAGTATGGCTGTTCTTATGTTCTTAAAGGCCAGCCTGGCAAGTTTCAGTGTCAAAGCAGGGTTTGTGGGGCAGTCTTCATTTCCCCTTCTGGAGGGGGGCACTTGGTAAGTGTGCTATCTTAAACTATGGGATCCTTTGACCTTTTGAACTGAAAGCAAACACCTGAACCAGGCACACAGACCTTCATAGCTTACTTGTCTGCTGATTTTTTGACACTAATCTACTTCATTAATTTTAACTAGTTATGTCTTAGAAGAATCACAGTGAATAGATTAGCCCTGCTGAAAAATCATGTGCTCATTTCAGTCCACAGCTAGAAATAGCACTTGCCAACGTGAATTGAGTGGTGTGTTTCCCAGCATCCATCTATTCCTGTTGAGTCTAGTAGCCACTTGCACACTGATGGAGCTGATAGACTCTATCCAGTTACTCTGCAGGATGTGTCAGTGATGTGACAATGGCCTTCAAACCCCAAATAACATGATTAAAAGCAGCACTAGGGAACATGCTGTAATCTCACGCCAGTGGATTCATGGCTTGGCAAGGGCTGCTTCATTCTATTACACTTCAGGACACATTTTCTCACTCCCTTCCACCCCTCTTTTCTTTTTGTTGCTGAGTCTCCAAGGTAATCCACATTTGTGGGCCCTCTTCTAGTTCACAGGACTAAAGAGAAGACAGACAACAATGGAGGAAGTGGGTCACCAATCAGATATTTCTGGTTGTTAAGAACAATACGGAGAATATCTTGAGAATGGGGAAATGTTGATAAGTGCAAATCAATGCACATTGAAAAACAGAATCCAAACTATACATACAAAATGATGGGGTCTAAATTAGGTATTCCCACTCAAGGAAGAGCTCTTGGAATCATTGTGGATAGTTCTCTGAAAACATCCACTCAATGTGCAGTGGCAGTTAAAAAAGCTAACAATGTTAGGAACCATTAGGAAAGGGATAGATAATAAAACAGAAAATATCATATTGCCTCTATATAAATCCAGAGTACGCCCACACATTGAATACAGCGGGGAGTTCTGGTCACCCTGTCCCCAAAAGTTATATTGGAATTGGAAAAGAGCACTAAAATTGACTAAGGGTATGGAATAGCTTCCATATGAGGAGAGATTAAAAAGACTGGGACTGTTCATCTTAGAAAAGAGAGGACTAAGGGGATATGATAGAGGTCTACAAAATCATGAAGAAAGTGAATAGGAAAATGTTATTTGCTCCTTCACATAACACAAGAACTAGGGGTCATCCAATGAAATTAATAGACAACAGGTTTAAAACAAACATAAGGAAGTACTTCTTCACAGAACACACAGTCAATCTGTGGAACTCATTGCCAGGGCATGTGATCATCAAAAGTATAACTAGGTTAAAAAAAGAATGAGATCAGATCATGGGGGATAGGTCCATCAATGGCCATGTTCTGAGTATCCCTAAACTTCTGACTGCCAGAAGCTGGGACTGGATGATGGGATGGATCACTCAATAATTGCCCTGTTCTGTTCATTCCCTCTGAATCATTCAGTACTGGCCACTGTCAGCAGACAGGATACTGGGCTAGATAGACCATTGGTCTTATCCCATATAATCGTTCTTATGTTAAAACAAGAGAAGTGTAGTTCTAGTCATCAATCTCTTTTCTATGTGGGATCCATGAAATCAGATGCGAGTCCCAGTTATTCCCTAAATGAATGAAGGAATCAAAAACATTCCTCAGCACTGAAAGAATGCTCCCCCTCCCCTGTTTGGACACAAATGGTGAGCAGAATTACAGAGAAGAGGGCTGGATCAGAAGAAACAGACTTCTCCCCTTGGAAGATACTCTTTAAGTGAATGCCATTAAAAAAGCGAGAGCTGGGCTTCCTGTGGAATTATTATTCCAAGCTATTATGCTCACACATAACTGAACTGAACCGAACCAACAGTCAGGTATGAAAGTGGAAATGACAGTCTTATTCTACAAAGCTGATATGATTCATCTGCCTGGCACTTTATCCCAGATTATGAAAATGAACGACATCTACACTAGATTTGGGTATGAGGAGGAGAAAACTGTTGCATGCAGCTCTCCTACTCTCATAGTGACACTGTCTAAAGCAAACTCTTGTATAAGTGACCCCTTTCACATAGCAGGCCTCTGAGTGTGGTTATAAATTAAAACCACTTTTTTATATATTTAACACCATTATAAATGCTGGAGGCAAAGCAGGGTTTGGGGTGGAGGCTGACAGCTCGTGACCCCCCCATGTAATAACCTTGTGACCCCCTGAGGGATCCCTACCCCCAGTTTGAGAGCTCCTGGTCTAGAGGGTTGTCCATGCCAGAAGACAAGGACAGGAGCACTATGAAATTTCAGCCAAACTCTTGTGTACTTCTGTGCAAATTTATTTATTTGTAAAGAAAATGATCTGTTATGTCCTGGAGAGCAAAGGCCCAGGAACTAACCTCCTGCTCCAGGGATAACCTTCCTTCCAAAGCTGCCAAGAGCAAAGGCTGAGTCACTAACTCTCCCCCTAACCCAATGGCAACAATCCTCTTGAAAAGCCAATATAGAGGAAGAATTCATGGCACACTGTCACCATAGCCATGACATCACTGATGCCTAATCAGTGTCCAGAGTCAATGCACAGCAACCTTGCATTCTGCATTTCTATTGCAGCATTAAAGTAGGGAGTAAGGAGGTGCCAGCAGAGCAAGGAGTCCTATTTTGGATGTATCGCCCACATTTTGTTTCATATCCTTAGCCACTGGACACTATTCCCAGAGGAATGGAGCCAATTGCAGTGAACATGCCTGTGATGAGCTGGCCAGTCAAGCAGACTGCTCCAGACTGCTTACTTCTGGAGACTGTTTCATTTCTGAAGCAAGGGAACTAACCCAATTAAAGTGACAACCTCAAGATTAAGAACAGGCTTTACTCTCCTTCTCCATACACCCCATGGATGCTTAACCTAGCAGACCTGCTCTGCATTGGTATAAATCTAATGGGAAGGGACACTACAGACACTGATAATCAAGAACCCTTTCTTCTTTGCTTCCCAGTCCCAAACTGGAAACACCTGGAAAACTAACATGGAACCTGTATCGGTTGTTCCTACACCCTCTGGTGTGACACCTGATGTACTGGGGTACCACTGAGCCTGCCTGTTCCACCAGCCTGGGTTCCCTTATGCTGTCCTGCTGAGCCAGGCCCTCAAGCCTCCTCCAGCACACACATAGGTAGGGACACACCCAGCTGCAGAAAGACACAGACATTGAAATCAGCTCTGCATGGGAAGACTCAGCTAGGGAATTGCCCAGCACTCAAGTGCACACTCCCTCTGGAGTGTAAACCCAAAATTACACCATCTTGCACTGCACAGAGAAGTGTACAGTGTAAACCTCTAGAAATTCGCCTCCTTCTCAATGTGGAGGAAAACATGCACAGCTTTCCCCCCACTCCCAGTTATGAATTCCTCAAACTGGTTTTAGAGAAAACAAAAACAAGTTTGGTAACTACAAAAGATAGATTTTAAGTGATTATAAAGGATAGCAAACAGATCAAAGCAGATTACTGAGTAAATAAAACAAACATGCAAACCAAGCTTACACTAAAGAAATGTTACAGATAGTAATTTCTCACCCTAAATGTTGTTTTAGGCAGATTGCAGAGTTTCTTGAAGGCAAGCGGCTCTTGCTTACAGCTTAAAACTCGAGGTATTTCTTTCACAGGCCAGACACCTTCCCAGCCTGGGTTCAGTCCTTTTCTCCACCCCCACCTTTGTCCTTGTTTCTTAGATGTTTTCAGCAATCATACTGGGGTGGGAATTCAGTGAAGAAATGAACCCTGATTAAGTCACTCTCTAGCCTTAAATAGGTTTTACATATGGCGGGAACCCTTTGTTTTACAGTGTGTCTTGTCCCCTCCTCCGCCCCGCCCCCACATGGAAAAATACTGGTATTCTATCATGGAGTCCAGTACCAGGTGACATGTTCACATGAGTCTGCAATGTCAAAGCAGCCATGAATTAAAGGTTCCTGGTATGTAGCATCCCAGGAAACTTCTCAGAAAGGTGGGAGATTAGCATCTTCAAAGACCAATTGTTCTTCCTAATGGCCCATACTGACATCTGGTGGGCATTCCCCAGGTGCAAACACTTTTGTAGTACAGATGTATTGTCAATATCCCTAACTTTAGATACAAAAATGATACATACATACTAATAGGATAATCATATTCAGTAATTCATAACCTTTCCAATGATACCTCATATGACCCATATTGTATGAAATACATCTTATATATGCTATAATCATATCATAATATTTCTATGAAGAATATGGGGCGTAGTGTCACAGAACCCAACCGGCCATTGTAATGTTTTTGCTGCTCTCTGTATGCCACTTCACTTGCTGTAGCTTGGGCACACAGAAAGAGAAATGGCAACAGAAAAGGGTTATGCTTCTTAATTCAGACACCAGGTGGTTTTTTTGCACATTCTGGGCAATAAGTTAGTAAGAGCAATAACAATAAACACAGCTCCAGACCCTTGGTGTGGAGGGGGCCTTCCCACGGGAACATAGCAACTCATGGTAAAGGCATTTTACCCACCACTCATTCCATGATGGGAACAAACCCCTGCCCCACTCCCCTGAGGTTCAAGGGGTAGTGCTAGGAGAAGCGATGCTATGAGGAGGCAGAGGAAGGAAGTGGGAACTGAGAGGCAGTGCAGATGCACAGAAAGTGCACATGGATGACCTCAACTTCTGCAAAGGGCACAAGATCTGCATAAATCGTGGAGGACGGGTAGTTGTGGGGTCAAACATCCTTTCACTTCCATGAGGAACACAGACCTTCCCCCAGAGGAAGACCGTACAGTAACTGCACATATGCAAGCTTGCAGAGTGTTCTGTCCCCTCTGAAGGACCCCAACTGTGGGGGACTGATGGCCATAAGCTGAGGGAGAGATCTGATAGACAACAGTTGCAACACTGACTACATTTATACTGCATCCCTGTTCAAATGTTATCTAATTAATTTGTGCAGCAGTCCTGGGAGGTAGGAAGTGTCACTGTCCCCACTTAACAGAGGAAACCTGGGCACAGCAATTATGTGATTTGCCCAAGGCCTTGGAGAGAATTGATATCAGAGCTGGAGTTCGCCCTCAGGAGCTTCAATTCCAATTCTGTTCTCAGATCCCCTCAGCACATCATTCTGTTCTCCGTAAGTACCACTGTCAGGCCAGCTGAGAACACTCCACAAACAAAAATGAGTTTGAGTAAGCAAAATGTGAAGAGAAGAAACAACCCCATTTTCTTTTGGAGAAGCCCTTTCACCTGCAGCTTGAATGGTGCTTTACACTCATTGATGAAGCTGCACAAGACCTCTGTGGAAGGAGGGCATGGTTATTGTTCCTATTTCACAGTGAGGATAACTGAGGAACAGAGATGCCCAACGTCACACAGCGAGACGTGATAACAGCTGGGATAATAAGCCATGTCTTCTAACTCCCAGTCCTTTCTAACCACTAGATGAAATTCTCCTCCATGCTAGAGTGACCAGTGCCATCTTCATGTCCCCAACTGCACTACGTTGCATGCTTTAACTTTGCCAACTAACAGTAACTGGCAAGAGGCAGGATTACAGCAGCCATCTGAATAACAATAAAGTGCCTCCATAATAAAAGCAGCTTATATCAGCACCAGGGGAAGTAGACCCAGACCCACAGGTTTTCACATTATTCTGGTAGCTACAGCACAAGAGCTTTGGTTGCAAAATCCAGGAATTGTTATAGTCACATGCTTTCCAGTAGTGGTGACCATAGTACTTTGCCTTCTCTTCTCTCTCCCTATTTCCCTTCGCAGAAATAACTTGCTGCTTTCCTCTTTTAGTGCCCAGGCTCCAATGATCTGAAAGATCATGAATCTCCATCTCCTTATACCTTGGCTAGCATAAGGGGAGCATATAAAGGGTAGTGTTTCAGGCCCTCTGTGCCCCGAGGTAAATGACTGCTCAAAAGGCACAGCAACGGACACTGCTTCCATCTGACACAGATAGCACTAGAGTCCGCCCCCCAGTGACTGACTCAGAAACCTCCCTGCATACAGCATCACCACAAGGGGAGGACTCGGTGAGCTCAGCTACGCAGAGTTCTGTCTTAAAGGGCCCTCACAACCACAAGACCCCACTGATGCCCAGAGGTATCCCACTAGTCTCCTTCATGTTTGTATATAAGATTCCTCCTCTTGTATGTGCCGCTCTGCTGCAGATCCTTTTTCTAGCTTCCCATCTCTCTTTCTCCTATCACGCTGCATTAATCATTCATTCCTAGGTCACGTGTTATATGACTGTATATAATCCCAGACTTCTTCACGCCAACGTTGCTGAGACAGGGAAGAAATGCTGGATCTAAGGGACCAGCAGTGCCAGGCCAAACTGATAGCTTTCCACCAGCAAATGCTGACTGAAGACAAAGACTGAGTAAAAACCAACTATTTTAGTTTTAAAAAATCCTTCTATAAGCTATGAGGTACTGGCTGATGATACCAACCTGTCCCTGTTGCTGAGTGCTTGGTTCTTTTGGGTGCACACAGTGAGTCAGCAGAATAATGTCCAGCATTTTGACTCAACACAGCCTTTAACGTTAACATGATGAAATAGCTTGTAATGGATAATCCCAGCTGAACAGCTCTCACTGATTACTACTGAGCAACAGTGACATTTCCATTCCTTTTCCTTAGAAGAACAATTCTGTAGTCTTGCCAAGTCCGGCCAATTTTTTATTATAGTAATTAGAGGGACAAGCTTAGTGAAGGACAAGATTGATGAGCTTATCCATTACTGCAGTGTTTCCCAAACTTGGGACGCGGCCTGTCTAGGGAAAGCCCCTGGCGGGCCGGGATGGTTTGTTTACCTGCCACGTCGGCAGGACTGGCTGATCACAGCTCCCACTGGTTGCACTTCGCTGCTCCAGGCCAATAGGGGCTGCAGGAAGCGGCGTGGGCCGAGGGACGTACTGGCCACCACTTCCAGCAGCTCCCATTGGCCTGGAGCAGTGAACCGCAGCCAGTGGGAGGCGCAATTGGCTGGACCTGCGGACGCGGCAGGTAAACAAACCGGCCCGGCCTGCCAGCGGCTTTCCCTGCACAAGTGGTGTTCCAAGTTTGGGAAACACTGCATTACTGGAAGCGAGAAGCCTGCACAATGGCTACAAACCCATCAGCCTGGGTGTGATAGCTGCCTCCAGACTGCAACATAAAGCTAAGCTGCCATAGTCATGCCAGCAGAAGCACTACTGCTAGACAAGGAGACATACAGAAATAGGAAGGTGGTACAAACCAACAGTGTAAAACATATTCTCTCTCTCTAGACACGTGCTGGGCCTTTCTTGGTAATTCAGAGGTTGACAATCGGCATTATGTTCCCACCCTTGTTGCTAGGCAGAAACTGTGGGTCATCTCACAGCATTGATTTTTTTAATGATGGATCAATATCCAACACTTCCAAGATTACAAATCAAACAATACCTTCCCTCAAACTTAAGCATCTTGTTATCTGCTTACACTCCTTTCTTTGCGCAAAAGTGGAATGGTGCAGAAAAATCAATGAGTTGCTTTGAGCACCAACATGTGCGTGCAGGAGATAAACTGTTTGCCAGTCCTGGTGCGTTTTCCCTGAATTATTCATGTGGCCTTCACAAAGGGTTTTTCCAAATCTTACCTTAAACAAACGAGAGCAAATGCAAAGCAAATCATTCAGGTTATTAAAAATGGCAGTGCTGTAATCAAGCATGATATCCCAAACTGAGGCCTGTGCATTCCCACCCGTGTCTGCTAAAACCTACTGGACCAAAGAGCTAGCAGGAGTCCAGACTTGGCCAAAGCACCATCCATGGCAGCCCTGACTGGAGCATTGCCTGGCTCCCTCAATTAGTTCAACCATGTTATTTAAGCCAGAATGAGGCAGAATGAGCAACTAGGTGATTCCTTGCTGCTGCAGTGGACTCTGCTTCTGCCTTGCCCTGCCTTCACTCCTAGTTCCCACAATGCTCCTGCTCTGTGCCTGATCCTTGCCTCTCCTCCAGTCTGCCCTTATGTCTTGCTTCTGACCATCAGTCACCTGTCCTGGTTCTGGCCCCCTGGTTCCAACTCTGGCTTGACTTTTGGCTCTGTCATTTGGTATCTGACCCTGAGCTTTGATTCCTGGCTCTGACTTTTGTTTAGCCCCTGGTTCTGGTACCAGGCAGTTGACTCTGGTTCTGACACTTAATTCCATTCCCTGACTTGGACACCTGCTCTGACCACTAGATCAGACTGGCTCTATTCCAGTACCTAACATTAAGCCAGTGTCTCCATTCTTCACTTTCTCAAAATTTCCTTCTTTTGGGCTGAAGTTTCACATGCTCAGTGTGAGCTCAAAGTGGGATTTTTCAGAAAACGTGAATCCATTTTTGACTGGGGGAAGTGTGACAACCATCTGTCTTTTTATGCCTTAAAAACATCCTGGCAACTATCTTTGGGACCAAGTAACTTAAAACCCACTGACCTTACAAATGTCAGATTTACATTAGACACAGATTTAAAGTCAGAAAGGACCATTCTGGCCTCCTGCATAGCAGAGACCACCAAATTGCGCTCAATTATTTCCTCATTAAGCCCACTAATGTGTTGTAGAACTAGAGCATATCTTTCAGGAAGAGGCATCTCATCTCCATTTAAAGACCCGAGGACAGTCACTCTTAATCTGTTCCACACTATGACCTCATGGTACAAGAGACAAAGGGTTTGATCCCTCCTGCCCATCTAGCCATAAAGAAAGTGAGGCCTTGAAACCTATCAGTAAGGCTATGACATAGTCATGGAGGTCACAGAAGTCATGGAATCCATGACTTCTGAAGACCTCTGTGACTTCAGCCCCAGTGGCTGGGAGCTATTGGCCCTGCAGCCTCTCGCAGTGGCAGGGAGCTGTGAAGTACCACCGTCGCCTCAGGCAGTGATGCCTCCAAGCTCCCAGAAGCCATAGGTATGGGAGGTACCCTGCAGCTCCCCAGCTGCCATGTGCAGCATGGGGGACCACAGCAGCTCCTCGCAGCCAGTGGTGGCAGGGGGATCCCCACAGCTCTCTGGCCGCTGCCAGCAGCATGGGGGACCCCCGCAGTTCCCTGGCCACTGGCGGTCGCCTGGGGGACCCCTGTGGCTCCCTGACCGCCATCTGTGGCAGGGGGATTTCTGTGGCTTCCTGCACCACGGCAGGCAGGGGGAAACCTGCAGCTCCCTGGCCACCGCCGCCAGCAACAGGATCCCCACAGCTTCCTGCCACTGCAGGTTGCAGGGAGATTTCCATGGCTCCCCACGCCGTGGCAGGCAGGGGAACCCTGCAGCTCCCATGAGCAGATGATGGGGAGTTGGAGCTCCCAGCCACCCAGCATCTGCCCAGCCCCTTCTCATTTTGTAATGGATATTTTTAGTAAAAGTCAGGATGGATCACAGGCTTCTGTGAATTTTTCTTTATTGCTCGTGACCCATCCATGACTGTTACTAAAAATATCTGTGACAAAATCTTAGCCTTACCTATCAGTGACCTGAAGTGATGGAGGCCCCTCTAAATGACGGAGAATGTGCCACATGCTTTGGCAATCTCTTCCAATGGTTAATTAACCTGTATTTCCAATTTGCACCTTCTTTCCAGTTTTAATTTTTCTCAGCTTCAACTTCCAGCCATTGGATCCCAGCCTGCCTCTGCCTGCTAGATTAAAAAGTCCTCTTCTGTTAGAAGTCTTCTGTGTACGTACCTAAAGACCAAGATCAAGTCACCTCTTAATCTTCTCTTCAACAGCTGAAATAGATTGAGTTCCTTTAGTTTCTCTCTTTAAGGCATGTTTTCCAGACCACAGTTATAAATTCATGGATTTCAAGGCCAGAAGGGACCATCATGATAATCTAGTCTGACCTCCTCTATAACACAAGCCAGAGAACGTCCCAAAATAAGTCCTAGGGCAGATCTTTTAGAAAAACATCAAATCTTGGTTTTAAAATTACCAGTTATGGAGAATCCATCAAGACATCTTGGTAAATTGTTCCAACAGTTAATTACCCTCACTATTAAAAATTTGCACCTTATTTCCAGTCTGAATTTGCTTAGTTTCAACGTTCAGCCACTGGATCATGTTGGATTTCTGTTAGAATGAAGAATCTTTATAACACTTGTATTTTAGAAGTTAAAGACATTTCAAAAGCATTCTGCACACAAGTGAGCAAGTCTACAAATCACAACCATATTGTAGGGGCCTGTGTGCTGTGTGGCCTTGATGAAGGGGTTTAAAAAAAAAGATGAGATGTGGCTGCCTGAAATCTTGATATTAGTCTTTTGTGAGAACATCTCGCTCCCCCTACTCAACATGTCCCCACACAATTCATTTAAAAAAACTGCAGTGGCACTCAGGAGAGTACTTTGATGTTTTTGATTTTTCCAAAACCAAGGGGTATGCTTACAGGGCTGCAAGCAAGCTCCCATTTCAATTTCAGTGGAAATTGAGACCTACCTTAACTGGGTTTTACTGATATCCTCTGGAATAAAGAATGCACTTAACAACAAAAAATGATTTCTGTGCAATATGAGTGAAATGATATTGCTCTGCGATTGTCTAGACTCATGTGTTTAAAGTCTCCTCCTTAACATTGCAACTATGGAGCAACCCAGGATTTAGCTACTGATTCCACTGTAAGACTGTTGTCTAGGGAAGATGGTTGAAGTACGGATGGTGGAAGTCTCAGGTGGAAGCTGACCTATTGCATCATGCAGGTTTTGTTCAATTTTTACCCTGTGTGCAGGGAACAAAGATTCTTTGCTTCCATCAAAGGATCTGCAAAATCTCCATCATAAGCAGCTTGACTTCGTGGCTGATGTGAGTCCCTTACATGGTGAGGAAAGCTGAGGTTACTTTGCAGATAAAATTGACTGTAATTAGACCAACCTCTCTTTGCCTGCAGAGGTGGGACAATAGCTGGAGGAAACAAACGCTAGGTCTTCTCTGCTTGGGTGCTGGCCAGTGTAGCTCATAGACATTCTGGATGTACTAGGAGAACCTGGGGCCATGGTGTGACATTTTGTACTTTGGGGAAACACCCAGGCCCTTATAATATGATTGTGGTATCCAATGCAAAGTTTGTCATGTTGGGTGTCTTCGGAAGGCTCATGATGCACTGAGCACTGTTGTTACAGTAATGTTATAGGTTGTAATTTCATGTGTAAAGTTATAAGGCTGAAAATGTGTCCTCATGGCTTAAAACAGATCCAGGCAAAACTCTCCAAGAGCAGAGGGGCAGTTCACACCACATCAGGGCATGTATGGGACAAACCCAGCCCAGCCTCACAGGAACAAAGGACACTGGCCTAGGTAGCAACAAAGGATCTTTTGGACTTTCAAGTGAGTCACCCCCTTCCTTTGATCAATTTGGCACTATGATGAGGTAATGCTCACCTGACTCTGAAGGGGCTGGGAGCAAAGCCTAGAGGGAAGAAAGAACATGATAAAAGGGAGAGACGTTTGCCATGCTCTGCCTCTCTCTTCCACCTCCATCTACAGACATCATCACCAAGCGACTGAAGCACTGATCAAAGGGGAGAGCCTGGCTGAGAAGCAACCAGCCAGCCTGTGATGAGAAGCATCTAAGTTTCTAAGGGAATTGAAAGTGTTAAGATCAGTTTAGAATGTGTTTTGCTTTTATTTCATTTGACCAAATCTGACTTGTTATGCTTTGACTTATAATCACTTAAAATCTATCTTTCATAGTTAATAAATTTATTTATTCTACCTGAAGCAGTGTGTTTGGTTTGAAGTGCGTCAGACACTCCCCTTGGGATAACAAGCCTGGTACATATCAATTTCTTTGTTAAATTGACAAACTTACATAAGCTTGCAGTGTCCAGTGGGTATAACTGGACACAGCAAAATGGAGGTTCCTAGGGTTGTGTCTGGGATCAGAGATATTGGCTAGTGTTATTTGGTTGCACAATCCAAGGAGCAGTTTACATGCCAGAGGCTGTGAGTGAACAGCCCAGGAGTGGTGTTTCTGAAAGCACAGCATGGTAAGGCTGGCTCCTAGAGTTGAGAATTGGAGTGACCTAGCAAATCACAGGTCCAGATAACACCAGGGGAACGTCACAGTGGCACAGTGAGCAGCGTGTATGTGTAGCCTGTTACTCCAAGTGGAGTTCACACTTTAAGCACTGATATTTGTGATTTTATGTGAGTGCAGTAGCTAAGAACAGTCAGGAGGAGGTCACAGTTTTGTTATTTTCTGTTTGCTTATTTCAGGAAAGGGAAGTAAGAACAGGAAAGCAGGAAAATGAGTGAAAACTGTGAATCAATTGTGAAGTTGGCCCTTTTCAGGCTGCAGGTTGCAGAAAAGAAGAGGGAGCACCAGAGATTACTGCAACTGAAAGTACTGGAGATAAAAGAAAAAGAGAGAGAGAGAGAAGAAAAAGAAAAGGAGTCAGACAGAGAGAAGGCTGCACACAGAAGGGCCATGGAAGAAAGAGAGAGAGAGAGAGAAGAAAGAGAAAGAGAGCAGGAAGAAAGAAAGAGAGAGAAAACAACAACTGGACTTGCTAGAGAAGTAGAAGCAAAACCCCCCGACCTCAACGGCTCCCATCACTCCAAAAATCCACAAATGGGAACATTTGTTTCCTGCATACAGTGAAGAGTGTGATATTGCTGAATATTTGACTACCTTTGAAAGGCTGTGTGTCACCTACTCTAATTGTAAAATTAACTGGTAAAGCTTGAAATGTATTTGTTGGGATATAGAAGGGTTAAGTAGAGACCTGGGAGCTGCTGGTGTGCTGGTATGATATCAGCAGGGGCAGCTCCAGGCACCAGCACTCCAAGTGTGTGCCTGGGGTGGCAAGCCATGGGGGGCGCTCTGCCGGTCACCGCGACAGCGGCAGGCAGGTTGCCTTCAGTGGCACACCTGCGGAGGGTCCGCTGGTCCCACGGCTTCGGCGGACCTCCCGCAGGCTGCTGCCGAATCCGCGGGACCAGGGACCTCCCGCAGGCAAGCCGCCGAAGGCAGCCTGCCTGCCGTGTTTGGAGTGGCAAAATACCTAGTGCCACCCCTGGGTATTAGGGAGTAAAAAGTCACAGGCAGGGGATAGATAAGCTTGCAGCTGCATAAGGAATGTGGGGATCTAAAAGATACTTTTTGTGTAAAGCAGTATTATTTCTCCCTCCCTCCCTTCCCCAGCTATATAAATGCATCCTTGCTTATGGCTGTTGTGTATTTTGGTTGTCATGGTTTTTGTTCCTATGGCAACTGAGTTAGATTATTAGGGGATAGTCCAGCCAGCTTTGGCCGGTTAGGCGAGCTCTGTGTCTGTAAATAAATGGTAGTTTTGTTAGCTGTCTGCTGTCTGGCCTCAAGTGATTTCTTCCTAAACCGGCTGCCCCCAAGGATATAACAAGTGGCGACGATGGATGGGATTCCGGTGCTGCTCCTGTAACAGAAGGAAGTAGAAGTCAAGGTAAAGAACAAACAAACAAAAAAACTGCTTGTTTGCACTGACTGTGAAAGTGAAACTAAAAATCATGGCTACTCTGACCAGGCCACTGGAACCTTTTGATCAGAATATAGTGCAGTGGCCTGTGTATACTGTGCATTTTGAGCTTTTTGTTATTGCAAATGACATTATAGAAGAGAAGAAGGTGCCACTATTTTTATGTGTTGCAGGGGCTAAAACCTACTCCCTGCTGCGCAGCTCACTACACCCTGTTAAGCCTGAGACTAAATCTTACAGTGACATTGTGGAAATCCTGGGGTCCCATTTTTCCCCAAAACCACTGGTAATTGCTGAAAGATATCGGTTCCACAAAAGAGACCAAAAAGAAGATGAAACAGTTGTACAATTTGTAGCAATTTAAAAAAAGCTAGCAGAACACTGTGAATTTAAGGAGATGTTAAATGATGCCCTGCGTGACAGGTTAGTGTGTGGCCTGTACAGTGAAGCTATACGGAAGCGCCTACTGACAGAGGCTCAGCTTACATTACAGAAGGCTGTTGATATTGCTGTCTCCATGGAACTGGCTATAAGGGAGGCGCAATACTTCGGTGCATCCCCTAGGGTGCAAAAAGTGTCACAAGAACCTACCCACAAAACTGTGCAGAGTCAGGAATGTTACCGCTGTGGTAAGCCAGGTCACCAGGCATCAGAATGCTGGTGTAAGGACCCTGGTGTGTCGACACTGTGGCAAAAAGGGACACATTGAGTGTGTCTGTAAACAAAAGAAAAAGAGGCCTGTGGTCTGGCCGACAAAAAGAGGAAACCTGCATACCCTAGAGCAGACCCAGGATGATCAAGGTGACACCTCATCACAAGAGGAAGCGCCACTGCATGTTTTGTCTTTGGCAGTGGGCTCACATGAATACTGGGTAACCCCGTTGCTGGATGGCAAACCTATAAGAATGGAACTGGACACCGGTGCAGTCGTCTTGCTGGTCTCCGAGACTGTGTATAAAGAAAAGCTACAGCATCTTCCGCTTAAGGCAACAAAAACTGTTCTGAAGACGTATACAGGAGAAGCTGTGCCCATGTTGGGCACTATTGATGTTAAGGTGGAGCTCAACGGACAGGCTGCTGAATTGCAACTGTTTGTGGTGAGAGGTAACTACCCAGCCTTAATGGGTAGGTCTTGGCTTGGGAAGATTCAGCTGAACTGGGCAGAAGTGCACCGGATGACTAAAGAAGAAACCAGTCTAAGCCCTATATTAAGGAAACATGCTGCTGTTTTTGGAGATGATTTGGGAAATATGAAGGGAATCACTGTGACATTGAACATTAAACCTGACAGTCCACCAAAATATCTGAGAGCTTGAACTGTGCCATATGCCATCAGGCCAGAAGTTGAAGCAGACCTGGAGCGCCTGGTCACCAATGGAGTCCTAATACCAGTTACCCATAGCTCATGGGCCACTCCTATCGTTCCAATAGTGAAGAAAGATGGCTGTCTCCGGATTTTTGGTGATTTTAAAGTCACTGTCAACCCAGTGTTGTGTGCAGAGCAATATTCACTTCCCCGCATCGATGACCTCTTCGCAGGCCTGGCTGGGGGACAAAAGTTCAGTAAGATTGATCTGAGTCAAGCATATTTACAGATGCACATTGATGAAAAGTCCCAAGAGCTGTTGACTATTGTGACTCATAAGGGGCTTTATCGATACTGCTGCCTACCCTTCGGAATAACGTCTGCTCCCTCCCTGTTCCAGAGGGCTATGGACCAGATCTTGTGTGGCTTGTCAGGAGTTCAGTGCTATCTGGATGATATCCTGGTCACTGGAAGGAATGAAGAGGATCACTTAAAGAATTTAGAGGCTACCCTACAAAGACTGGAAGAGTATGGCCTACGAGTTCGCAAAGACAAGTGTGAATTCTTCAAGCCCTCTGTTGAATATTTGGGACACATCATTGATTCTGCAGGTCTTCGTAAAGCCCCTGCAAAAGTTAAAGCTATTGTGGAGGCTTCCCCACCTCGAAATGTAAGCCAGCTGCGCTCATTTCTAGGACTATTGAACTATTATGGAAAGTATCAGAGGGGTAGCCATGTTAGTCTGGATCTGTAAAAGCAGCAAAGAATCCTGTGGCACCTTATAGACTAACAGACGTTTTGGAGCATGAGCTTTCGTGGGTGAATACCCACTTCTTCAGATGCATCTGAAGAAGTGGGTATTCACCCACGAAAGCGCATGCTCCAAAACGTCTGTTAGTCTATTATGGAAAGTTCATCTCACAGTTAGCCACGCTGCTAAAACCACTTCATGAGCTCTTGGGGCAGAACAAGGCCTGGAAGTGGACTGAAGCCTGTGATGTTGCATTTAACAAAATAAATGCATCCTTGCATTTAAGGATGCATTGCTAAATTCTGAAGTTCTGATGCAATTTGATCCATCCTTACCCCTACAATTGGCCTGCGATGCCTCCCCTTAAGGAGTGGGAGCAGTCGTGTCACACATTATGCCTTCGGGAGAAGAGAGACCTATTGTTTTTGCTTCACGCACTCTAAGCAAAGCAGAAACTAACTACGCCCAAATCGAACGTGAGGCATTAGGAATTGTTTTTGGAATTCGGAAGTTTCATCAGTACCTGTTTGGGCGAAAGTTTACTCTTCTCACAGACCATTGACCTCTGACATCAATTTTTGGACCCTACACAGGCATTCCCCCATTAGCTGCTAGTTGTATGCAACGCTGGGCATTGTTACTTTCAGCACACACATATGAAATCAAATATCGGAAATCCACTCTGCACGGCAATGCAGATGGCCTCTCAAGGTTGCCTTTGCCGGTCAAACATCAAGATAGTGCCCAAAAGGAAATCTTCTACTTTGAACAGGTAGAGAATACACCCATCACTGCTACTCAGATAAAGAAGGCAACTCACGTTGACCCAGTATTGTCCCAAGCAATGGACCTGGTGATGCATGGAAAATCTTGACAGACCTCTCTGGTCTCACCCGACCTTGTTACCTACATGTCCAGAAGGACAGAGTTATCGGTCCAATCTGGATGTTTGTTGTGGGGGAGACGTGTCATTATTCCACCACCACTGAGATCACAGATGTTAGAACAGCTACATTCCGGTCACTGTGGAATAGTGTGCATGAAGGAAATTGCACAAAGCTATTTTTGGTGTCCTGGATTGGACAGTGCTATTGAAGAGAAGGCAAAAGCTTGTATGTCATGTCAGGGTGTGAGGAATGCACCCCAGTGGGCACCCCTACACCCATGGGACTAGCCTGAAAACCCATGGCAACGTATTCACATTGACTTCGCTGGCCCCCTTGAAGGAAGCATGTTCTTGGTGGCAGTAGGTGCCCATTCTAAATGGCCGGAAGTCTCTATAATGCAGTCCACTACTGCAGAGAGTACAATCCAAAAACTACAGGGACTCTTTAGTCGATTCGGTCTGCCATAACAACTTGTGAGCGACAACGGACCGCAGTTCGTCTCTCAGGAGTTTCAAAATTTTATGAAGGCAAATGGGATACACCACATCATATCAGCACCATATCATTCATCCACCAACGGATTAGCTGAAAGATTTGTGCAGACAATGAAACAAGCTTTGAAATCAGCAAGGGGACAACACTCCACTCAAAAGCATCTGGATACCTTCTTACTTTCCTACAGAAACACACTTCATGCTACGACCCAGGCATCCCCGGCCTTTCTAATGACAGGATGACAGCTGCGCACTTGCTTTGATCTGCTGAAACCTTCTGAACCCCGACAAATTGTGCAACATCAGCGGTAATATCAAGTCATCAGATGGGCACCCAGAGCAAAAGACTGAACCTTTAGCCCGGGACAGCCAGTTTTGGCTCGGAATTATACTTCCAGAGCAAAATGGGTCCCTGCCACGATCATCACTCAAACAGGACCTGTTTCCTACACAGTCTGGACTGCAGAGAATATTACCTGGCGGCGACATGTAGATCAGCTGTTGCCAGGTCATGCCAGTCCTCAGGACACATCTGCAGTTGAGTGGTCTGACTTCACCTCTTCCGGTGAGACACCGAATCACGAATCACCCTGTTCCTGACTGTTCTCCTCCATTACTGCCGGCAGCTGAGATACCCCTTTGCCCAGCACGAGCTGATACTACATCCTCACCTGTTCGTGCTGCGGACCCTGAGCCCTTGGTACTTTCGGGTGCAACAACACCAGAAGTTTGTCGTAATCCACCTAGAGACAGAAGGCCTCCTCATCGGCTGGATCTTTAGCTAGGGCGAACCCACGGTTATAAGGCAAAGTATTCCCCAGGTTTAGCCGGGAATGGAGGCAGTCTACCCTCCTTCTCTAGTCTAGTGTGTGTTTCATTTAGGGGATGTTCTTATTGGGGGGGAGGAATATGTTGTGTATTTTGGTTGTCATGGTTTTTGTTCCTATGGCAACTGAGTTAGATTATTAGGGGATAGCCCAGCCAGCTTCGGCTGGTTAGGCGAGCTCTGTGTCTGTAAATAAATGGTAGTTTTGTTAGCTGCCTGCTGTCTGGCCTCAAGTGATTTCTTCCTAAACCGGCTACCCCAAAGGATATAATAATGGCCTTTCCTCCCTCCCCTGAGAATTGCTGACCAGGGAGATTTGTGGCAACAGATTGTTCTAAAGAAATGTATTTTCAAGGTAAAAATGCCTGTGTGCTATGCGTAATGCTGTGCACAATAGATAGAGGTGGATTTATTAACAGAATGGGTGTTTTTATTACTTAAGGGTTTTTGGGGTGTTGTAACAAATGTAGGTGTGTACACACTAATACACAAACAAAGTGTGCTGTAACTAATTTGGGGCTTACTGGACAATTGGGTCCAGGGGAACAAGTTCCGCAATAAAGAAGCCCATCTACTCAAATCTGCCTCTGGGTCAGCCTGCTCTTTCTTCTAACAGTATTCAATGGAATGCCTACTGAAGATGCTTTAGACTATTGTACATTTAAAGATACTGTTTTGTGAAGTTTTCAGATTACCCCTGAAACAGAGTTAAATTTCGGAATCTTAAAAGGGATATTGCGATGAGTAATGGGGAACATGTAAACAAAATGAAAGATTTGTTGGGAAAATGGGTGACGGATAAAGAGGTGGCAAGTTTTGAAGGAATGATTGATCTTGTTGCTCAAGAGCATTTCCTAAGCATATGTAAGGCAGATGTAAAGCAGCAAAGAATCCTGTGGCACCTTATAGACTAACAGACGTTTTGGAGCATGAGCTTTCATGGGTGAATACCCACTTCGTCAGATGCATGTAGTGGAAATTTCTAGGGGCAGGTATATATATGCAGGCAAGCTAGAGATAATGAGGTAGTTCAATCAGGGAGGATGAGGCCCTGTTCTAGCAGTTGAGGTGTGAAAACCAAGGGAGGAGAAACTGGTTTGAATGGCTTGCCAATTACAAAACCAGTTTCTCCTCCCTTCGTTTTCACACCTCAACTGCTAGAACAGGGCCTCATCCTCCCTGATTGAACTACCTCATTATCTCTAGCTTGCCTGCATATATATACCTGCCCCTGGAAATTTCCACTACATGCATCTGAGGAAGTGGGTATTCACCCACGAAAGCTCATGCTCCAAAACTTCTGTTAGTCTATAAGGTGCCACAGGATTCTTTGCTGCTTTTACAGATCCAGACTAACACGGCTACCCCTCTGGTACTTGACAAGATGCAAAGCAGTGTCTATTGGATAAAGATGTAAAGACTGTGGATGAGATGATTTTTTTTAGCTGATGCCTTTGAACAGACTCAGGCGTCTATTGAGGGCAGGCCATAGAAAGAGGGGTTTAAAACTGGTGGGAAGGGAGGATCCCATTTTGCCCCTGGGAAGAGAGAATGAGGCTGGGGGCCTAAACATTCTCCTACCCAAAAACCTGGTTTGCTGTGTGTGAATGGGGAAACAGAAGCACACCGCCTCAAGGCCTTGAAGGCTAGGTGCCAAGAGAACTATAACAGAAACTGCCTTCAAGCTAGTCAGTGACTAACCCTCTTGCAGTAAACTAAGGGGGGAGGTGTGACATTCTGTACCTCAGGAAAACACCCAGCACCCCTACGTTCATCCTAACAATATGGTTCTGTGATATCCAATGCCCAGAGGCAGCGCCAGCTCTAGGTTTTTTCCACACGAAGCAAAAAACATTTTGGCTGCCCCCTGTCCCAGCCCTGAGCTCCTTGCCGCACCCCCCTGCTGCCCCAGCCCTAGGCTCTCCCCCTCGCACCCCCTCACCTCCTGCTGCCCCAGCTCTGGGCTCTCCCCTACCCCCTGACCATTGCCCCCACACACCTCCTGCCGCCCCAGCCCTGGACTCTCCCTGTCCCCACCTGCACTCTCCTTCCCCTGCAGCCCTGGGTCACTGGTAACTTGCTCCCAGGGCAGGTCATTCAGCAGGAATTTTGGATGTGCACAGGACACAGATAGGATTGGTTCCCATATGGTTACAGAACTGCAGTAAAGTGGAACAATTTTCAGCTTATGTGATTGAAGGATATCTGGGTGCATATTATAAGACTGTCCTCCATAAATGAGGAAAAGTTGAGGTGCTTTTATTATTCTTTTGTTCCACTTTTTCTTTCTACGGGGAGTTTGCCAATGCAATATCATTGTCTTCCTTTTAAACAAACAAACAAAAAAAAAAGGCAATGGCTGTTGAAAATAGCAATTCCAGTCCTAATAACCACTGGGAAGCATTTCTTGCTCAATTTTATCCTACTTTTTCTCCAGCAAGTTACAGCGGATCAGTATATTTGATTTGGGAGAAATGAAGGAACAGCTGCCCAAACTGAGCTTGAGCACTCCTGAATTTTGAGGTGTTCAAATCTGGAAGGCAGGTGCTGGGGGGCAGGGGAACTGTGGCTCCGCGGGGGAGCACGGCAGCATGTATGCAGCAGGGTGTCTGGCGCTGTGTGGAGCTAGACATGCTGGTCTGAGTGGCACGGTAAGGGGACTGGGGGGTTGGAGAAGGGGTAAGGGGTTCAGGGGGGCAGTCAAGGGACAGGGAGAAGGGGGAGTTAGATGGGTCAGGGGACAAGCAGCGGTTGGATAGGTATGGGAGTCCCAGGGGTTTGTCGGGGACAGGTTGGGGGTCGGGTCCTAGCGGGGAAGTTGGAGAGGGTCTCAGGTGGGGGCAGCTGGGGACAAGGAGAAGGGAGGCTTAGATAGGGGGTGGGGTCCCAAGGGGCAGGGGTCCCAGGAGGGGACAATCAGGGGACAAGGACCAGTGGTGCTTAGATAGGGAGTGGGGTCCTGGGGGGCAGTTAGGGGCAGGGGTCCCGGCAGGGGACAATCAGGGGACAGGGAGCGGTTGGATGGGTTGGGGTTTCTGTGTGGGGCAGTCGGAGGGAGTGGATGGTGGCAGGGTGGGGCTACCCTCCCTCCCCATGGAGTGTCCTATTTTTTGAATATTAAAATATGGTAACCCTACCCTTCACAGTGCAGCTCTCCATTCATAGCAAGCTGCAGCATGAGGTCTCAGCTACCTCACTTCCTCCCCCTTCCTTTCCTGTTGGTAGTGGCCAACGGAATGCTGGGAAATGTAGTTCTTTCCCTGCTCCAGGGCTGGCTCTATAGGCAGGGAGCTAACCAAGGAACTACAGCTCCCAGAGTCCCTTGTTGGTTCTCAGCTCCCATGCTGGATCCCTGCCGCCCCTGCAAATGGGCTGCCGCAAGCATGTGCCTAGAGCCTCCCCTGCCCAGAGGTCAAGGATTGGAATGACCTAGTAGATAACACCAGGGGAACGTCACATATGGCCTGTGCTTTGGGCCCTTGTCCTTTCTGGCAGGTGGAAGACCACTGGGAAAGTGCTAGTTATGTTGCCAGCAGAGTGCGCCAATGATTTCTTTGAGACAAATAGTGTGCTGATTGCTTTTAACTGAAGCAAGTGTTCAGCCTGTATCAAAAAGCCATCTCTAGAGATGTATCAGAGGGTAGCCGTGTTAGTCTGGATCTGTAAAAGCAGCAAAGAATCCTGTGGCACCTTATAGACTAACAGACGTTTTGGAGCATGAGCTTTCGTGGGTGAATACCCACTTCCTCAGATGCATGTCATGACATGCATCTGAGGAAGTGGGTATTCACCCACGAAAGCTCATGCTCCAAAACGTCTGTTAGTCTATAAGGTGCCACAGGATTCTTTGCTGCTTCTCTAGAGATGGACACTCAATCCAGCCAATTTTAACTGGCCTCTAACCTGGCCTCCATGTCTGGTTGAAAATTTGGAAAAGAACCCAGTGAGAGAATGCTCAGTCACTTGTTACCATTGAATTCCTTGATCCTTTTGAGTTGACACTGCAGTCTGGGTTGGGCAAAGACATTGCAACTGTGGTGCTCCTAGAGGTGGAGGATGTTCAGGCGTCCATGCTGCTGTTGATCTATCAGCTCCCTTCAATACTGAGGGAGGTGGGGTTGACTGGTAATTGACAGGAGCAGACTGGTCTGCCTTTAGGTGGTTTAGTCTCTCTTGGAAAGACCCCAGAGAGCTGTGTTGTGTAACTCCTCCTCTCCGACAGAGCTACCACAGGGTTCTAGGTTGCCATCTCTCTTATTGAATGCATGTATGTCAGGTCGGTCAGTGGGAAGGCACAGGTTGAAGACTTTTCAGGAACTTGATGATATGCAGCTTTATATTACCCTCTTGTCCAGAATGGGCAGTGTGCGGGGCCTTCCTTAGATTTATGGGGCCCTATGCTGTATTATTAACCTGGTGACCCTATGCCCATGTATTTTAGATAAGAGTGACCTTTTGGAGGATTTATTTACAAAAGCTGTATCTCTGAAGATCCAAGCATTTAAGGCTAAAGATGAATACTTAGATTGTGCATCTAAAAATCTATGCAAGGATTTTTTAAAAATGTAATTTTATAATCTTCAGCAACACATTAGTGAAATATTTTTAAAGCAAATTTTAAACTAAAGTCCTATAGACTAACATGTTCTGAGTAAACATTACAGTAATGCACAACTGTTTTTGTCAGTAAATTCAGAAACAGAGGCCTTTGCTACACTGGTGCTTTACAGCGCTGCAACTTTCTCATTCAGCAAGTTACAGTGCTGTAAAGTACCAGTGTAAACAGTGCCCCAGCGCTGCAAGCTAATCCCCATGGGGAGGTGGAGTACCTGCAGCGCTGGGAGAGCTCTCTCCCAGCGCTGGCGCCGCGACCACACTCGCACTTCAAAGCGCTGCCGCAGGAGCACTCCTGCAGCAGCGCTTTGGAGTTTCGAGTGTAGCCAAGCCCTGACAGTATATACCTGGGGATTGGCAAATGCCTGTTAAATGGCTTCATTACCACTTGAATGGCTCTTTAACAGTTTTAATGTTGTGCTAATAGATCTGGCAGGCTGGAAGGCTTTTTCACTTTTAAGTACTTGATCTCCTCAGAAGGAAGACCCAATAGGCTGCAGCAGCCGGCTGTGGTGGGAGCCTGCAGGAAGGTCCGAACAAGGTTAGGAAGAGGCGGGAGGATAGACACTAAAACCCAGTAGTGCCCCAAATTTTCAGGTGCCCAATGCAACCACATATGCTGTGTATGCCTAAGGACGGCCCTGGCCGTGTGTTTGAGCGTCTTTCCCAGCGCTGGAATGACACTGGAATTTGGATGAGAATGAGCAGCAGACTCCATCTGGATAAGACTTAAGTGACTATGGTGGGCTAGGGGAAGCAAGCAGAGGAGACAATGGAGATTATATTAGCCCCCATGACTGAGTGTATTTTTCCACCTTTTGTCACCAAAGTCTTCAATTTAGAGGCCTAGTTAGTATTTGTCTGCACAGTGCTGCAGCTGGCCTACGGGGTGTGAACTGTAGAGAACTTTGGCGTATGGTGCTCTAATTGCCTCATGTAGATGCTGCTGGGACGAACTAAAGGACATCTAAAGCACATTAACGCAGTCCTATTTCCATTATTATTAGAAATAATGTCTATGAATAAAATAAATACAGTCTCCGAATGCAGTCTCTTCCCCAGAAGAGCTATGCGGGGCTCACATTGCAACTCCTCTCTGCTTTTCTTCCTACAAAAGATAATATATTCTAAGGCCAGAATGGACCATTATGATCATCTAGTCTGATCTCCTGAATAAGGCAGACCAGAAATCCTCACCCAGTAACTTCTGCATCAAGTCCATGACACCTGTTTGAGCTAGAGCGTATCTTTTAAAAAGAAATTCAGTCCGGATTTATAAGATAACAAGTGAGGGAAAACCCAACTCGTCCACAGGTAAGCTGTTCAAATGTTTAATTACCACTCACTGTAGAAAATTTGTGCTTTCTTTCTAGTCTGAATTTGTCCAGTTTCAGTGTCCAACCATTGGCTCCCATTATGCACTTTTCTGCCAGAGTAAACACCTTTCTGTTATCAAAAATCTTGTCCCCCTGTAGGTACTGTGACAAAGTTCCTCCTCTACCTTGGTGGGTCCTGTGCTTATTGGCAGATTTTCTCGCCTCAGAGATCTTCCTCTCTGGTGGAACCCACAGTCTGGGTCAACTCCTCCTGTGTCTGATCAGGAGTTGGGAGATTTGGGGGGAACCCGGGCCCGCCCTCTACTCCGGGTTCCAGCCCAGGGCCCTGTGGATTGCAGCCATCTATAGTGCCTCCTGTAACAGCTGCATGACGGCTACTTCCCCATGGCCTCCTCCAAACACCTTCTTTATTCTCACCAGAGGACCTTCCTCTTGGTGTCTGATAACGCTTGTACTCCTCAGTCCTCCAGCAGCACACCCTCTCACTCTCACTCTCAGCTCCTTGCACCTCTTGCTCCCAGCTCCTCACATGCACACCACAAACTGAAGTGAGCTCCTTTTTAAACCCAGGTACTCTGATTAGCCTGCCTTAATTGATTCTACCAGCTTCTTGATTGGCTGCAGGTGTTCTAATCAGCCTGTCTGCCTTAATTGTTTCCAGAAAGCTCCTGATTGTTCTGGAACCTTCCCTGTAATCTTACCCAGGGAAAGGGGACCTACTTAACCTAGGGCTAATATATCTGCCTTCGATCACTCTCCTGTAGCCATCTGGCCTGACTCTGTCACAGTACCTATAGACTGTGATAAAGCACCCTTCTCCTGGATTAACTAAATAGATTAAGCTATTTTTAGGAAGAAAAGTGGGAGAAATTATAGCAGTGATGAAAGCAAAAGAGAAATAGGACAAGAACAAAGTACAATATCAGGGCCCCCATAGGGGACAATTGCATCTTCTGTTCCCTGGATTCGGGATGATAATACAAAGGCTTCAGAATGGGCTGCCAAAGATGACACCGAGGAGGAAGATACATCATTTGCCTTTGGTTACTGTCCAAAGTTAGGCAGTAGGGTTGCCAGGTGTCTAGTTTTTGACCAGAACACTCAGTAAAAAAGGGACCCTGGTGGCTCCGGTCAGCACTGCAGACTGGGCTGTTAAAAGTCCAGTTGGCGCAGAGCTGGCAGGCTCCCAGAAAGAAATGTATGAACATAAGAAAGGCCATACTGGGTTAGACCAAAGGTTCATCCAGCCCAGTATCCTGTCTACCGATAGTGGTCAATGCCAGGTGCCCTAGAGGGAGTGAATCTAACAGGTAATGATCAAATGATCTCTCTCCTGCCATCCATCTCCATCCGCTGACAAACAGAGGCTAAGGATACCATTCCTCACCCATCCTGGCTAATAGCCATTGATGGACTTAAGCTCCATGAATTTATCTAGTTCTCTTTTAAACTCTGTTATAGTTCTAGCCTTTTCAACCTCTTTAGGCAAGGAGTTCCACAGGTTGACTGTGCGCTGTGTGAAGAAGAACTTCCTTTTATTTGTTTTAAACCTGCTACCCATTAATTTCATTTGGTGGTCCCTAGTTCTTATATTATGGGAACAAGTAAATAAAACTTTTACTTGTTCACTTTCTCCACACCACTCATGATTTTATATACCTCTATCATATTCCCCATAGTCTCCTCTTTTCCAAGCTGAAAAGTCCTAGCCTCTTTAATCTCTCCTCATGTGGGATCTGTTCCAACCCCCTAATCATTTTAGTTGCCCTTCTCTGTACCTTTTCTAATGCCAGTATATCTTTTTTGAGATGAGGAGACCACACCTATACGCAGTATTCAAGATGTGGGCATACCATGGATGTATATAATGACAATAAGATATTCTCCGTCTTATTCTCTAACCCTTTTTTAATGATTCCTAACATCCAGAAAATCAGCTGTTGCCACCAGCTAATTAAACAACTTGTGCACAACCCTCTTAAGACACAAAAATCTAATTTTGTTTTTAGGTAAATTTTATTAATAAAAAAGAAAGAAAGAAAATACATCTGGGGACTCAGGCTCTTGCTAGATTTTAAAAGAGCAGCTACAAGAATTAAGCACCAAGAATAGCTTTCTTGAGCTCCAGCTTAAAAGTTACAAGCAAAACAAAAGCACCGGGGGTTAGCACAGAGGAATCCACAAGCCATAATGAAATAAAAGTGATAAACCTAATCGCATCTTCCTAGGCATTTCCTGATCTACTTACATATCTGGGGTTTTAAATGAGTAGTTTCTAGGTATGATACTGATGATTTTTCATACCTGGTGCAAGCTGCTTACAGCATAGTTCTGCCCTGTCCACCTTTCCCCAGGAGAACAACAACAGACAGACAAAAGGGGAGTCTTGTTTCAAAAGTTCTAGCCTTCCCATACGCTCTTTTGGCCAGGAACCCTCTCACTTCCTTTTACTCAGGGGCGGCTCTAGGCACCAGCAAAGCAAGCAGGTGCTTGGGGCAGCCCATTTGCAGGGGCGGCAGTCATCAGGGATCCAGCCTGGGAGCTGAGAACCCTGATGACAGGGGGCCCTGGGAACTGTAGTTCCTTGGTTAGCTCCCTGCCTATAGAGCCAGCCCTGGAGCAGGGAAAGAACTACATTTCCCAGCATTCCCTTGGCCACTGTCAATAGGAAGGGGAGGGGGAGGGAGTATGGTATCTGAAACCTCATGCTGCAGCTTGCTGTGAATGGAGAGCTGAGTGCTGGAGCAGGGTGGCATTGTGAATGGGGAACAAGTGTGCCCAAGGAGTAGAAGGCTTTGGCCCAGCTATCCCCTTTAGAAGACATCCCCAGATTGCATTAGGGATACTGGGGTGACCTCACCTTGCAGCCCCCAAAGAAAGAATTGGGTGTATTAAATGGAAAGTGACCCTCTCTATCTGAAGCCTAGCAAGGGAGGTATGTGGATCCCACTAGAATTTAAAATGACAAGTAAGGGAGGGGAGGGTCTACTGGACCTGGGCAGCTTTAGATACAGTACCAGGCACTTAGGAGGATTTCCACTTCTGAGCCATGGAAGCAGAAATTGACTTTTCCTTTCCAGATTTAGCTAATATTCAGAAAGGGAATCTAGCACCTGCCTTCCAGATTTGAACATCTCAAAATTCAGGAGTGCTCAAGCTCAATTTGGGCAGCTGTTACTTCATTTCTCCCAAATCAAATATACCGATCCACTGTAATTTGCTGGAGAAAAAGTAGGATAAAATTGAGCAAGAAATGCTTCCCAGTGGTTATTAGGACTGGAATTGCTATTTTCAACAGCCATTGCCTTTTTTTTTTTTTTTTTTTTAGTTTTATTTGTTTAAAAGGAAGACAGTGATATTGCACTGGTAAATTCCCCGTAGAAAGAAAGAGTGGAACAAAAGAATAATAAAGGCACCTCAACTTTTCCTCATTTATGGAGGACAATCTTATAATATGCACCCAGATATCCTCCAATCACATAAGCTGAAAATTGTTCCACTTTACTGCAGTTCTATAACCATATGGGAACCAATCCTATCTGTGTCCTGTGCACATCCAAAATTCCTGCTGAATGACCTGCCCTGGGAGCGAGTTACCAGTGCCCCAGGGCTGCAGCGGAAGGAAGGTGCAGGTGGGGGTGGGGAGAGCCTAGGGCTGGGGTGGCAGGGTGTGCATGGGTGGGAGGGCACTGGTGGGGGGGAAGGGAGAGCCCAGAGCTAGGGCAGCATGGGGAGTGTGCGGGGGAGAGCCCAGGGCTGGGGTGACAGGGGTGCAGGGGGGGGGGAGAGCTCAGGGCTGGAATGGCAGGGGGGTGCGGGTTGGAGGGGGAGAGCCCAGGGCTGGGGCAGCAGGGGCATGCGGGTGGGGGAGGCCCAGAGCTGGGGCGGTAGCCGGTGCAGGTGTGTGTGGGGAGAGCCCAGGGCTGGGGCAGCAGGGGGATGCAGGGGGGAGCCCAGGGCTGGGGTGGAGGCAGCCAAATTTTGTTTTGCTTGAGGCAGCAAAAAACCTAGAGCCAGCCCTGCTTTTACCTATGCATAGCAGTGAGACTTTTTAACGCTTTATAGGTAGAGCAATTAGAGAACAGCTACTAAGAGGGATTTTATAGCTACTGGCTGGCTGAGTGTCCATAAAAGGGAGCTAGCTACTCCCCTCCCCTTCATTTATCACAGCACATAACACAGGGTTTGGCTTCCTCCACAAGAGCAAAGGAAACATTTTGACTTTTTCAGTGAAAAATGAATGTTTGTCTTAAAATTTCCTTTAATTTTATCTTTTTAAATAAAAAGTGTTTAAATATTGTCAACATCAAAAGAAATGGATTGGATTTTGTTGAAACAAAACATTCTGACTGACTTGAAACAACATTTTTGATTCAATGAAAATTTCAACAAAATTGTTTTTGGTTTGAACCAAAGCAACCCCCTCCCCATTTCTGGAATTCCCAGAAAACTGAAAAATCCATCATTCACTCAGCTCTGCTCACAACACACCCAAATTCACTCACCCAGCAGTCCATAGGGGGGCTCCATCCTGTAAGCTCTTGTTTGTCTTACTGGTGCTAGGAATGCAGTATTTGAAAATCAATAGATTTTCAACAAGCCACTGAGGCAGCAGTCACAATACAATTGCTCATTTGACCTGATATACAACTGTACAGGATTTGTAAGTCTATTTTTTCATTGATAAAGAAGTCATGTATAGTCGTTCATTTTCATCTGAATCGATCTCGTTCCCGCAATGTAATTTACACTATGATTAAGTGTTCTTTAACTAGATTTATTCAAGACAGCTAGCTGGCAGGGCCGGCTCCAAGCCCCAGCGCGCCAAGCGCGTGCTTGGGGCGGCATCCCGCAGGGGGCGCTCTGCCGGTTGCCGGGAGGGCGGCAGGCGGCTCCGGTGGACCTCTCGCAGGCGTGCCTGTGGAGGGTCTGCTGGTCCCGCGGCTCCAATGGAGCTTCCGCAGGCACGCCTGTGGGAGGTCCACCGGAGCCGCAGGACCAGCGGACCCTCTGCAGAGACGCCTGCGGGAGGTCCACCGGAGCCATGGGACCGGCGAGCGGCAGAGCGCCCCCCCCTCCCCGGCGTGCCGCCGTGCTTGGGGCGGTGAAATGGCTAGAGCTGGCCCTGCTAGCTGGCCTTATCTTTAACAGTCCACGCTATCAGGATATATTTCTTAGCCGATGTTACCAATAGTAAAAGGAGGTCTGCACACTGTCTGTACAGTAACAGTCCTGGAATAATACCTGGGGTCTTTCTCTTGAACATTGTACACGGGGGTTCACAAATTTCATTTGCAGTGAAGCACTATCACAGTGCGGGGAGGAGAAGTGTTGCTGCTTCACATTCCTCACAGCCAGATGGTTGTGTCTTACATACCTCATTGTCTACTTCTTATGAAATAGCTACAGCTGGTCAGAAAACGTTTGGAGTTTCTTCAGTGGAAAATTTTGACTTAATCAAAACACTTCAATCCCAGAAAACCAAAAAATTTTGGCAGAAAACTGACACAAAACAGAAAAATGTCAGTTAAAAAGAAAAAAACAAAACAAAAAGAGGGGTTGGTTTTCTAATCATAATCAGGACTGTTGATTAATCTCAGTTAACTCACTCAAAAAATTAACTGCAATTAAAATAATTAATTGTGATTAATCACACTGTTAAACAATAGAATACCAATTGAAATTTATTAAATATTTTTGGATGTTTTTCTACATTTTCAAATATATTGATTTTTATTACAACACAGAATACAAAGTGTACAGTGCTCATTTTAGAATCAATCATGGAATATCAGGGTTGGAAGGGACCTCAGGAAATCATCTAGTCCAACCCTGCTCAAAGCAGGACCAATCCCCAGACAGATATTTGCCCAAGATTCCTAAATGGCCCCCTTAAGGACTGAACTCACAACTCTGTGTTTAGCAGGCCAATGCTCAAACCACTGAGCTATCCCTCCCCCTGTAATATTTTTATTACAAATATTTGCACTGTAAAATGATAAACAAAATAAATAGTATTTTTCAATTCACCTCATACAAGTACTGTAGTCCAATCTCTATTGTGAAAGTGTAACTTACAAATGTAGATTTTTTTTGTACCAAAAACAAAACAATGTAAAACTTTAGAGCCTACAAGTCAACTCAGTCCTACTTCTTGTTTAGCCAATTGCTAAGACAAACAAGTTTGTTTACATTTACGGGAGATAATGCTGCCTGCTTCTTATTTACAATGTCACCTGAAAGTGAGAACAGGTGTTTGCATGACACTTTTGTAGCCCACGTTGCAAGGTATTTACATGCCAGATATATTAAACATTTATATGCCCCTTCATGCTTCAGCCACCATTCCAGAGGACATTCCTCCATGCTGATGATGTTTGTTAAAAAAATAGTGCATTAATTACATTGGTGACTGAACTCTTTGGGGGAGAATTGTATGTCTTCTGCTCTGTTTTACCCGCATTCTGCCATATATCTAATGTTATAGCAATCTCGGATGATGACCCAACACATGTTGTTTGATTTACGAACTCTCTCACTGCAGATTTGACAAAATGCAAAGAAGGTACTGTGAAAGTAGAATGAATTATATTGTAAAAATAGAAAGGATTAAAGAAATGCTGTGTGTACCTTTAAGCAGAAATGAGGAATGTTAAAATACAGGTGTCAGGAGAAGAAACATTAAGGCATAAACAATAAGTCCACTTAAGCTAATGGTGGAACATTAACCGGAGATTGGTAAAAGTTAGTAAGGAAATTAACTATGTATGTCTAGCCTCAGGCAAACTTGTCAGTTCTGCTCCCTTTGTTATTTTGTCAAATTCGCGCCCTTTTTATCTCTATAAAATAAGGTAGTGTGGGTCTTGCATGGTGCTCACATTATCTGGGTGTTATTAGCAGAGCGCTGTGCTAATAAACAGAGTGGTCTAACAAATTGTGAGTCCTGAGTCTGACTTTGATAATTTGGAGGTCCTACCAAGATGGCAGCCATCTTCACTGGGGCCGCATGATTCCTGACCATTTTTTGTAGGACGACCATGGCAGCTGGCACCTGGGCATTTGGCCCGAGTGGTCCTCCGCTTGAACAGAAGGGCACACGACCACAGTGAAGTCTACGCCATCAAACCTGTTGGTTCCCACTCTGTTCTGGTAGGGATCCCGGGATCTGACATCAGGAATCTGGTCAGGTAATTATTTCTGTGTTTTGTCCGGACTAAGGACTGTCCTGTCTCTGTGTCTATCCGTCCTCCCTGTGGAGTGTTTGAGTCTGGGTGCCATCTCCGTCCGGGGATCGGCCGACCAAGGGGTTCCTGTCCCTGTGGTCTGAGTGAATGAAATCTGCACAATCGCAGCCGCACCGCACCTTGGGTAAAACCCTTGGTGTGAAAGCAAGGGCGATTGAGGCAGTAGCCTGTGGGCTCCTTTTGTGTATTGCACCGGGCATCACTCTGACGAACCCGAATTTCCTTCTTGTGAGATTGGTGTGTGAAGTCCTCCTGTATGGGTAACCAGACATCTAAGTTGGGACAGTTCCCTAAAGAAACGCCAACTCATTTTATGTATTTTAGGAAGGGTCCAGACTCCTGTAAATTTCTGAAAAAACGGTCTTAGTTAACTCAAGGGGATCCCAAAACTCAGTGGCCACTTTTAGAATCTTGGGACAAAGACCGAGTGGACGTCTTAAAAGACAAACTCAGCCAACCTAAAACTAAACTGGCCAGAGGAGAGGTTGATTGTTTCATGCAGTGGTGGGAAAAGGCAAATCATAGGTAAACAGAATTGAAATTTGCCTCTCTCAAAGATTCAAATGATAAGTTAAAAACTTTATTGGAAACCTCCTCTCCCACCACCAGACCGAGCACTCCCCTTTACCCCGTTCTCCAAGCAGACTCAGATCGATTCCAACCCCCTTCATACTCCCATCTCATTGTGGAAAAGGACCAAGAAAACCCCTTGTTAAATTCTGGGGACGATGATGGGAAAGATGCATTAATCGGCTTGGCAGCCTTGCATCAGATCAATAGACAATCACTAGTCTCCCCAGTTCAGAAACAAGTCTCAGAGGTCACCAGTTCAGACCAGTCCAGGCCATCCAATGCCGCTCAGGCCCATTCCTCTGGTACCACTCAGGCCTATAAAGAAAAATCCCTTGTTTCCCCGAAACCCTCCAGTCTGCCTGAATCTTCTGCTTTTTCTTATACATGCAAAAATAGCCTGAATAAGGACTGGGCCCATTGCTTGCACTCTAGCTCTAAAACTCTCCAGGCCCCCCTCTGAATCCTGCATATTGGGGGCCAAGAAGGGGGTCCCACTTGGAGCAATAAACCCTGGACTCGCACAGAGCTCCATTCAATTGTTAAAAGCTTTCCAAAGCCCCTGGAAAATCCTACCAAATTCGCAGAAGAATTTTTGTTAGTATGCGACAACCTATGAACCCTCTGAGGCAGACCTCCTGCAGCTTTGAAAGCTACTTGTAACCTCTAGCAAACATGAAAAATGGCTCACAGCAGCAAAGTGGCCCATCAGTGAGCACCATTCTAATTTGCCAGACACCGATCCTGATGCTGAATACTAGAAAAAGTGTAAGGACCGAGCTAAAAATCTGCTTGAAGCCATCCCTCGAGTATGGACTCCTAAAACCAACTGAAAGGCCATACACCGCTGTAAATAGTGACAGGGAGAAAACCTGAGCGACTATCGCACCCGGCTGACTAATGTTTTTCTGCAACATTCTGGTATACAGCAACCGGGTGAAAATGCACAGGGTGCCCTGGCTCATGCGTTTGATAATGGTCTCCTACCTACTACTGGCAGTATGCTAAAGCGAATAAGTGTTGGGTGGAAAACCGAAACCATGGACAAATTGCAAACAGTGGCAGAGCACTGCCAACGCACTCTGAAAGGAAAAAAGAAACAGTCTTCTCAAAAATTAATGGCCATGCAAATACAACATTATTCCAGGCAGGGCAAACAGTACCAGGGACAGCAAAGGTTCCAGGGACGGGGACGTGGTTGTGGGAGGGGCCGTGAAACTGGATTTTTAGGTTTTAGGAATGTTTGTAATTACTCTAAGTAGCCCGGACATTGGAAGAATGAGTGTCCGAGCTGGCCTAATAGCTCTGTAAACAACCAACTAGACCCCCAGTCGGCACAGCCAGTCAGTCCCCAGCCTTACTTTGTCCCACAGCAATGATGGGACACTGTGGAACCTCAGGAAATTTTAGCTCTTTTACTACCTCTCACTCCCATAGGTGAGTGTGTTTTGACTATCAATAATCTTTCTCTCCTTTTCCTTGTTGATACGGGAACTTCACTCTCTGCAGTTCGTACTACCGATCTGCCTGCAGTTCCCTGCTCCAGAAAAACCATGTCTGCTGTGGATATTACGGGATCCCCACCCCTTATCCCCTTTCAAAACCTCTACCAGTCCAGGTTGGTCCCCTTTCCGCGGATCATGCATTCCTTCTCTCTGATTCCACTCCGGTAAACCTTTTGGATCGACATCTGTTACGTAAACTCAGCTGTACCATCTATTGTTTCCCGGGTGGTGTCTACTAATAAATCCCTTAGTCCTCTCTGAGTGATTCTGTGGCCTCCCTGCTGTCTGAAACCTGCCTTTCCACTCCAGTCCCCTGTTACCCATTGATCCCGTCCCTTGAACACCTAACTTCGCAGGTCCCGTCCTCTCTGTGGCCAACCCACCCATCTGAAGTGAGCCACTTAAATACTGACCCCGTCTGCATTACTGTTGACTCCTCCAAACCCCTGACTCGCCTGTCTCAATACCCTTTAAACCCCAAAGCAGAGGCTGGCATTGCTCCAGTCATGACCACCTTGCAAAAACAGGGCATTACTGTCCCCTGCTCCAGCCCCTGTAACACCCCTATCCTCCCAGTTCAAAAAGCTGACGGTAAATCGTGGTGGTTTATTCCAGATCTTCAAGCCATTAACCGCATTGTTATACCCCTTTCCTGTTGTCCCTAACCTAGCAACGATTCTGGCTTCTATCCCACCAGGTGCAACTCATTTTACTGTTGTTAATTTGTGCTCCGCTTTTTTTTCCTGTCCTGGTTCACCCTGACTCCCAGTATCTTTTTGACTTTTCTTACAAGGGGCAGCAGTACACATGGACCACACTCCCTCAGGGGTGTACTGAAAGCCCATCTTACTTTTCCTAAGCTTTAGCCTGAAACCTTGCTGACCTTGTTTTTCTGTCCGGGTCCACACTAGTCCAATACGTTAAAAATCTACTCCTCTGTTGTCTGCCTCAGATACTAATTCTTTAGTGCTCCTTACTGCCCTAGCAAAGAAGGGTCACAAGGCTTCTCACTCTAAGCTATAGCTCAGTCAAGCCTCTGTCACATACCTTGGCTTTCTCCTCTCCCAGGGTTCCTGAACACTTTCTCCCACTCGCATCCAAGATATCCTTAGCTTTCCCTGAGCCTGCTCCCCATGCCAGGTCTGAAAGTTTTGGGGCATGGCTGAATTTTGCAGGCAATGAATTCCCCAATATGCCTCCTTTTCAAAACCTCTCCAGGAACTCTCTCGAGTCTCTGTGCTTGACCCCATGCCGTGGCCTCCTGAGGCCGACTCTGCCTTTGTTTCTCTCAAACAGGGTTTGGCTTCTGCCCCCTCCTTAGGGCTGCCTGACTATTCTAAGCCTTTTATCCTTTTCTGCCACAAACAATCTGGGTGTGCACTTGGAGTTCTCACTCAGATACACACAAACAAAAACCACCCAGTGGCTTATTTCTCAGCCACTTTGAATCCTGTTGCCCAAGGCTTACCCCCTTGCCTGTGCGCTGTGGCTGCCACGGTGTGCCTAGTCGAAATGTCTGAATCCCTTGTCCTCCACTCTCCTCTTACCCTCATGGTACCTCACTCTGTAAAAACTCTCCTGCTACAACATAACACAAGCCACTTCTCCTCCGCCCACCTTACCAGGTATGAACTTTTACTGCTGTCGGCTTTGTATACTACCATAAAGCATTGTTTTCAGTTCAACCCTGTCACTGTCCTTCCTTTGTCTAATGATGGTGATCCCCACAACTGCCTTGCAACTATCTCTGCTCTGACCCTTTCTGATGTCCCTTTCTCTAACTCTGATCTTGTTTTGCTTACTGATGGTTCCTGTTTTTGAGACAACCAAGGTCGTCTCCTTGCAGAATATGCTGTAGTGTCATTCTCTGAAACTCTAAAAGCTGCGCCTTTACCTTCTGTAACCTCAGCGCAAGTCGCTGAATTAGTCGCCCTCACCTGTGCCTGCTTTTTGGAGGAGGAACGCTTTACCACCATTTACACTGATTCCCGCTATGCTTTTGGAGGTGTACATAACTTTGGCACCCTCTGGCAAGCTCGGGGTTTCCTTACCTCTTCTGGTACCCCTATCAAAAATGGCCCCTACATAGCTGCTCTCCCGTATGCAGTTTTACTTCCGTCTGCCCTAGCTATTGTTGAGTGCCCTGATGTTGCTAAGGGTAATGCATTTGCTGATGCCTCTGCTAAAGATGCTGCTGCCATAAAACCTTTCCCAGATGCGTTTCTACATTTCCTTTCTGTTTCTATACCCCTGCCATCCCTCACTAACCTCACTCTGCTCCAAAACTCTGCTGCAAAAGACAAAAAAGATTCCTGGGTTGCCCAGGGTTGCTCTCTACACCCTGATTCCCTTTGGTGTTCGCCTACTGGTGCCTTTGTGGGCCCCTTTTCACTCTACCCGTCACTGGCCGCTCTGCTACACAGTGTTTCGCATGTCGGAAAGGAGGAGATGGCACATTTTATTGGACAACTTGTTCAACACCTAGATTGTATATTACATATCACGCACCTATTTCACTGTCCCTACCACCCACAGAGTGCAGGTGCAGTTGAAAGACTAAATGGTGTACTTAAGAATAAACTTGCTAAAATTTGTGACTCTACAGGGTTAAGCTGGCCAGCAGCTTTACCGCTGGCCCTTATGGAAATGTGATCCACTCAATCCCAAAGGCATAAATTGAGTCCCTTTGAAATTGTTATGGGATGTCCTATGTGAGCTATGGTTACCATTACTCCAGTCCCAGACTTAAACTTAACTCAGAGTACGCTCCTTCAATATTGCAAGGGATTAATGCAAGCCGTAAGTCACTTCCATTCACAGGTTTGAGCTGCCTGGCCAACAAAACCCACCTCTGACGCTTGTCACGACCTTGAGCCGGGTGATTGGGTCTATGTACGGCACCATCATTGAAAGTACGCCGTGGAGCCCCAGTGGAGGGGCCTCATCAGGTACTGCTTACTACCCAGATGGCATTGCAGCGTGGATACATGCTTCGCAGTATAAGAAGGCACCATCCCCAGTGAACCAACCATCACCTCAGAAGCGCGCAGAGTTAGTTTTGACTCCAGAAGAAGACGTAGAGGAACAGCCTGCAATACCTTACAATCTACATTCTCGTAAGGGTTGCCAAAGGCAGACGATGACCTAAAGCAAGGCCCAAGAAGAAACAATAGCAAGCCTAGCACCTGCTGCCTGGTGGACGTAAAACCGTGACTGTGGTTCCCTCAGTTGAGGTTGTCAGAACCAGAAGGGCCTTGCCTCCAACATGCGCCTCTGGTGGTGCCTGTTCCTCGGCTGCTGGTGTCTTAAGGTCTGGGGAGTCCACAATGACAATTCTTTTATCTAGCAGCAAGCGTGGATAGCTCAGACCCTTAATATTTCTAAATGCTGGGTCTGCAGCCACATCCCAGCCCACTTTCAAACTGGTGTTCCTGTCATGGCAATCCCACTCAATTCCCCAGACCTCACTGGAGGACCTCGTCCGTTTAACACAATATGGAACAGCAATGACATTTGGGAAGCGGTGGGAATAAATGTATCTAAATGGATAAGTGTGGTGGAGGGAAAAGGTCACTGGTGCTGAGTGTGTAACGGGACAGGGCTGGATCTGGGAAAAAGCAGTTGCCTTCAGCACATTGTGGCCAATGGTGTATGGGATTATTCGACTAAAACTAAAAAGTGGTGGGCCAGGTATGGGGATATAAATTTTTTCTCGACCTGGAATCAAACAGAAAAATCAATTTTATGTTCCCCCTACAGTAACCCTAGTAAAAACAATACAATCTTTCAATGCTATGCAAATAACACCACGCCTCATAAGAAAAATGACCCTGTGCCCTTTGGGGGATATTACTCCTCCTTTGCAGACACCTATATAACAAATGGGTGCAGTTGACCCTTCCCGGCCTTGATAGGGCATGATTGGGTTTGTGGGACCAAAGCTTATACCACTCTACCAGCTAATTGGTCAGGTATCTGTTATTCCGCCCGACTCTTCCCACAATTCCGAGTGCTAGGGTCCTTTCCACAAAAATGCCTCCATAATTTTAGATGAAAAAAAAAAAACTAAACAGATGCCCAATGGTATATAAATAATGTAAGCCCCTTAACCTGAAAAAAGGCCATTGGCAGTTCCCTTATCCCACTTGGGGAAGTAATACACCATGCAAAAAGGCTCCTAAGGTTACAAGCAGTAGTTAAAAAAATGGCAAATAAAACCAAAGAAAGTTTAAAAGCCCTAGCCAAAGAAACAGGGGCTATCTGACAGATGGCTCTCCAAAATCGTCAGGCATTAAACATAGTGCTGGCGGCCAAAGGAGGGACCTGTGCTCTCATTAAAAAAAAATGTTATGTGTACATATCTGACAACACCAATAAGGTAATAAATTGCGCTAGCCATTTAGAACAAATTGCATATCTTCCCCATAAAGAGCCAAGTTCTTTATGGAAGTGGCTAAGTAACCTGTTCAATTTCTCTGGCATAAAAAGCTGGTTGTTTCAGGAAGCCCTGACTATCTTGTTTAAAATCCTAATAATTTTTGTATGTTTTCAGTTAGTCTCGTGTTGTATCCAAAATTGTGTAAGGCATGCCACCCAGGTGACTGCCCCAAAATAAAGTGCTAATATAATAATTTTAAATATTGCTAATAAACAAAAAAATAAAAACCAGTTAATATGTGAAACTCAGTAATTGTTGGTCATGCCGTAGCATGACCAAAAGGAGGGATTGTGAAAGTAGAATGAATTATATTGTAAAACTAGAAAGGATTAAAGAAATGCTGTATGTACCCTTAGGCAAAAATGAGGAATGTTAAAATACAGGTGTCAGGAAAAGAAACATTAAGGCATAAACAATAAGTCCACTTAAGCTAATGGTGGAACATTAACCAGAGATTGGTAAAAGTTAGTAAGGAAATTAACTATGTATGTCTAGCCTCAGGTAAACTTGTCAGTTCTGCTCCCTTTGTTATCTTGTCAAGTTCGCGCCCTTTTTATCTGTATAAAATAAGGTAGTGTGGGTCTTGCATGGTGCTCACATTATCTGGGTGTTATTAGCAGAGCGCTGTGCTAATAAACAGAGTGGTCTAACAAATTGTGAGTCCTGAGTCTGACTTTGATAGTACCAATGTGAGATTTCTAAAATAGCTACAGCACTCGACCCAAGGTTTAAGAATCTGCCTATGGACAGAACTCTAAGGTTTTTTCTTGCCATGTGCTGGAATGGTTGTCTTTGGAACAAAGAAAGAAGGGCCACATGACAAGAGACTATAAAAAGCTGCTGCAGCTCCTCTATCTTGTCTTCAATCCTGCTTCATACCTCTGGAGGGACTTTGCTACAAACTGAAGCTCTGAACAAAGGTCTGAATGACCTATCCCAGCTGTGGATGTACTCCAGAGACTTGATTTGAACCTGCAGTTTATTCTATCACTGCTACAAGACTGAACCAAGAACTTTGGCATTACTGTATGTAATTGATTCCATTTAACCAATTTTAGCTCTCATCTATATATTTTTCCTTTTATGAATAAACCTTTAGATTTGCGATTCTAAAGGTCTGGCAACAGCACAATTGGGTAAGATCTGATTTGTATATCCATCTGAGTCTGGGGCTTGGTCCTTTGGGATCAGGAGAACCTTTTTTCTTTTACTGGGGTATTTTCTTTTACTGGGGTTTTCATAACCATTCATCCCCGTAACGAGTGGCACTGATGGCGATACTGGGAAACTGGAGTGTCTAAGGGAATTGCTTACGTGACTTGTGGTTAGAAAACCAAAGTCCTCTCTGTTTGGCTGGTTTGGTTTGTCTTATTAGTAAAGGAACTCCAGCCTGGAGCTGTAATTGCCCTGCTCTAAGATATCTGAATTGTCATTCTCAGAAGTGTCCCACCAAGGGCAGCATCATTACAACCCGAACCACCAAAAAAAAATCAACTTTCTGCTGGTGGCATCTGACTCAGATGATGAAAATGAACATGCATTGGTCTGCTCTGCTTTGTACCATTATCGAACAGAACCCATCATCAGCATGAATGCATGTCCTCTGGAATGGTAGTTGAAGCATGAAGGGACTTATAAATCTTTACCGCATCTGGTATGTAAATATCTTGCGACACGGGTTACAACAGTGCCGTGCAAATGCCTGTTCTCACTTTCAGATGACATTGTAAACAAGAAATGGACAGCATTATCTTCTGCAAATGTCATCAAACTTGTTTGTCTAAGCGATTGGCTGAAGTAGGACTGAGTGGACTTGTAGGCTCTAAAGCAGTGGTTTTCAAACTTTTTTTCTGGTGACCCAGTTGAAGAAAATTGTTAATGCCCATGACCCAACAGAGCTGGGGTGTGGGAGAGGCTCAGGGCCAGGGCAGAGGGTTGGGGCACAGGGGTGAGGGCTGCAGGGTGGGGCCGGGAATGAGTGGTTCAGGGTGTGGGAGGGAGTTCTGGGCTGAGACAGGAGGTTCGGGTGTAGGAGGGGGTCAGGGATCAGGGCTGGGAGTGCAGGCTCTGGGATGGGGCCAGGGATGAGGGGTTTGGGGTGCAAGAGAAGGCTCTGAGTTTAGGGGGGGCTCAGGGTTGAGGCAGGGGGATGGGGTGCAGGGCTGGGGCACAGGCTTACCTCAGGCGGCTCTCGCTCAGCAGCACAGCAGGCATGCTAAGGGAGGCTTCCTGCCTGTCCTGGTACCGCGGACCACACTGCACCCTGGAAGCAGCCAGCAACAGGTCCGGCTCCTAGGAGGAGGCTCTCACTCGCAGGCACCGACCCCCCCCAGATCCCAATGGGAGTGCGGAGCCAGTGCTCAGGGTGGGGGTAGTGCACAGAGCCCCGTGGTCCCTCTGCCTAGGAGCCGGACCTGCTGCTGGTTGCTTCTGGGCCACAGTGCAGTGTCAGAACAGGTAGAAACTAGCCTGCTTTAGCTGGGCAACACCACCACTGAGACTTTTAATGGCCTGGTCGGCGGTGCTGACCAGAGATCCGCGACCCAGTGGCTTCCATTCTACGACCCAGTACTGGGTCACGACCCACAGTTTGGAAACCACTGCTCTAAAGTTTTATATTATTTTATTTTTGATTGCAGTTTTTTTTGTATATAGTTCAACATTTCTAAGTTCAACTTTCATGATAAAGAGATTGCACTACGGTACTTATATTAGGTGAACTGAAAATATTATTTCTTTTGTTTTTTACGGTGTAAATATTTGCTATCAGAAATAAATATAAAGTGAACACTGTATACTTTGCATTCTGTGTTGTAATTGAAATCAATTTATGTGAAATGAGGAAAACATCCAAAAATTTTTAAATAAATGGTATTCTATTATTAACAGTGCAATTAATCATGAAATTAATCGTGATTAATTTCTTTCACAATTTGACAGCCCTAATAATAAAACAAAATTGAGAATATTCAAGGAAAACTGACACTTTCTGCAAAAATTGTAATTTCATGAATACCCCCACCAGTTTTCTGTAGAAAATTTTTTGACAGAAAATGTTCAACCAGCCCTAAAAGCACTGCTCCTCATCCAACACACAGCAGTTTCTTTGCATGTTCCCTTTCTAGTTGCACAGAGCCACAGTAGGTATAAAAGACCTGCAGCATGGTCACAGCTGGCCTGGGTCAGCTGACTTGGGCTCAAAAGGCTAAAAAAGTGGTGTAGACATTATGGCTTGGGCTGGAGCCAGGGCTCAGTGATCCTTGCTCATGAATGTGGTATAAGTGACAATTTATCAGCTAAGTCCAGTTTGTCTAGATGGCCAAATAGACTGGACAGTCCAAGGGGACTGTCTGTGACTCCATAGTAAGACTGTTTTAGTGACCCAGCAGTTCACATTTGCTACCCGCTTCGTGAAACTAATTATAGAACACACCACCAGTTTGTGATGTCTGCCCTGTTTCTGACAGTCTGCCACCTGCACGTGTATGGCCAGGGATTGCCTGCTGTCAGCCCATGGAGTCCCAAGCCAAGTCACGAGAGCTATCATCTACACATACATCCCCTGAGACAGCTAGCCTTAGATCCTGGCATCAGTCCTGACAGCAGCTGCCCTAGCAACCTGTATGGGTTTATTTGGTGATTTTCATACTAAAAGAATGAACTCAAAGGTTATCTCCCCCTCCGCAACCTATCTGCAATAAAGAGACCTCAATTTATGTGCTAATCGAGGGCTTGTCTATATAGTGGTTTAAACCAGGTCAAATCAAGTTAATCTGGTTTGAAAACACTTGGTACATAAAGAATCACATAATCATAGAAGATTACGGTTGGAAGAGACATCAGGAAGTCATCTAGTCCAATCCCCTGCTCAAAGGAGGACCAACCCTAAATCATCCCAGCCAGGGCTTTGTCAAGCCGGGCCTTAAAAACCTTTAAGGATAGAGGATCCTCACATGAGACAATCCATCACCATGCACTAATTCTGCATGTAACCCAAACTGTGGAGTCCTCTTGCTTCAAACTGAATTAGTTCAATCTATTGTTTGTGTGGCTGCAACTGCTGCACACCACTTTTTGCATGCTTCCAATGGCTATCCCACAGTGCTTTGTAGGCTGACTGTCAAGGTTCCTTCCCCACTCTGAACTCTAGGGTACAGATGTGGGGACCTGCATGAGAACCTCTAAGCTTAACCAGCTTAGATCTGGTTTTGCTGCCACCACCCAAATTATTTATGAGTTATTTGGGAAACTCTGTCTACCCCCTCCCCCGCCCACCCCGAATATTTTCCTCCCAAGTACTATAACTCTTCTCTGAGTAGCCTTGAGAGACTTCTCCACCAAGTTCCTGGTGAACACTGATCCAAACCCTTGGATCTTAAAACAAGGAGAAATTAACCATTCTCCCTCCTTCCCCACCCCCAGTTCCTGGGGAGTCCAGATCCAAACTCTCTGGATCTTAAAACAAGGAGAAATTAACCATTCCCCCTCCTTCCCCCATGCCCAATTCCTGGGGAGTCCACATCCAATCTCCTTGGATCTTAAAACAAGGAAAAATCAATCCAGTTCTTAAAAAGAAGGCTTTTAATTAAAAAAGAAAGGTAAAAATCATCTCTGTAAAATCAGGATGGAAAATAACTTTACAGGGTAATCAGATTCAAAGAGACCAGAGGAACCCCCTCTAGCCTTAGGTTCAAAGTTACAGCAAACAGAGACAAATCCTTTAGCAAAAGGAACATTTGGAAGTTGAGAAAACCAAGATAAAACTAACACGCCTTGCCTGTCTCTTACTTACAAGTTTGAAATATGAGAGACTGGTTCAGAAAGATTTGGAAAGCATGGATTGATGTCTGGTCCCTCTTAGTCCCAAGAGCAAACAACTCCCAAAACAAAGAGCACAAAGACTTCCCCCCACCAAGATTTGAAAGTATCTTGTCCCTTATTGGTCCTTTGGGTCAGGTGTCATCCAGGTTACCTGAGCTTCTTAACCCTTTACAGGTAAAAGGATTTTGGTGTCTCTGGCTAGGAGGGATTTTATGGTATTGTACACAGGAGGGCTGTTACCCTTCCCTTTATAGTTATGACACTGACCATTGCTGACCTGTTTACCTGTGTGCTCTCCCCTGCTCTGGAGTCAAGTTCCAGGGATGACACCTACCTCCTGGATCCCAGTATATCATTCTTGAAATACAACTGTGATTGCACTCCAAAAACTCCACACCATGCCTTGCATAGCTGCCTGGAGCTGTGCTGAGACCCTGGCTCTCATTGCCAACTGGGGAGAAGCATTAGTTCAGGAAGCTCTTGTGGCCAGTCACCAGAATAAAAACCTTTCTGGGGATATTGCAAAGTAGATATCCACAACGGGTGATGACCAGGATGCCGAGCAGTGCCAGAGAAAGAGTAAGCAGCTCAGAAAAAAGTATATTGATACAACGGACTCAAAGAGACAGTTCAGCAGGGGGCATGTTTGGATGAACTGGACAGGATACTATACATCCCATCCCAAACACCATTTGGAGCCTGCTGCCTGCACTCTCACACTCACCACGGATGATCAGCCAGACCCATCAAAGGGTGAGAAGAAGGATGGTGAAAATGAGCTGCCCCCTCAGATCCAGGCTCTTTTTGGGACTCAGGACCCTGATGCCAGCCAGCTGGAAAGCATCCCCAGTCCTGCCGTGCTGCAATGGACCCGTTTCCCACCATGCATCAGGTCAACCTGAATCCCAGACAGAAAGCCAGGATTGAAGTACCTATCTTTACAGTGTATTATTGTGAAGTACTCTGGTTCTGGCTTTGGTTCTGGGGCCCTCAGTGCCGCAGCCATTGTAGGCAGATGTGAACTAGGAGCCCTTCTGAGTATCCAGTCCCCTCCCTTGGCCCATCTGTGATCTGGAACTGTAGTGCCACCAAGGAAAATACTTTCCTCCCCAGCAGGCCCATGAGCTTTGCCATCTGGTCTGGAGAAGTCAACTTCTGCAGGTGCTGGCATGCCCGCTCTGCTGCCATGTAGATGACAAGGAGCGGGATGGATGAGAAGAAAGAAAATCCACCCCTTTAGCAAGTACAAAATATCTCCTCTCCACCCGATTAGGTGTGGGGGCACAGGAAGCAGGGGTGTACCACACTGCCTGCGCTGGAGGATGACCTTGTTAATAGATAGCACCACCCTAGAGGGGCCCTGAGGCTGGAAAATCCAAGGAAATGCCAACGTAAGGCACAAGTCTCCAACCACCCCAGGAAAAGACACCCCATCTCCAAAAGACACCCAACCTGCCATGCAGCTCCCTCACATGGGAATGCACAGCCTTGCATCTCACCTGCCTATGGAGAGCTGGGGAGGCTGGACTTCCTCATGTGCATCTGTGCAAGGACAACCTGAGTCAAATGTCCCTCCAACCATGAACAACGTCTTCCCATGCCCAAATCAGATGCTCAAAGTCTGATCAAATGTGCTCTGCTGGGCTCCTCCCACTTGACATCCCCTCTGTAGATGGTCAGGACTGTATTGAGGCACACTGCACAACAGGCAAGAGGCTAGGGCCTCAGCTCCCAGACACCCTGATTCTGAGTTTTCACTATTTAAAGGTTTCTAGCTGTCAAGGCTGTGAAGAAAATCTTAAAAATGTGACCTGAGTATCACTGATGCAGCAATGGCTGCAGACAGCTGTCAACAGTGACTGAGCCTGGGAGGAACTGCCTGTCTTCACCCTCACTGCATTGGTTACACTGAGGTTCACAGTTCTAAGGGTTATTCACAACCACACTGTGCTTAAACACTTTGCCAGACTGAGGCCTTTACAAGGATTTAGGGACTAATCCCAAACCCTTTGAGGTCAGTGGCAGCGTTTCCCTTGACTTCAAAGGGCTTTAGATCAGGTTCTCTATCTGACTCTGCAAAAAGGCAGAGGAAAGAGAAATTAAAATGAGCAGCATATTTTAAAATCTAGTTCTCTAAGGAAAAGGAGGCAACACTGTATTTAAAGTCTGAAATGATGTCCAGAAAGCTTAGGGATATAAAAGTTAAACAAAGAGGATAACAAATCCCAGGCACGCGAACAGCTATTATTACAGGTTTTTCATGTCTCACATTAAACCATTAAGACAGACTGTTGTGCACTGTATACTGTAACATTAATTTGGGCTCCTTCCTATTTAGATCAGCAAACCAAGCCTCCCATTTAGCAGACTGCACCCCTCTCACCAATCCTCAGACATCAGTGCTAAATGTGGAAAGCAAGTACATACATATCTTCCAAACATAGGAACAAAGTTCTAAATTGGTGGCTTCCTAGGTGGGTTCTCTTGCGGTTCCCTCTGTCTGATTATCTCCGCAGAGAATGACACCATTCCTAACAGCACTACTCAGTTCCCACTTTCTAGTAAACATAACTGAGTACACATTGTATTGGAATGCCCAGTGTTACAGATCAGAGATTGTCATTGTGATTGGTTGGACCCCCACCTCCAGGATGTCACTTGATCATAGAATCATAGAATATCTGGGTTGGAAGGGATCTCAGGAGGTCATCTAGGCCAACTCCCTGCTCAAAGCAGGACCAATATCCAACTAAATCATCCCAGCCAGGACTTTGTCAAGCCTGACCATAAAAACTTCTAAGGAAGGAGATTCCACCACCTCCCTAGGTAACCCATTCTAGTGCTTCACCACCCTCCTAGTGAAAAAGTTTTTCCTAATATCCAACCTAAAACTCCCCCACTGCAACTTGACACCATTACTATTTGCTCTGTGATCTGCTACCACTGAGAACAGTCTAGATCCATCCTCTCTGGAACCCCCTTTCAGGTAGTTGAAAGAAGCTATCAAATCTCCCCTCATTCTTCTCTTCTGCAGACTGAATAACCACAGTTCCCACAGCCTCTCCTCATAAATCACATGCTCCAGCCCTTTAATCATTTTTTGTTGCCTTCCTCTGGACTCTTTCCAATTTTTCCACATCCTTCTTGTAGTGTGGGGCCCAAAAACTGGACATAGTACTCCAGATGAGGCCTCACCAATGCCAAACAGAGGGGAATGATCATGTCCCTCGATTTGCTGACAATGCTCCTAATTATACAGCCCAAAATGCCATTAGCCTTCTTGGCAACAAGGGCACACTGTTGACTCATATCCAGCTTCTTGTCCACTGTAACCCCTAGGTCCTTTTCTGCAGAACTGCTGCCTAGCCACTCGATCCCTAGTTTGTAGCAGTGCATGGAATTCCGTCCTAAGTGCAGGACTTTGCACTTGTCCTTGTTGAACCTCATCAGATTTCTTTTAGCCTAATCCTCCAATTTCTCTAGGTCCTTCTGTATCCTATCCCTATCCTCCAACATACCTACCGCTCCTCCCAGTTTAGTGTCATCTGCAAACTTGCTGAGGGTGCAATCCACTCCACCCTTCAGATCATTAATGAAGATATTGAACAAAACCAGCGCCAGGACCGACCTTTGGGGCACTCCGCTTGATATTGGCTGCCAACTAGACATGGAGCCCTTGATCACTACCCACTGGGCCCAATGATCTAGCCAGCTTTCTATCCACCTTTATAGTCAATTCATCCAGCCCATACTTCTTTAACTTGCCGGCAAGAATACTGTCGAAGACTGTAACGAAAGCTTTGCTAAAGTCAAGAAATAACATGTCCACTGCTTTCCCCTCATCCACAGAGCCAGTTATCTCATAATAGAAGGCAATTACGTTAGTCAGGCATGACTTGTTCTTGGTGAATCCATGCTGACTGTTCCTGATCACTTTCCTCTCCTCAAAGTGCTTCAGAATTGATTCCTTGAGGACCTGCTCCATGATTTTTCCAGGGACTGAGGTGAGGCTGACTGGCCTGTAGTTCCCTCGATCCAGATTCTTCCCTTTTTTAAAGATGGGCATGACATTAGCCTTTTTCCAGTCATCCGGGACCTCCCCTGATCGCCATGAGTTTTCAAAGATAATGGTCAATGGCTCTGCAATCACATCTGCCAACTCCTTTAGCACCCTCGGATGCAGTGCATCCGACCCCATGGACATGTGCCCGTACAGCTTTTCTAAATAGTCCTGAACCATTTATTTCTCCAAAAAGGGCTGGTCCCTGGTCAGGTGAAGAAGGGATCCTTTCCCCCAAAAAACTTCAAGAGGCATCTCTTCAGTATGCTCCTTCATATTGCTTTACGGGGGAGAGATAGGTCAGTGGTTCTTGCTAAACCCAGGGTTGTGAGTCCAATCCTTGATGGGGCCATTTAGGATCTGGGGCAAAAATCTATCTGGGGATTGGTACTGCTTTGAGCAGGGGGTTGGACTAGATGACTTCCTGAGGTCCCTTCTGACCCTGATGTTCTATAATTCCCCATATTGTATGGCCCAGTGCAGTAGTCTGGGAGCTGATCTGATGTGTTGAGGTTCCACTGAGTGTGCCCATTACAGTAGCCTGGGCTTCCTCACTCTGTCCAGTCCAGCAGAATTGCTGACAGATGATCATTGCCTCGATACTGGTGGTATTTGCTTCTTCCAGAACACTAATATTGGGGTGCCTGTCTTCCCATTTGATCTTCAGAATTTTACAAAGGCAGCGTTGATGGTGTCTCTCAAGGACTTTCAAGTGATGTCTATAGGGTGTCCAAATTTCTGACCCATACAACAATGTTGAGAGAATAACGGCTTGATAAACAAGAAGCTTGGTGTATGTTCGAAGGTTGTAATCTTCAAAGACTCTGTGCCGTAAATGAGAAAGCTACACTGGCACAGCTCAGGCAATGTTCAATTTCTGCATCAATATCTGCCTTGGATGAAAGATGACTTCCAAGGTAGAGGAAATGATCGACGTTCTCCAGTACCACTCCATTGACTGATAGATGGGGCATGTAATACCTCATTTGGAGGGGGCTGACAGAGCACTTTAGTCTTCTTGCTATTAAGAGTGAGACCAAGACATGCGTATGGCAATGCTAACATATTCAAGATAGTTTTAAGGTCTTTCTCGGAGTGGGCAAAGATTGCATTGTCATCAGCATACTGAAGTTCCACAATAGATGTTGTGGAAATCTTACTCTTGGCTTTCAGCCTGCTAAGCCTGAACAGCTTTCCATCCATTCCGTAAGTGATTTCAACGCCAGCTGTATACTTCCCCACAATAAAACTGCAAACATGGTTGGAGCGATGATACAGTCCTGTTTGACTCCTGTTTGTACTTTGAAAGCTTCCCTCTGGGAGCCAGTGCTGCTCAGAACAGTCGCTTTCATGTTATCATGAAGCAATTTTAGGACATTGATGTATTTATCAGGACATCCAATCTTAGACAGTCCAGTCCAGAGGGCATGGCGATTCACTGAGTCAAAGGCCTTAGTTAGATCAATAAAAGCCATGTACAGTGGTCAGTTTTGCTCCCGACACTTTTCCTGCAGCTGTGGTGCTATGAAGATCATATCCACAGTTCCACGACATGGTTGGAAATCACTCTGTTACTCTGGTAAAATTTCTTCTGACAGGGGCAGAAGGCGGGTTGCAAGGATCCACGCCAGAACTTTGCCTGCAGTGACTAGGAGGGAGATACCATGATGATTTCCACAATCCACTTTATCCCCTTTCTTGAAGAGGGTGACAATCAAGGCATACCTCATTTCATTGGTTTATCTCCTTCTTTCATCTAGATTTTAAGGATAAGCAGTTAAAGCTGCCAAATTAGCTCTGGTCCACCATTTTTCAAGATTTCAGCAGGGATCCCATCTAGACCTGCTGCCTTGTTGTTCTTCATCTGCATGGTGGGATTGTGTACCTCATACAAATTGGGAGGGTCTCCAAGTTCATCCCTAAATGGCTGTAAAAGGATTTGCTCAAGGACTTCATCTACCACCACAGAATTACGGTTAAGGAGATCTTCAAAATATTCTTTCCAGCAAGATTTGATGGCTTTGTTGTCCTTCAGAAGTGAGGTTCCATCCTAAGAGCGAAGAGGATTCCTACCGTGACAAACTGGCTCATAAACAGCCTTGGTGGCACTAAAGAAACCACATGTATTGTGGATGTCCACAAGATGTTGGAGTTCTTGCGCCTTCTCAGTCCACCATTTGTTCTTAAGTTCTCTGGTTTTAAATTGTGCTTCTGCACTTGCCTGGGCATGGGCTTCTCTCTTTATATTACAATTTATGTCATTCTGCCAAACACGAAATGCCATTCTCTTCTCATTGATGAGTTGCTCAAATTCAGCATCATTCTCATCAAACCAGTCCTGATGTTTTCTGGTTTGGTAGCCTATGGTTTCCTCACAGGCATTGATGATTACTGCTTTCAACTGGCTCCAGTGTTCCTCAATTTCTTCTGGAAACTCTGATGGGAGCTTTTCTTCTAAGACTGCTTGGAAGTGGTCACACTTAATAGGGTCCTTCAAATCTTGAACCTTCAGCTTGTGCCTGACCTGCTTCTTTTGCAGCCTGCAATTGGGAGCAATCTTAATTTTTAGTGTGGATTGAATAAGGCGATGATCATCAGCACTTGTCATTGCTCTTGTGAGAAGTATCTCACTATGATCTCGGGCACGCACTATGACGTAATCGAGGAGATGCCAGTGCTTTGACTGTGGGTGTCTCCAAGATGTTTTGAATGTTTCCTTTTGTTGGAAAAGGGTGTTCGTAATAATAAATTTGTGTTCAGAACACTTGGTCAGGAGCAGAATTCCTTTTGAATTGCTTTTGCCAACTCCTTCTTTCCTGATTGTTCCTTTCCACAGGTCTGAGTCTCGTCCAACAGGTGCATTGAACTCCCCCAGAAGGATGATCTTGTCTTCAGTAGGTGTCTCTGATAAAATGGTTTCCAACTGAGAATAAAAATCTTCTTTTACATTCTCATCGGCATCCAGTGTTGGTGCATAGGCGCTCACAATAGTTACCTGTTGATTTTTGGTAAGCCTCAGTCAGAGTGTCATAAACAGCTTGTTGATGCTAACTGATACCTCAGAGAGGCACCTTACGAGCTTGTTCTTTATAGCAAAGCCCCCTCCATAAAATCAGGGTTCATCTATAGATTTCCCCTTCCAGAAGTAGGTGTATCCTCCTTTCTCCTCCCTCATGTCCTTCACCAGCTCTTCCAGTTTCAGAAAATGCAGCAATATCAGTGTTAAACTGACTGAATTCATGAGCAATAATGGCTGTACATTGCTCTGGTCGGTCGCTGTTTGAATTGTCCATCAGGGTATGTAAGTTCCAAGTTCCAAAGTTGAAAAGTTTCTTACATTTTCAACAGCTGAGGTGGTGATCCTGCTGGGTGTGTCTATCCAGCCAGGAAAAACAGAGGCAAGATTATTTTAGGGTCCCCCTCCCCATGTGGGTGAGCAGAGTGGATCCTAAAAAGGACTGTTCAGTCATGGCTGCAGCTGCCAAGATGCTTGACCTGCCTCAAACCTCAAACAAGACGACTGTATCACACACCCACCGCCTGTCTGTTGGTCTGTGACTAGGAACTTCCGGATTTCACTGTCCTGTTCCTGTTGCCACTCGCTGATCGCCACTGGACTTTTGGCTTGTGCAAATATTATTTCCCTAAAAACTGAAAGATGCCTGTGCGGGACTTCTTTTAAAGTGGGGAGACTGGTGCACGACAGTCACCACACTGCCCTTGACAGACAGGGGACTTAAAACCAATGGCATGGACACCATGACGATTGGAAGTCCTCTATTTGCTGCAGCCTTTATCCACCTTGTCATAAAGAGATAAGTAAGAGTTAATAAAACAAAAGTGCTTCATATCTCTTTTGCCTGGAAAGGGTTAACAAGAACAGTGAGCCTGGCTGTCACCTGACCAGAGGACCAATCAGAGGACAGGATACTTTCAAATCTTGAGGGAGGAAAGTTTGTGTGTGTGCTGTTAGAATTTGGTTGTTGTTCACTCTGGGGGCTCAGAGGGACCAGACGTGCAACCAGGTTTCTCTCCAATCTCTCCGATACAGGCTCTTATAAGTTCAGAATAGTGAGTACTAGGTAGATAAAGCGAGTTAGGCTTTATGGTTCTTTTCTTTATTTGCAAATGTGTATTTGGTTGGAAGGAGTTCAAATGTGTATTTGGCTGAAAGGAGTTCAAATTGGTATTTTGCTGAAAAGATTTTAATTTGTACTTGTATACTTAGGCTGGGAGGGTATTCCCAGTGTCTATAGCTGAAAGACCCTATACCTATTCCATTTTTTAAATTTACAAAGATAATTTTTACTGTTTTTTCATTCTTTAATTAAAAGTTTCTTCTTTAAGAACCTGATTGTTTTTTTATTCTGGTGTGAGACCCCAGGGGACAGGGTCTGGATCCACCAGGGAATTGGTGGGGAGAAAGGAGGGAAGGGGGAGAGAAAGGTTATTTTCTCTCTGTGTTAGGATTACTTTCTCTCTCAGGGAGAGTCTGGGATGGGGAGACAGAAGGAGGGGGAAAGGTGAATTTTCCTCTCTGTTTTAAGATTCAAGGAGTTTGAATCACAGTAATCTTCCAGGGTAACCCAGGGAGGGGAAGCCTGGGAGAGGCAACAGTGAGGGAAAGGGTTTACTTTCCTTGTGTTAAGATCAAGAGGGTCTGGGTCTTGGGGGTCCCCGGGCAAGGTTTTGGGGGGACCAGAGCGTACCAGGCACTGGAATTCCTGGTTGGTGGCAGCGCTACAGGTTCTAAGCTGGTAATTAAGCTTAGAGGAATTCATGCTGGTACCCCATCTTTTGGATGCTAAGGTTCAGAGTGGGGATTTATACCATGACACACCTTCACAGCTGTTGTAATATTACACAACAGTTTCACCTCCACTGTGCAGTTATCCTCCATCTGCTCTGCTGTTAGGGACTGCTTGGGTCATACTTTGTCTGGAGCCTCGCCCTTGACTGTTCTGCCATGGGTGATCCTAAGGGAGTACATGACTCCAGGCAGCATTGCCCCTTGGGTCATTGAGACACGCAAGCCTCTCCACCACTACAAGGTGATGATCCTTGGAGAGGATGCCTTCAGTAGGTGAAGGTGGTATATGCGTGTCTCTTTCCGTTGCACCAATAGCCGGATCTTTTAGTCCACTGACTGCACCCATCTGGTGACCTCACAGGATCCTTGCCACTTTGCTATCAGTTTGGACTCTGCAGTGGATAGCAACAGTAGGATTCAAGCTTCCAGCTTGAAACTGCAAAGTCTGGTGGCCCCTTTGTAATAGTGCTGTTCTTGCACATGTTGTGTCTGTAACAGATTCTGCTGGGTTAAAGCCCCCAAAGTATGGAGTCGCTCGTGCAGTTGCAACACATAGCAGAATACACTTGTGACCAGGGTTTCTTGCTCCTCCCAATTCTCCCAAAGGAGGTTGAGAATGCCCCAGAGATGCCTTCCATAGAGGAGCTCAAAGGGTGAGAAGTCGGTTGATGCTTGGGGTACCTCCCACATGGCGAACAGCAGGGCTGGGAGTAAAGTGTCCTAGTGCTGGAGGTCTTCTTCCACAAACTTATGCAACATCATTTTCAACATCTGGTTGAAATGCTTTACCAGCCTATCAGTTTGAGGGTGGTACACCAACGTCTTGAAAGCCTGGATACTGAGTAAGCAGCAGAGTTCAGCCATCAGACAGGACACCACGTTGGTACTTTGACCAGTTAGGATCTCTCACGGTATCCCCATTCTGGTGAAGACTTTCACTAGCTCAGTGGAAATCTTAGGTGCCGTGGATGTCCACAAAGGGACAGCTTCAGGGTACTAGGTGGCATAGTCAATGATCCCCAGGATGTAGCAGTTTCCTACCCCGTTCCCTTTCCAGTGGCCCCATCAGGTCCAGGCTGATATGTTCAAATGGGACCCCATCACGGGTAAGGGGATGAGCGGTGCCTTGGGTACTCCCTTCGGTCAGGCCCAATGGCACTCTGTGCAAGAGGCACAGTAATCCTTTACAGTGGAACTTCAAAGATATGAACACCAGAGTTATGGACTTGACTGGTCAACCGGACACCAAGTGAAACTGAAAGCAACCAATTAGGCAGCAGCAGAGACCAAAAAAAAAAAAAAAAAAAGCAAATACTGTATTGTGCCTGTACTGCATCTTAAAGGTAGGCACACCTGGGCAGTCTGTCCCCACCCTCACCCCCACACACAGGGCAGTCACTTACAGCTAGCTGCTATGCTGCCAGCCCAAGGCAGCTGGTACCAGCCAGCAGAGCAGGAGCAGTTCTGGGGTCTGCACCGCATTCACTCCCCCGTCCCTTCCCCCAGCAGGGAGGGGGATGCACAGTTTTTACCCTCCTTCTCCACTATTTTCCCACACACACACCCCTGCCGGGATGGGGACAAGCTTGCAAACTCATTCTGGGGCTGAGTAGGGAGCTCATCTGCTGCTGAAGCCTGGCCTGCAGTGTCAGTTGCTGGATCTGGAGCCTGAATTGTGCTTTGTTCAGAGTTATGAACACTTCAGAGTTACGGACAACCTCCATTCCTGAGGTGTCTGTAACTCTGAGGTTCTACTGTACCTCCTGGTGGATATCTGGTTAAAAGAACCATTGGGCCACCCTTTGGCGGGTCTTCTCTCTCCCGAGGTGTCTCCCCTTGGCATCAAATGGGCCAAGTGCAGGAGGCCACAGCATAATCTTCACAGAACCAGCAGCTGTCAGGTCTTCCTGCATCTGGGGGGTCTTGAACAACCCGGTAGAGGTTGTCCCTCCGGATCTCAATGCGGGACCCTTTTGGGTGATGAGCACCATCCCCTGCCTCTGGCTTGGGGAGGTTGTTGCTTGTTCCCAGGCATGGTTTGTTCTCAGACAAAATCCCCATCATTTGAGTTCCCTCTGGGCATCCTCTACTCAAGATAGCTAAGTCCCAGGCAGACTGCAAAGAGCTACAAAAGGATCTCTCAAAACTGGATGACTGGGCAAAAAAACAGCAAATGAAATTCAATGTTGATAAATGCAAAGTAATGCACATTGGAAAACATAATCCCAACTATACATATAAACTGATCGGGTCTAAATTAGCTGTTACCACTCAAGAAAGAGATCTTGGAGTCATCGTGGATAGTTCTCTGAATACATCCACTCAATGTGCAGTGGCAGTCAAAAAAGCAAACAGAATGTTGGGAATCATTAAGAAAAGGATACGTAATAACACAGAAAATCATATTGCCTGTATATAAATCTATGGTACGCCCATATCTTGAATATTGTGTTCAGATGTGGTTGCCCATCTCAAAAAAGATATAGTGGCATTGGAAAAGGTTCAGAAAAGGGTAACAAAAGTGATTAGGAGAATGGAACAGCTTCCATATGAGGAGAGATTAGTGAGACTGGGACTTTTCAGCTTGAAAAAGAAATGACTAAGGGGGGATATGATTTAGTCTATAAAATCATGACTGGTGTGGAGAAAGTAAATAAGGAAGTGTTATTTACTCCTTCTCATAACACAAGAACTAGGAGTCACCAAATGAAATTAATAGGCAGCAGGTTTAAAACAAACATAAGAAAGTATTTCTTCACACAACGCATAGTCAACCTGTGGAACTCTTTGGCAGAGGATGTTGTGAAGGACAAAAGTATAACTAGGTTCAGAGAAGAACTAGATAAGTTCATGGAGGATAGGTCCATCAATGGCTACTAGCCAGGATGGACAGGAATGGTGTCCCTAGCTTCTGTTTGCCAGAAACTGGGAATGGGCGAACCTGTTCTGTTCATTCCCTCTGGGGTACCTGGCATTAGTCACTGTCAGCAGATCAGATACTGGGCTAGATGGACCTTTGGTCTGACGCAGTATGGCCATTCTTATGTTCTTCGGATTTCTCCCGTCAGCTGAGTTCACAGCTAAAAGTACACAGGGGAAAGGGAATAAAAATCTCTAAGAAGAAGGAACTATATCTCAATGCTCCTTGGATTCTGGGGGACAAGGTTTTCTAAGCACAGGGATCCATATCTGCTCAGCCTGGGTTAGTCCTAAAGGATATATAGACCTTGCTTATTACAGAAACTTCTACTATCTTTTGAAACTTAAGATTGTAAGTCAATTGTATATATATGTTTACCTGCATTAACCACATAAATTACTTCCTTGTTTCCTTTTTAATAAATCTGTATATAGTTTATTACAGAATTAGCTACAGATGTTCAATTTTGATGTGAGATCTGAAGTGCAATTGACAGGGGTAAGTGACTGATCCTTTCGGACTGGGAGAAACCTGAATATTGCTGTGATTCTTGGTGTAAGGGACCATCTATCACAAAGGCAGGCTTCCCTGGGTGGCAAGACAGAGGACTGTCTGTGACTCCATGCTTAGATTGTTATAGTGCCTGAGGAATTTACATTTGGTATTGGTTGGTGAAATCTAGTTATAGAACTCATAACCAATGTGGGGTTTGTGTCCTGGTTTTAACAATCTGCCCTGAGGTTAGTTCTAACACTCCTGAGTCACTGACAACCAGCTTGACACAGGCCCTATAAATGATAATGGCAGAACACCAAATCAGCATTCTGAGAAACCTGTGCAGGGACCTTACACTGTGACTTCCCAAGGACAGCAGGCCTAGGACGCGGTACTGCAGCATGTGGCAGAAAGCATGTAATGTCGTTTCTAAAGTAGCGTTGTTTATTTTAGCAGTGAAGATGGATGGTAACTGGAATATAACCTTGCAGATGAAAAGCAAAAGAGAATGGCTTCTGAAACAGAGCCTTGCTGTGGAAGGTTTCCCACACTGTTTTAATTTTATTTTCCTGGATGCCCCCAGGGCAGCTTACCAGTGGCTCTAATGAGTTAGTTCCTGACAACACAATAAAAAGAGCTGACCAACAGGACTCACTGCAGCAAGCCTACATAATATGCACTAAACTGAGAACCCCAGTAACTGCCACTAAATAGGAGACCCACTGTAGCCTTGGTATGTCTTCATACTAATAAATCTTGGGAGCAGAGGCAATGCAGAATGTTCCCTGGCTTCAGCACCTCTCTCTGATAAAGATGAGGTGGAACATGGGAATTCCCCTTTGCCTATAATACAGACTCACTGTCAGACAATCAGTACATGCTCCTGTGAGTGAGCTGAAAGCTACAAGACTGCCTGCTGGATTTCACTAGAATAACACATGCCTAGGTATGAAAATTACAAGAGGAATTTTGTGGTAACCACATTTACCTGTTTTTCAGGTTTATGTTTGCCTTCTCGTGGTATTATAATGATGGATAATTCTGTAGCGAAGGGAAGCCCATAAACAACCATAAGTTCATGACTCTAGAATTTTGTGTGTTTGGCTGGACTGAAGCTGGCATTCTACTGTATTTCACTGCGAACTCAGTACATCAGTGTAAGAACTCTAAAATCACGCTGCTTAGCCTTGGAGCCACACATCCAGATGCCCTGTTTATTTTCTCAAGTCACATCAGCAAGTACAAAAAAAGAAAATACAGTCATTATTCTAGTGGTACATCTCTGATGGGTAAACAGCAGCAGCTGCGCCTCTAAACAGTTTCTGTTCCCAAAACACTGGAAAATTGTTTAAGTTGCAAAATATTGTCCAGAGCTTTGGAAACAGGTTCTTAATTAGCGGAAACTATTTGCTTTGTTGGAAAATCATTTCCAGAAGCACCTCAAGAGTTTTTAGTAGCAATTCTAGCAGCACCCTCAGAAAGCTAACACTTTTCAGAGCTGCTTTCCTGGCACCAGCCTACATGCTCATGCTCACCTCCCTCTCTAAAGGAAAATGCCTGAACTCTACAGTGCTATATACTATATACTAAAGGTCTTCATTTACCTGGTATCTGACAGTCCTGCTCCATGAGGATTTAGAGCTAAGGTCCTCTGTATGTATGGGAGTGCTGAAGGGAGAGATGTTTAGCTTCTATTCATTTTGCACTAGTGACAGAGGAAAGAGTGGAGGTGCTGTCCTGTCCTAATCATTTCATAGAATCATAGAAGATTCAGGTTGGAAAAGACCTCAGGAAGTCACCTAATACAATCCCCTGCTCAAAAGCAGGACCAACCCCAACTAAATCATCCCAGCCAGGGCTTGGTCAAGTCGGGCTTTAAAAACCTCTAAGGATAGAGATTCCACCACCTCTCAAGGTAACCCATTCCAGTCCTTCACCACCCTCCTAGTAAGAAAGTTTTTCCTAATATCCAACCTAGACCTCCTCCACTTCAATTTAAGACTATTGCTCCTTGTTATGTCATCTGCCACCACTGAGAACAGCCAAGCTCCATCCTCTTTGGAACCCCCTTTCAGGTAGTTGAAGGGTGCTATCAAATCCTCCCTCCCTCTTCTCTTCTCCAGACTAAATAAGCCCAATTCCCTCAGCCTCTCCTCGTAAGTCAGGTGCCTCAGCCCCCTAATCATTTTTGTTGCCCTCCGCTGGACTCTCTCCAATTTGTCCACATCCTTTCTGTAGTGGGGGGACCAAAACTGGATGCAATACTCCAGATGTGGCCTCACCAGTGCCGAATAGAGGGGAATAATCACTTCCCTCAATCTGCTAGCAATGCTTCTACTAATGCAGCCCAATATGCCATTAGCCTTCTTGGCAACAAGGGCACACTGTTGACTCATATCCAGCTTTTCGTCCACTGTAATACCCCAGTCCTTTTCAACAGAACTGATGCTTAGCCAGTCGATCCCAAGCATGTAGCAGTGCCTAGGATTCTTCCGTGCTAAGTGCAGGACTGCACTTGTCCTTGTTGAACCTCATTAGATTTCTTTTGGCCCAATCCTCCAATTTCTCTAGGTTCCCCTGGACCCTATCCCTACCCTCCAGCGTATCTACCTCTCCCCCCAGCTTAGTGTCATCTGCAAACTTGCTGAAGGTACAATCTATCCCATCATCAGTATTATTAATGAAGATCTTGAACAAAACTGGTCTCAGAACCAGTCCCTGGGGCACTCTGCTAGATACCAGTTGCCAACTAGACATCAAGCCATTGATCACTGTCCATTGAGTCTGATGATCTAGCCAGCTTTCTATCCAACTTATAGTCCATTCATCCAATCCATACTTTAACTTACTGGCAAGAGTACTGTGGGAGACTGTATCAAAAGCTTTGCTAAAGTCAAGGTATATCATGTCCACTGCTTTCCCCATATCCAGTTATTGCATCATGGAAGGCAATCACCTTGGTCAGGCATGACTTGCCCTTGGTGAATCATAGAATATCAGGGTTGGAAGGGACCTCAGGAGGTCATCTAGTCCAATCTACTGCTCAAAGCAGGACCAAGCCCCAGAGGGCTGGGTCAGTGTAAGGGAACAAGTGGGAAGTCACTGTGGCTGCAGGAGGGACCCCACTGGGATCCTCTTCTGACAACAAAAATTACTACAAGATGCCACCCCGCCCCGCACACGGGGCTGAAGCCACAGCTCAAGCCCTGCTGCACCGTGTGGGAGGGTGCCTGAAGTCAAAGCCCAAGGCCTGCTGTGCTGCCCTGGACTGAAGTGCAGCCCGAGTGCTGCTGTCTCGGGGGAGAGGGGAAGCGGTAGCTGAAGTTGCAGCCTGAGCCTAGCTGCACGGGTGGGGAGGTACGGTGGCATGGGGCTGAATTTGAAACTTGAGCCCTGTCACCCCAGGCTGAAGCCACAGAACAAGTTCTGCTATGCATGGGGGAGGAGGGTGGGGCTGAGAGTCCAAGGCCAAGTGCTGCTGCTCAGGGCTGAAGCCCTCAGGCTTCAGCTTCAACCTCAGGCCTCAGCAAGTCTAAAGCTGGCCCTAGTGATCCCATTAAAAGGGGGTTGCGAGCCACTGCAGGCTTAAAGAAATTTATTCAAGGGCAAGAGGACGCTAGGCAGCTTTCCCTCTACACTTTTCCTTTGCTTCCCCTTGCTCAGGAGTCTCCCTAAAAACATCCAGAGACATTTTGTTCTCTTCTGATCCTGACCTGTTTTATCTCTGCCTCAGCAGCCTGGAAAGCCTCGTAGTTTTCTCTATGCATAGTGAGATTCTCTTGTGGCAGCCTCAAGGAGGCAGGACTCCTTCTGTGGAGACTGCTGCTTCCTGCCTGCTCTTTGGCACCTCGGCATGGGGCATGCACGTCCCTCAGCAGTTCCTCCGAGATTCTGCTGCCCAGCACCGTGAAGGTGTTCAGCTGGATCAGCTGCTCTTCTGACTCTTGTGTAAAGGCCAAGTATGATTTTCTGTTCTCAGCACTGCACAGTAGCTCTCTAAGATTTCATGCAAAGAAAGAGATCAGAGCTACAGGTGAAAGAAGCGAATTTCATCCAAAATGCTTGTGAGTTAATTGCTGCTCTCAAGCAATGGAGGTAACTCATGCAGATAGAGCACTCAGTGTATATTAGTATGATCCCACTAAAATGAGGAGACAATTTCTAGTCAGATCTGGGATAGAAAATACTTGGGTTCCAGACAACATTCCACACCAGCATACCAAAAATGTTTAAGTAGGACACATTTGTAACATGCAGAAGTGCACGGTGTTTCCTTTAATAAGCTACTTATTTATAACTGTTAAATGTACACATTTCCCAGCAGATTTCACTCCTTTTAGGTGTCATTTCAAGCAACATGTTTAGAAATCCTTAACAGTGTCCTTGCTGTAATATTGCAAGTATTCAGATTAACTCCAGGTCCCACCAACTATTTCAGGCATCCTTCTGGTTCACAAAGTAAACTTGCCTCTCTTGAGTCACCATCACTGTGCTTGGCTCTACATCTCATCTCTCAATGGGTTCCTTATGCCTCTAGTCTTGCTGGAATTGAGCTGAAAAATTTTAGTTTTTAATTATTGCTTAAAACAGGGGTCAATAACCTATGGCATGCGTGAGCTGATTTACTGTGGCATGCTGCTGCTGTCCTGGGGTCCTGGCTGCCGGCTCTGCTCAGCCCGCTGCTGGCCTGGATGGACAGAACCCCAGACCGGCAACGGGCTGAGCAGGGCCAGTGGCCAGGACCCTGGCTGGCAGGGGCCGGTGGAGGGAACCCCAGCCTGCTCAGCCTGCTGCTGGCCTAGGGTCCCAGCCGCCGGTCCGCTCAGCCCACTGCCAGCCCTTGTAAATGTAAAATGTATTACTGGCACATGAAACCTTAAATTACCATGAATAAATGAAGATGTGGCACACCACTTCTGAAAAGTTGCCGACCCCTGGTTTAAAACATCTCTATCTGGTTAATACAGTGAAAGGAGCTGTGGAATAGGAGAAGGAGGTGGTGAAGGGTAGTCTATACTATGTTTGGAAAAGGTATGGAAAAGCATTTTGGAAATATGAAAAGGAGACTGTGGATACATCTACACTATCCAACAGATCGGCAGGTAGTGATCAATCTATCGGGGATCAATTTATCGCATCTAGTGTAAACACGATAAATCGATCCCCGATCGCTCTGCTGTCAACTCCTGTACTTCACCGCGGCGAGAGGTGGAAGTGGAGTCAACGGTGGAGTGGCAGCAGTCAACCCCATGCCGTGAGGACGCGAGGTAAGTCAACCTAAGATATGCTGACTTCAGCTACACTGTTCTCACAGAGAGGAGGAATAGCTCAGTGGTTTGAGCATTGGCCTGCTAAACCCAGGGTTATGAGCTCAGTCCTAGAGGGGGCCATTTAGGGATCTAGGGCAAAAATCTGTCTGGGGATTAGTCCTGCTTTGAGCAGGCAGTTAGACTAGATGACCTCCTGAGGTCCCTTCCAACTTTGATATTCTATGATCTTAGGTCAATCCCCTCTCCCAGTGTAGACCAGGCCTGTATGTGAAAGTTCACACTATGAGTAAGGGTCAGAAAGGGAATTCTTTTTTCTTGATGAATTCTGGGGTGTGGGTGTGTGTTGTTGGGTTTTGCTTTTTGTCTTCTTTCTCTGATGCATCAGAGGTGGCCACAACTGGAGATGAAACACTTGACAGGGTAGGATGACGCTCTGAAAAGGTACTGAGAATTCTCTCTCAGATGCTTTGTTGGTGGGTCTTGCTCATATGCTCAGTGTCTAACTTGTTGACAGATTTGGGGTCAGGAAGGAATTTTCCCCCAGGTCAGTTTGGTTTTTTCACCTTCCTTTGCAACATGGGGCATCGCCACCTGCTGGGTTCATCTGGGTAAGAGATTTTCCTGCTCAACACAGTGTGATCCTACAATAGGATTTTATCAGCAGTATGTAGCTAGAGGAAACAATATATAACCCAAATTGTAGCAATTATGGGTATCGACTAGGGGTCGGAAACCATTCAGAAGCGGTATGTCGAGTCTTCATTTATTCACTCTAATTTAAGGTTTCGTGTGCCGGTAATACATTTTAATGTTTTTTGGAAGGTCTCTCTCTATAAGTCTATATATTATATAACTAAACTAGTGTTGTATTATAAAATAAGCAGGGTTTTTGAAATGTTTAAGAAGCTTCATTTAAAATGAAATTAAAGTGTTGATCTTACGCAGCTGGCCCACTCAGCCCGCTGCTGGTCTGGTGTTCTGTTCACCTAGGCCGGCAGCGGGCTGAGCGGGGCCTGCGGCCGGGACCCCGGCTGGCAAGGGTCCGTCAGCCAGAACCCCAGACCAGCAGTGGGCTGTGCGGGGCTGGCGGCCAGGACCCAGAGGGCTGGGGGCAGAGGGCTGGAGTCAGGGCCGGGGGCTGGGTATGTGAGGGGGTGTAGGTGTCAGGACAGAGGGGGCACTGGGTATGGATGTGGGTGCCAGAGTCAGGGCTAGGGTTGCAGCTGGTGGGAGGATGAAGGAGTCAAGTAGAGGGCTGGGTATGTATGAGGGAGGTACAGGGCTCGGGGCAGGGGCCTGGGAGGGTGCGGGGCTTAGGGCAGAGGGCGTGGTATATGTGTGTGGGGGGGGTTGGGGATCAGGGCTCAGGGGAGAGTGCTGGGTGACTGCCCCCCAAAAACTCTCAACCCCACTGCTCCTCGTCCCCTGACTACCTCCTCCTGGGACCCCTGCCTCCAACTGCCCCACAGGACCCCACCCCCTATCTAAGCCTCCCTGTTCCTTGTCCTCAGACTGGACTCTACCTCCTACCTGTCCCCTGACTGCCCCGACCCTCATCCACATCCCCATACCCAGCCAGACCCCCAAGACTCCCATGCCTATCCAACCACTCCCACCCCCTGACAGGACCTTGAGAACTTCCAACCCATCCAACGCACCCCACTTCCTGCCTGCCCCAACCCCTTTCCACATCCCTGCCTCCTGACAGGACCCCCAGAACTCCCAACGCATACAACCCCCCCCAGCTCCTTGTCCCCTGACCACCCCCTCCAGAGACCCCCCCACCCTAACTTCCCCCCCAGGACCATCCTTGCTCCCAGTCCCCTGACTGCCCTGACCCCTATTCACCCTTTGCCCCCTCACAAACCCCGTGACTCCCATGCCCCATCCAACCCCCCCCCGCCCCTAACCACCCTCCCCGGGATCCCACCCCCCCATCCAACCCACCCTGCTCCCAGTCCCCTAACTGCTCCCACCCCTTATCCAACCCCCCAGCCCTGGGCCCCTTACCATGAGGCTCCACACAGAGCTAGATACGCTGCTCCACGGGAGCATGCAGCCTCGCCCCCCCGGTTGAGCAGGGAGCGTGTCTGCCTCCCCGCAAAGCCAAATGCTGCCCCACGGGAGCGCGCAGCCTCAACCCCAAGAGCGCTGCGCGTGGCAGCAGGGCTCCAGGGGAGGGGAGAAGGTGGAGGAGGGGCTGGCAGCTTGCTGCACTTGGCCCCGCGTTCCGGCCCGGGAGCGTGGACCGCACAGCTTGCCGTGCTGGGAGAGTGGGGCCATTTGCCCACCCCGTGTGCACGGCTATGCTTCTGCTCCCTGCCCCCGTGGGAGAAGTGGAGGGCAGAGGAGAGTGCGCTGGGCTGGGCAGGATTTTAGTGGCATGCTGGAGTCCCGGCAGGCTCCAGCGTGCCATTAAAAATTGGCTCGCGTGCTGTCTTTGGCACGCGTGCCATAGGTTGCTGACCCCTGGTATAGACTGTTTGCTGATTGTCTGAGGCACTGCAGTTTAAGACAGCATCCTTGACAACAATATCAGAAGAGGCTTTCATTTCACTAGTTGGAAGTACTTAATGAAGGAATGCACTGTGCACCACATGGGCCACTGCTGCTCTTTAGGAGCTTGGCCTAAGAGAAGGTGAAGACAAGCTCTTTATCTTATCTGTCTCAGATATACCCCACCTGACCCACTTAGATGTGCATTTTTGTGCTTTAGAGCCAGGTGCAGAAAGGGAAGCCAAGCATCAAGTGACTCAGACCCAACAGCCAGCCAAAATAGTCAGCACAGATCCTGACAAATTAACCAGAAATTTCCTTTCCAGGTTTTGTTTCAGCTTAGAAAGGCTTTTGTACAAAGGTATTTCATCATCTACAGATGCAGACACAGTCTTCTAGTTGCATTTACAGAAGCACCTGAGCGGGTTGGATGCCCAACTCTCAATGGAAGCCAGGTGCTTTTGTAAGTTCCATTAGCCACCCGTCTGCATCTTTATGTACTACAATACCTTTGTATGTGTTAGAGGCTTTCCCTTCACCTTGTCCCCTGGTTCTTGTCACACAGACAGAAAGCAGAAGACCAGAAGTCTGAAGTGCAGGCAATGCAATGTTTATTGGGGTTAATTCCAAGCAAATACATCCATAGCTGTACACACTGGCAGAGTCTGTTTCCCAGAGTTCCCGTTCCCAGCTCTGACACCACAGAGCCTTGCCAGTGTCCCCATTCCCCATTCTCATTTCCCATTCCCAGGGGTGACTCCAGGCACCAGCACACCAAGTGCGTGCCTGAGGCGGCAAGCCACAGAGGGGCGCTCTGCCAGTCACTGCGAGGGTGGCAGGTAGGCTGCCTTCAGCGGCATGCTTGTGGAGGGTCCGCTGGTCCTACGGCTTTGGCGGACCTCCCACAGCCTGCTGCCGAATCTGCAAGACTGGGGACCTCCTGCAAGCAAGCCGCCGAAGGCAGCCTGACTGCCGTATCTGGGGCAGCAAAATACCTAGAGCCGCCCCTACCCATTCCCATTCTTATTCCCTATTCCCTCCTCCTCGTTCTTAGCAGGCCCAAATATACCTGCAATGCATGCCCACATTCCCACCCCTTACAACTTAAGGTCATGTTCCATTTTGGGTCTGGGGTTTTCGTCCCATCTCTTTTGTACCCCATGGGAGGGGTAAGGAGTGAGGTTGTGCTGCGGTCAGGGACAGGCATTTCTTTGGTACTTTATTCTTTTATACCTTTCCCCCAAAACCACTTTGCCTCTCCAGACTGGTTGCTTGGCTTTGCCTTGAGATAGGAGTTGAAACAATCTTAAAGTGTGCTCTTGAGTAACACTTTAACCGCTCTTATTTGTTCCCATTGCACTAACAAATCCATCTGACTAGGCAGAAGCAACATACACAGTCTTTGTCCTTCGTTTACACATATTAGTATAAGATATAAGAGTATCCAAAAGTCAAACCCAAAATTCTATCCCAGGCTAACAAACAGACTTATATACTAACAGTATGTATTGCCCAGAGCTCCTAACACTCTTCAGCAAAGAGCTCTGTCCACCCTGCACGTAATTCTGGAGGAGCACAAAACTGGCAGGAAATTGATATATCTTGATCTAAGGAGAAGTGACTCTCATTTTCACAGGAAGAGACATTTACCCTGTGACAATATTCTACACTACTGAGCAGGGCCGGCTTTAGGAAGTGCGGGGCCCAATTCGAACAGTTTCGACGGGGCCTCGGCAGGGATGACTAAAAAAAAAAAAACACATGTAAAAAAAACAAAAAACAAAAACACATGGGGCTTGTACTCACCAGGCAGTGCTCCAAGTCTTCGGCGGCACTTCGGCGGCGGGTCCTTTACTCGCTCCAGGTCTTCGGCAGCACTGAAGGACCCACCGCTGAAGTGCCACCGAAGACCCAGAGCAAGCGAAGGACTCACCGCCAAAGTGCCGCTGAAGACCCAGAGCGCCGCCAGTTGAGTAAAAATTAAAAAGGCGCCTCTAGCCAGGGAAGGGATTCTCACCGGGTGCGGGGCCCTCTTAGGTGAGGGGCCCGATTCGGGGGAATTGGTGGAATAGGCCTAAAGCCAGCCCTGCTACTGAGTTTTCTTTTATTGCACAAAATTACTAAGGACAAACATGCGGTCATGTGGTGTGATGGCTGCTCAATGGAGCACTGCAGAAAAGGTGCATTCTGATAGGCCTACTTCAAGACTACCAGCCAGTGGTTTCATAAAAGTATTTTATAGAAAGTAGACAGGATATCGATACACATTTTTTGGTTTGATCAACTTCACTTTATCTTGACGTATATTTATGGCATTTCTTCTTTCGACCAATATTTGCTTAAGCAAATTTCACTGCACAGGAACTTCACAGACTTTGAATAGACTTATTCCAGTTCACTGCTCAGACAAACTCAGCATGTGACATGATTATATAGCAGCCCCTTGTTAACTCCATTTCTTACTGAGAAGACTGGGTAAAGGTTTTCACACTCCCTTTCATACAGCGAGGTCTAACCTGAAAGGGCTGATTTCCCATCACTTTCTTTTATGGCTGATTGCCAGGCTTACACTGAGCCCCCATCGCCTGTGATTTGGCAAGAACAGCGATTTTCTTAGCAGGTGTCTTTCAGGATATTTCTGCAGAGCACTCAGACTTTCATCAATAGATCAGGTTGTTCCACGACAGTTACAACAGGGAGACCATTGAGATGGACTTGAGTCCAAGGAGGACCCAACAAAGCAGGAGGCAAACCTGGAAGTCTGAGAGCAAAGCCGAAGAAAGCCAGCAGAACACACGTCTTCATGGTCTCCTGTCAGTGGCATCTCATTTATATGTCTTAAGTAGGCAGAGCCTGTGAGCAGAACTTATTCTGTAAGGCAGAGGTAGGAACAGATACCAAATATGGGGGTGGTACAGATGGGATGTGGTGTAAGTGGCCCTACGCTGCTGGTATGGGATAGCAGTTATTTTTGGGAAGTTCTCTGGCCTTTGACCTACAAGAGGTCTGTTATAACCTTAGTCCCAGATTTGGACCTTAGCGTCCAAAATATGGGGGTTAGCATGAAAACCTCCAAGCTTAGTTACCAGCTTGGACCTGGTAGCTGCTGCCACCACCCAAAAAATTAGAGTGTTTTGGGGCACTCTGGTCCCCCTGAAAAACCTTCCCTGGGGACCCCAAGACCCAAATCCCTTGAGTCTCAAAACAGAGGGAAATAATCCTTTTTCCCTTCCCCCCTCCAGGTGCTCCTGGAGAGATACACAGACACAAGCTCTGTGAATCCAAACAGAGTGACTCCCCCTCTCTGTTCCCAATCCTGGAAACAAAAAGTACTTTCCTATTCCCCCAGAGGGAATGCAAAATCAGGCTAGCAAATTCAACACACAGATCTCCCCTGATTTCTTCCTCCCACCAATTCCCTGAAGTAAAGAAAAACTCCAACAGGTCTTAAAAGAAAGCTTTATATAAAAAGAAAGAAAAATACATACAAATGGTCTCTCTGTATTAAGATGATACAATACAGGGTCAATTGCTTAAAAGAATATTGAATAAACAGCCTTATTCAAAAAGAATACAAATCAAAGCACTCCAGCACTTATATTCATGCAAATACCAAAGAAAAGAAACCATATAACTTACTATCTGATCTCTTTGTCCTTACACTTAGAAACAGAAGACTAGAAAATAGAAACTACTTCTCCAAAGCTCAGAGAAAGCAGGCAGACAGACAAAAGACTCAGACACTCAATTCCCTCCACCCAAAGTTGAAAAAATCCGGTTTCCTGATTGGTCCTCTGGTCAGGTGCTTCAGGTGAAAGAGACATTAACCCTTAGCTATCTGTTTATGACAGAGGTCAGACTTCATCATCACAGTGGTCCCTTCTGACCCTGGAATCTATAAATTCTTACAAGTTACACCCAAGTTTAACTGTAAGAATGGGGAGGAATGAGAGCAACATGACAAAATTAATAGACTTCAAAAAAACCTAACTAAGCTTTGAGTAGCATTATGAAGAGTAGTGATGTGACCAATTTTTGAATCATACATGGATTCTGCTATTTCCCCAGTGTTTGTATCCTGTCAAACAGAACATTGAGAAAAAGTTCAGACATTGCAGGGTGACACGATCGATGTATTACTTATCCCCTTTCACCCACACAAACTACTTTCAAAACCAATCAAGTATACATAATTAATATTGCCAATACATCAATTACATTCTCTGTCATGAGTTATGCAGATAGTCAGACTGGGTGATTGTGACATTCCCCTTGTATTATGTGGACTGGTGATCTGCTAGGGCATTCCAATCCTCGACTCTGGAAGCCAGCCTTATCCTGCTCTGCTGTGAGAACCCTCAGTCCTGGGCTGTCCATGCACAGCCGCTAGCATGTAAGCTGCTCCTTGGATTGTGCAATCAAATGACACTAGCCAATATCTCTGGTCCCAGACACAGCCCTAGGAGCCTCCCTCTTGCCGTGTCCATTTCTGCCCACTGGATGCTGAAAGCTTATATGAGTTCATCAATTTAGCAAAAAAATTGATATGTACCAGGCTTGTTATCCCAAGGGGAGTCTCTGACATGCTGCAAACCAAATGCACTGCTTCAGGTAGAATAAACAAACAGATTTATTAACTTCTGTGACAAAGTTCCTCCTCTACCTTGGTGAGTCCTACACTTATTGGCGGATTTGCTCGCCTCAGAGATCTTCCCCTCTGGTGGAACCCACAGTCCGGGTCAACTCCTCCTGTGTCTGATCAGAAGTTGGGAGGTTTGGGGGGAACCCCGGGCCCGTCCTTTACTTTGGGTTCCAGCCCAGGGCCCTGTGGATTGCAGCTGCCTATAGTGCCTCCTGTAACAGCTGCATGACAGCTACAACTTCCTAGGCTACTTCTCCATGGCCTCCTCCAAACACCTTCTTTATCCTCACCACAAGACCTTCCTCCTGGTGTCTGATAACGCTTGTATTCCTCAGTCCTCCAGCAGCACATCCTCTCACTCTCAGCTCCTTGCACCTCTTGCTCCCAGCTCCTCATACATGCACCACAAACTGAAGTGAGCTCCTTTTAAAAACCAAGTGCCCTGATTAGCCTGCCTTAATTGATTCTATCAGCTTCTTGATTGGCTGCAGGTGTTCTAATCAGCCTGTCTGCCTTAATTGTTTCCAGAAAGCTCCTGATTGTCCTGGAACCTTCCCTGTCACCTTACCCAGGGAAAGGTGACCTACTTAACCTGGGGCTAATATATCTGCCTTCGATCACTCTCCTGTAGCCATCTGGCCTGATTCTGTCACAGTACAAAGATAGATTTTAAGTGATTATAAGTCAAAACACAACAAGTCAGATTTGGTCAAATGAAATAAAAGCAAAACACATTCTAAGCTGTTCTTAACACTTCCAGAGCCCTTGCAAACTTAGATGCTGCTGGTTGCCATTCAGTCACTCTCTTCCATTTGATCAGCGCTTCAGTCGCTTGGTGGTGATGTCTGTAGATGGAGGTGGAAGAGAGGAGGATCATGGTAAATGTCTCTTCCTTTTATCATGTCCTTTCTCCCCTCTTGGAGTCAGCATTAGGGTTCTGCCTTCTAGTGAGGTGCTGAGGAATGTGCTGCATGTACTGTGATACTGTGTGTGTGTGTAGCTTGCTACAATATGTGCTGGAGGTATATGAGTTGTTTCTAGAAGAGAGGGGGTATACCCTCAGAGAAAGTGGGAGCTTAAGAATGTTAAAGAAGGATCCAGAGTTGGACAGATCTTTATTTTAAGGGACAGGGAGGTCTCTGTTCCCCCTAATCAAGCTATGATAGTTTGGGGAATATGTCTGTGTCAATTTACAAATTCCTTTCTGTTTTGTTAAATAACATTTCTGATTGTAACCTTCACTGTGGATTAGAACCTCCATCCTGCAGCAGGAACAGACTGTGACTGGGAAACTGAAACAAGATAACTAAACAAGGGGCCAACTACACCTAATAATCCTATGCTAGTAGAACAATGGTGGTGTATCAATAGAGTCACTTACTTTTAATAACTCTGCACAGCAGCCCACAGGTGGGGTGGAGTGAGGTGAGGTGGTGTTGGGAGGGGAAGGTTGAGAAAATCCCAGTGGAAGAGGAGAAAGAGACAAGGTGTCAGAGCCTACTTTTAACAGTGAAATTCTCTGAGCAAGGAAGCCATTTCATCCCTGGAAGGAGACTTCCCAGTGGGAGCAGTGGGGCAGGAGGAGTTTGCCTTGTCCCAAGGGTACTGACAAGTCATAAGGACTTTCAGGAATGGGAAGGCTCAGAAAGAGGACAGCATTCAGGTATGTTTTATTTTGCCTAGATCTGTAACACTCCTGTGCTGTCCATGAGCAAAGCATTGGTGGGTCAAAGGAATCCCTTCTAAAGCCCTGTGTTCCTTGCTATAACAGCCACATGTCTCACTATAAACCAGAATGCCCAAGCAGGTTGAGCTCTGAGGGGAGTGTACATAAGTGACTGGGGAGGCTAAGCCGGTTCAGCACTTGTTTCAGGCCTTATGGCAACTGGACTATGCAGTCCCATATACCACGGAGGGTGCCAAAGAAAGAGTCTGCACCCCAGAACTGTGTCCTGGAGGCCAGAACTAGAAACAGTATTGGGATGCTGGCTCACACTTAATTAGCTTAGAAGCATGTGAGAGCCAAAGGTTGGGTCCAATACAGTAGACTGGGGACCATCCAGAGGGGCTTAGCCATGGCTGTAACAAGTTTATCTGCTTTTTCTTTGTGGGAATAACCATCTTGAAGTCAATCCAATGCTGAGCCTAAGTAGACTGGCATTGTCTTAGTTCTTCACTCTGTATCTCTAAGAAGGCATGTAGGTTACGCAACCCATTACAGAATTAGGCAGAGATTCTTCTGCAAAGCCCTTTAGGCATTTCACTGAGAAAAAAATGAATATATTCCTGTGATTCCTGAGTTTTGCCTCATGACTGTGCTAATGATGCACTGTTCAGTCTAGTTTTTCTTGCTTTATCCTGTGGCAGTTTATTTAGTCTACACCGCATTTCTAAGAAATTGGGATTTTCAATCCCAGTTCCAGAGACTTATTAAACTATACAACACATTACATCAACCATTGACAATGTAATGCATGTATAAATCAGGTGGAAACAGTATCCCAAATGCCTAAAGGACTAATTACTGAGGCTACATGTTTGTATATGTCATTATCAAAACAGATCTAGACCTTGGAGTGGCTCAGCTGTGGAAATCAAAGGTAACTCTATGGCTCAGATGTACGGTTCTCCTAACAGCTGGACTTGGCTCGCTCCATAAGGACATTTAACAAGCATGTGACTGAGGAAAGCAGGGCTTCAGTGGCTTGAGCTCTTTTTGGCCTGTTTCAGTGTCACAGCACTGCCATTGCTTCATCTTCTCAAATGGGTTGGCTCACCATACGCAAGCAGGTCACTAAGGGATAGGCAACGGGCCGCAGCAGTATTGCCAAAACCCAAGGCCAGCTAGGACTCAGGAAGAGGGAGCTAAGGGGAGAGCAGGAGAAGCTCTTCTCCCTCCTCGTGCCGCTGCTGCTGTCCTGTCCTCCATCACACTGTGCTGTGCTCTACTGCCCTGACCCTGGAGCTCTAGCTGCATGCAGCACTCAGCTAGCTCTATTAGCATTCTTAAGTGAGCTTAAGAGACAGTGTGGGCAGATGCATCACCCCCACTTACCACTCAGCCGTACCCATTCTCAGCACCTTTCCAATCCCCCAGCAATCCCACCATCCATCAGCAGTACCTCCCACCCTCCAGCCCAGCCCCTCAACCCACCCGCACCAGAACAACAGTCACCCTGTGCCCCGCCCTTCTTCAGCCGGACACTCTCCCCCTCAAACCAGCCAGGATTTACTGCTGTTATCCCAATCCCACAGCTCCTTGCAGCCACCAAGGATGTGGCCACAAAATTTCCTAGGATTGGATTCAGGACAAGAGACCACGGCTGGTTTTGGGGAGACCTCAGTGAAGAAAGCATGGGACCTCCTTAGGGGTATCTAAACTAGAGCAGTCCCACAGCAGTCCTGAACTGGGAGAGCACTTTTGCCTCCACTCAGTTGTGCTGCCCTTTGAAACTCCCAAGCCAAACTGTAGAAAGCAGGTGAATGCTCAGTGAAGGTGTCCCCACTTCCCCAAAGGGAATGGTGAGGTGACATGAAGAAAAGCCACTAATTTAGGGAAATCAGGGCACACCCATTTAAGGTGCTGGTTTACACACAGCACAACCCACATACCTTAACTCTTCCCCCACAGGAATGTCAAGAGGAACTGGGAACACCATGGTACCTTAACCTTCCCTAATAAAAGAGGCCATCTTCTCTGTGACCATCACATCTCCAGTTCAAGACACCTATTCGTGCAGTCACACATGTCCCTCAGTGTGGCCCACACAGAACCACTGATACAGGAAGAAATTTCTGCTCGTGGCCCAAAGATGCCATTCCTTTCTTCCAGCTGCACAGTCACAGTTAATGGGGCTTACAACATGCTAGGGGATTTCCCACAATTAGTCTCCTGCAAATACTTCCAAGTCTCCAAAGATCGATCCAGCATGATGCTGGTATCTCTGCACGGGCAGAGTTAAGGTTGTGTTGGTGAGTTGTGTATGAAGCAGCATCTTAATGGGGCACTTTGGGGGTTTCCTGAGTTTGTGATTTAGTTTTCTCCCTTCATGATGTTTTTTGTAAGTAACATGTCTGAATCACATTGCCTCTAACTGGACTTGCTGATGTCAAGGGGGCGCCTGGATTGTAACCCAGAGCAGACTTCACAATGTTAACTGTCATGTTGATCTACAACATAGGCATTTCCTGACCACCTTCTGTTTCATTCATTCCCCATTTTCCTCACAATGAGAAATCAAGGGTCAGGAGCAGAGAACTGCTATTGCCAATTCTTCTAAAGTGGAATGCAAACTAAGGATGGCTGGGCAGGGATGTGAATGAACTGAGCTTGTTAGGTGCCAAAATTCTTTGTCTGCTTATTGGTACTACTAGATGTCATTCCCCCAGGGTCAGACTGCAACCAATCTGTCCCATTTTAGTAAATCTGAGAATACAGAAAGCCAAAATGCATTTCCTTCACTGTTCCTCTGATTCTCACAGTGAAGATCCAGTACTCTGGGCAGAAGGCATAATGCTGGGATATTTCTGCCCAACCCTAATGAATGGAGGCAGACTGAACACTCCCCTGGCTGGAATGTTTGTCAACTCAATCATTCCCTCTCCAGATCAATACTGCCAAAGTGGGGAGACACAAACTAGAACAATAATTGCAGATTGGAAATGCAGGAACAAACACAGCCACTGTGTAGATGTGACTACTGGGATGTTCTAGCCCCATCTGACAAGAGACGCCTCTTTTCCTGACTTGAATGAAAGTGACAGAGACTCCTATGATAAACCAAAAGTCTATAGAATACTGCGTGTTTATTAATAGGCCTGTTTCCCCCCTTTTCCTCCTTGTATTTCTAAAAGCCTTTCTGTTATCCATAAAGCACTATGGCACCTTTAAACTTACTCTGCTGCTTGTCTGCGCTGGACAGTGGAGAGTTGCACAGTGGGATACCCATTCTTGATGTGTAGATGCACTGCTGACAAGAATGTGCACAAGTGATGTACTAACTGCAGTGGCTGTATGCTGATGTACTTTAGGTCAACATAACTTTGCAGTGTAAACATGGCCTAAATTGTGACAAGTTGGAGGTTACTCAGTTTCCTTAGCTGATCAGGGATTGTTTCAATGGTTCAAGAGCACGAGGGTTCTGGAGGATAATCCAGAAAGCATGGTCTTGTGGAGAAGGCACTAATCCAAAACTCAGGACATCTAGGTTCAATTCTCAGCCACCCATAGACCTCCTGCATGAACTCGGGCAAGTCTCTGTGGGGATAATTCCCTTTGTCTGTCTTATCCATTTAGAGTGCAAGCTCTCTGGGGCAGGGTCTGTCTTTCATTAGATATTTGTACAATAATCTGGACGGGGCCCCAAAGAACTGCTGTAATATAGTTCTTATGCCCTGCTTAGTAGGAGATTTTTGTAATGCATTCAGCCTTTGAGAGGGCACAACAGTTCCCAACACACCTGACCTGTTCCAGACAGGAAAATGTGAAAGCCAGACTCAGAACTCTGCACAATAATTCACTCTGACACCCATCCACTACCTCAGCAGCGTGAGCTATACCACCACAGCACAAGGATTCCAAAAGCCAAACACCACTTTCTGTGCAATGGTGGCCCACTGAGAGTGAAAGCAAAACAGTCCTTATGCCGGGGATCCCAGAGCTTAGTGCTCATAGTCCCAATCATTTCAGACAGTGGATAGCAGCTCCAGCTCCTAGCAGCAGGTTCCACATAGAGAGGTAAATGTGCTGTTAGAAACGGGCTGCTCCACACCATGCAAGGGCAACCTTCCGGTAAAGCTGGTTCACTCAGACAAGGTAACAATCACATGGCCCCTTTCTGGCTTTAGTATCTACGGTGACAACCACCACGATGAAGTCAAACAATCACCACGAAGGGATCATTTACTGCTAAGGTAATTTCATTCAGAAACAAGGAGAATGGAAGACTCTGACCTTGTTCAGTCACCATCAGGTTTGTGATTGAAATGTGTTGCTTTATGGCTAGCCATGCTGAACAGAGTCTGAATGTGTGGGCAGCAGTGACTAACTCAAGCGGTTAATCAAAACGCAACATATAAAGTTGACACTTTTCTGTTTTCTGCAGGTGTAATAAGAATCTTACTGAATCCTGACTGAGGAAGGGAAGGAAGTTTGGACCCCTGTTAACTGGTTAATAGGAGGTAACAAATTAACTTGTTAAGTATTGTTACTTGTGCAGTTAGAAAGTGGGGCAGCAGGTGGACCCAGGAGTAGCTCTGTGCTTGGATAAAACAAGGAGGCTTAAAAGTCATGCTGGGCAGTAGGATGAGCTCATGCTGAAAATTAAATAATCTGAAACAGAGACTAGCTGCAGGAAGGAACCCAGGATATTGTAGAGAAAGGCAGACAATGATACAGGTCCTGGAAGCAAACACGGAACGATGGAACCATGATGAAAGAAAACCAGAGCCAAGTCCAATGTTAGGGGATTTTACTGTGGGAAGAATATCTGGAGAGGCTGTAAATTAACCACTTTTTTGCATCTCAATCATTCTATTGCCATGTGAGTCAGATTAATCTGCTTAATTAGAAAAAGTAAACTCTGGAGTATTGCAAGTCAATCCGCCTTAAAAGCAACAATTCTTTTAAAAGGCTAACCTGTTTCCCCAGTCCTTTGGTGTGTATGTCTCAACATTCCCCCTCCCTTGACTGTCCATGCAGCAGGAGCCAGGTGTATAGTCTCTAAAGAAGGCAGGAGGGTTAAGCGTAGCAGGTTAAGAAGCAGAAAATATTCCTGAGTAAGGGGATCGAAAAAAAATCACACAGGCAAAGCTATGTAGCACTGTCACATGCAACTGTGTGATTTTGACTTAGTTTTATACTGCTACTCTGAATATTTAAACCTGGCCCTTCACCTGATGATGATGTAAGAGCTGCTTTCAAAGTTGTAGCCAGATATCCTACAGTGCAGTAACTTTTGCAATTTCATTATATTCTAAAACTTGACAAGCATTTCCTTAACTACGCTATCAGAGGGGCAGCCGTGTTAGTCTGGATCTTTAAAGCAGCAAAGAATCCTGTGGCACCTTATAGACTAACAGACGTTCTGGAGCATGAGCTTTCGTGGGTGAATACCCACTTCGTCAGATGCATGTAGTCTATAAGGTGCCACAGGATTCTTTGCTGCTTTTACAGATCCAGACTAACACGGCTACCCCTCTGATACTTGACACCATGCAAGGCACTGCATTTAGCCGTATGGAGTGGAAATCCATCAACCTGGAAATTTCCACTACATGCATCTGACGAAGTGGGTATTCACCCACGAAAGCTCATGCTCCAAAACGTCTGTTAATCTCTAAGGTGCCACAGGATTCTTTGCTGCCTTAACTACACTAATTTCTCTGCATAGGCTCAGCTCTTAATCAAAACTGAAGCAGGATATGTTATCTTCTCAGAACCACAAAGGATTAAGAATCCAGAAGCAACTGCTGTTAACTATGAACATTCAATGACATTGTGTCCATACTTTGGAAAAGAACTGGCTTAACACAGGGAGAAATTGAGCAAAGCAATCACACCTCTGCTGCAGTCTAGTTCTCCAGACAGTTCTGAGAAGTGCTTTCTCTGTGAAGACTGCAGAAGAGAGAAGAAACAAACTGACTTATGGCTCAAGATTCTCTGCTGCATCAAGCTTCCATGGGGTGCAACAGAGATGGGGAGACACTCAGGAGCTGATCCTGGGCACAGGCCCTCCCAGCTGCTCTAACCAGCACCAGCTGCCAGCTGGGGATTGATGTAGTGCATCATGCTCTGACCACTCCCCACTGACCCTGACAAGGTGACTGTGTTTGAGCCTGTAGTGATCTGTGTGACTACAGAAGACCGAAGAGAGCCTGAAATTTTGTCTGGAGTGGGAAAGTAGTGCCTCCAATGACTGCAGCACAGAATTTGACCCAGAGACTTTGCTTATCCCTGTGAAGTTATGTGAAGGGAGGGGGGCTTGTGATGGAGTGTACCAACCCCATACTGGACTGATGGGGGCAGGCCAATCATTGTGGGCCCAGGCGGCCACACCCCCTTTCCCCTGCTGCACATGCTCCAGTTGGAGAGGCCAGATAAAAGGAGGCAGTCCAGCTCAGTTGGGGGTGGGTTATGGAAGAGGAAAGATGTACTGTGCTGCTTCCTGATGATAGAACCCAAAGACCTAGACAATGTTCCAAGTGATTTGCTGACTGTGGAGGCTGCGGGGCCATAGACTGTTTGGCTGCTTTGCCCCTGCCTGGAGGCTGCTTACTGCTCTGCCCTCCCAGGAGGCTAATTCCCCAAGTATTTCTGCTTGCCCCAGCCAGGAGGCTGCAGGGCTTTGGGCTGCTTGTTTAATTTTCCCCAGCTAAGAGACTACAACTCTCCAGATTGTTTGCTTGTTTTGCCTGCCCTAAGACTACAGACTGTTTGTCTAAGTGACCCCGTTAGGAGGCTGGGACCCACTTGGCCAAAATCACCTGCTTAACACACCCTCCAGCTTGACACAGGGCCCTGTCACACATGGTGGAGAATGCAGACAGCAGTCAAGTCTTGCTAAGAGGACTAGCCCAAGGAGAGCTACGTGAGAGAGCCCCACAGACACCATGGACACAGACAAGATATTAAAATGGATGCTGGAAAGCCAGCAGCAGCAGTCTACCCAACAACAACAAGCCCAGCTGCTACAGCAAATGGCCATCCAACAACAGACTGCCCAGCACCAAAAGCAGTGGCAGCAGCTGATTAGGGAGCTAGCTGCACAGCAACAATCCCAGCAGGAACATCTAGTTCAGCAGATGGCAGTGCTCCTGTAACTGAGTGGACCACCCAGACCAAGGGGGTGAGACAGAGTTTGGAAAACACTCTTACTGGAGTAGCCGTGAGGCTGGCCAAGATGGGACTCAGATTACCCAGAGGCTTTCTTGGTCACATTTGAGCGGGTTGCTATGGCAGCCCACTGTCCTCCAGAGCACTGGGCTACTCTAGTAGTCCCATACCTAACCAGACCTGCACAAATGGCCTACCGGAACTTAGACCCTACGGAAGCCCTTGTTTATGCAAAAGTAAAGGCTGTCATATTAGACCACACTGGCATGAGCCCTTAAGTGTTCCATCAGTGGTTTCAACAGGAGAGATATTCCCTAGGGCATGACCTTGGGTAGTGGCTCAGCGACTCCATGATTATTGCTGGAGGTGTTTGGAGCCTGAGGTGTTGACCAGGCCTCAAGTGGCTATTGTCCTGGAGCAGTTTACACAGATCCTCCCCCTAGGGGAAAGGAATGGGTCCGCCACTATCGGCTGAGGGCTGTCGCTGAGGCAGTGTCCTTGATGGAAGATTACTTGGCTGCAGAGGGACCCTGACTTCCAGCTCCTAAATCAGGGAGCCCTGGGAACTGTAGGAGGGACCTAAGTGGGAAACAGACCAAACAGGAAGAAGAGGGCTCTCTGAGTAGGCCAGGGCTGCGAGGGTCAACCTCCCCCTGTTCCCCGCCCCCCCAAGAATTGCATGGAGACCTAGCGTGCAACTCCAAGGGGAAGAGACCCCAGCCGGTGGGCCTGGGCCAGTGTCACAGAACTCCAAGACAGATGCATTGAAGGGTCGATGTTATAAGTGTGGCCAGGAGGGACACTTCAGACACGACTGCTCCTTCATGGCCTGCAATTATCACCAGGTCTGGGTAGCAGGTTCTTAGGCCCGGCCAAGAGGCTTACTGAAAGTGATAATTCCTATGCAGGTCAATGGCACCCCAGTCTCCAATCTTATCGACTTAGGTTGCAGCCAGGCCCTCATACGGGCCGACCTGGTGAAAAAAAATCACACCATAGCTTTGCCTGGTGAAGTCACTGGACTGGACAGAAGCCCCTATATACCTCCAGTGCATCCACAGGGATGTACAACTGTACCCCGCTGCTAAGGTAAAGCTAGCGGTGGGTGGTCATGAGGAAACATGCCAGGTCGGCCTGGCCAAAAAAAATGGCTTATCCCACAGTCCTAGGTTGAGGCTGGTGCTGGTATGGGGAGGTCATGTGAGAATGGGGGTACAGGACGCCAGCAGAAATGAACCAAAGGCCATGGGTAAGGGGACTCCTAGGCCAAAAGGAAGAAGGAGGACGGGAAGAGAGATGCTGGAAGTGGAGCATGAATGGCTGATGATTAACGGGGACTTCCTGAGAGAGCAAAGGGAAGATCCCACCCTGAGTGGTGCATGGAAGCACAGCCGAGGAGGAAGGGGACACCAACTGATGGACACCCCAAGGACCCCACTTCAAGGTCCACAATGAATGCCTATACGGGATAACAAAGGACCCACAAACCCAAGAAGTGATCCAACAACTGCTGGTGCCACGTAAGTTCCAGAGTGACCTGCTGCAGTTGGCTCACTTGGTGCCCTGGACCGGACACCTGAGGTGAGAGAAGACCCTACACCGGGTGGCCCTTGGGTTTTTCTGGCCTGGCATGCATAAGGAAGTGAGTGACTTTTGTGCTTCCTGCCCAGAGTGCCAATGGGCCAGCCCCAAAGAAATACCCAAGGTGTCCATGACCCCGCTCCCTGTGGTAGAAGTGCCATTTGAGAGGATAGGCATGGACCTAATAGGGCCCTTAGAGAAAAGTGGTTCGGGGTTCCGCTACATATCTGTGGTGGTAGACTATGCAACCTGATACTCTGAGGTAGCCCCCTTGCATTCACGGGGCACCCTAGTTTGATGTAGGATCCCATCACAGGCCCACAGATTGCATACAGCTGTTAAGACTGTGTGGGATCCCCAGGGACATTTCTGTCTCCCCACTTCTCCAAGCAGGTGTGGTGAGTCGGACAGAGATTCAGCAATTCTCCTGTTCTCCCATGGATGAGGAGGGGGATTGATTTCTATGGGAATAGGCTCCTGCCCTAGACTCCAGCTCTGGGGGCCATCCTGGCAAGCTGTCACCACTAGGGTTACTGACTTAAGGGCAGCCATAAAAGGATGGTGAGTAGAGAGTTTGGGAACAGCTGCTCAGTGTTAAGGTAGGAGAAGGAAATCATGTTAGCCTGGTAGCCTCGGCTCTCATATGCCCAATGGTAGTAAATAAACCTGGATTCTTACAGAAAATGATCTGTGCAAGCCTTAAATGGCTGTCGCTGCTCCCAAACAAACTCTCATGCCAGCCGAAACATCGCTCATGGCAGCGCTGCCAGGAGTGAGCAAGGTTTTCTTTTACGTTTCCCGCTCCTGGCTGCTAGAAGCTACTTTTGGCTTCCCATGAGAAAAGCTGAGGGCCATTCTGGAGCTTTTATGACCCTGCACATGCTGTAAGTGGGTGTGGAGAGCTCAGCAAGAATCCTCAAATTCCTCCCTAAGTGTACATGCTTTAACGAGAGTGGTGTAAGCGTCCCACCCATACTGGCTCAGCGCCACTGGCTGGCCCTGCACTTATCCTGCCCCTTTGGAGAGAAAGCTATGGCTTCCAGGAATGTAAGGCTCACACCATCCTGCGTTTGTAGCTGGTCCCTGCAATTGCCTTTTCCTTGCTCCCCACCCCATCCATTTGCACATCAGTGCAGGGCTAGCTGGAGTTTCTCTAACCCATTCTCACCTGCTTGCTTTCCCCCTCCCTGGAAGGAGAGAGAGCTAGGATTTTTGCAGGAGGTGGGGTGGGGGTAGCACTAAGCTGCCTGAATTGCTTTAACCCTGCTAACCCTCCTTGTCCAGGAGTTACTGAGTTTCCACTGACAATGTGCCCCTTTATGGTGGCACCTGTAAAGGCAAGAGGCTGGTGTGAGATCACATAAAGGGCACCTGACAGGTAACTGCTCCCATCTCCAGCACGGGACCCAATGCACAGGAGACTGAGGGCTTGATGTCAATCTTCTTGTGCACATCAATGGCAGCACTCAGGAGGGAGGGAGACGGAATAGGGCCCATATATGTCCCACTGCAGCCAGCCAGGGCCAAAGCTACTCTCAGGACTCTGCTGATATACATATCACTGGGACTTGAAACCTTACCCAAACCCCATTCTCTTGGTGCCTCGGGCTGCACCAAGTTCTCCTCAAATGGTGAGCAAATGGAGTTTTCACATAATTTAATTCTCATTTCCACAAGCATTCTTCCCCAGAGCCAAATGTTGCAATTGCTTCTGCAACTAGGGTAGGCTCTGCTCCATTAATATGGAGATATGCCTATCTCATAGAACTGGAAGGGACCTTGAAAGGTCATCAAGTCCAGCTTCCTGCCTTCACTAGCAGAACCAAGTACTGATTTTGCCACAGATCTCTAAATGGTCCCCTCAAGGACTGAACTCACCACCCTGGGTTTAGCAGGCCAGTGCTCAAACCACTGAGCTATCCTTCCCCACATTCTCCCCATCCCTTTCTTTGTAGTATAACTTCAAATCCAAGTCACACAGTGTACTAGCTGGTAGATGTTTTATCCTGGCCCAATTCTCCCCCTGCAGGATGTAAGTAACTTAGTGAGTATTCTTGGATCCTAAAAGCTCTTGGCTTTTAACAGAGCATTTGGTACAATGATTCTTACATTAAAAATCCATTTGAATGGGCTTGTATATGCCATTGACATAGTGTCACATGGACGCTGAAGGACCCTAGCCAATTTAGACTAATCAGATAGGGGACATCTACCATAAAGTGTCTGAGGGACCTGCTGGTAGCCCTATTTTTAGTTAATACCTTTACTAATGATACGGAAACCAGATAATGAGGTGATACACACAGCATTTAATAGTAATACTAAATGGGGAGCTGATGAAACACTAGCAAGGACAGGAGAATTGTAAAAAGGATCAAGGATGTTAGAAATAGCAGCAAGGAAGAACAGAGTGTGATTTAGACTGGAAAAATGCAGAAACGCACCTCAACCCAAACTCTTCAGTGGGAAGAAGACACACAGAGATCAGAGATCAGTGATCAGTGGGGAGAGTGCACAGCAAATTGGACACAAGAGCTTGCCAAACAATATGGCAGCATAAAACCATCCATACAGTTCAAACCAGCATGTGCAGAGGACTTGCATCACAAAGCAGGAAGATGATCATTTCAACAGGCTGCCTTGCCTCAATTAACAACCCATCAGATGCCCTCATCTAGCCCACCCTCCCTCCATCCACCTTCTCTCCAAGGCCTGGGCAAAGATGTGGGTTTCACTGTGCAGTTAAAAGGTTAACACATCCAGATTCTGGCACATTCAGGGCAGAAGTGATCCCCACAGTCAAGGGCCCTTCCTGGAGAACATCCTTTTGCTGATGGCAGCTGAAGATTGATGGTTGGGGAGGGAGCTAGGTCATCCAGTGAACCGGAGTAACCGCATTCTAGCATTAACATTTTTTCTTAAAGTAAGTTGTGAAAACACTCTATGAACCCAAGCTAGGCACAGCTGTAGCTCCCCCACAGGAGGCAGTAGCTGTTCACTGGGTGACCCTTTGACTTTGTAGACCCTTTTTGATCCTGCTATCAGTTCCCTAAGTGTCACTGTCCTTGCCTGGCTGTCACGCTGAAAAATGATCTCTGGTTAGTTTTTGCTGGGTGGGCTCATCATACTCCTGCATCTATGAGCGCTCCCTTTATGCCCACACACTTTCCATCCCCACAGGGATTTAACCCCTCCCCAAGCCTTCTTTCTGCCGGCACCCCTACAAGTGATGACCAGGCAAAACACCATCTGGGGAAGGCTGACTTTTCTTTGCAAAAGAGAATCCTTTCCAGTGCTTTGCATCCTCCAAGCTGTGCACAGAGCTAAGTTCCTTACTTGATCCCATAGCGTGGCCTCGTGCCCTTTCCCTTCCAGTGATTTGTTACTCACTTGTTGCATCTTTTTTCACATTGGATTTTAAGATGGTAGGGGTAGGGATCATGCTCTCCCATGTGTTCATACAGCAGTGTAGAGGTGCGGACTCAACCCTGCGGCGCCTTCTGCAGATGACTTCTGGGAATTAGCTTGTTCCAGCTCTGGAGCGCCCTCTGCAGGCTAGTGATCCGCCTGTCCTCTGGCCCCTGTGTCCCTCCCAGACCCGGTGCCCTGTTGTCTTGGGTGCTGCGCCCTGGCAGTAACCCCCCCCCCAGTCTTAGGGTCTCCCCTCCCCAAGGAACCCCCATCCACTATCCCCACCTCACCTCAGTATGCAGCTACTGCCAGTCATTGTCTAGCCCCTGCTCCCTCGGGCAGACTGTAGTATCAGCCTACTCATCACTGGCAAGGTTGGGTTTGGACCTGCTGCTTTTGCCTACCCCTGGGCTGCCCTCTGCAACCCCCAATACCCATTGGCCTTGTGCTAGGCCGCAGCCTGGGGCTTTCCAGGCTGGAGCTCCACAGCTCCTCTGCCTTTCCCCAGCCTTACTCCACTCAGGTACCCTGTCCCTAGCTCCCCACAGCCAGGCCCCTCTCCCTCTACAGGCAGAGGTGGACAGTTTGGGCTCCTGGCTCACAGCCTTTTTATACAGGCCAGCTGTGGCCTGATTGGGGCATGGCCCAGCAGCGGCTGCTTCCCCAATCAGCCCAGCTTTTAGAGCTGCAGCCCTCTCCAGGGCTGCTTTTAAACCCCTCAGGGCAGGAGCGGGTGTTCACCCCGCTACAAGCACCTATCTATGCACTCCTTATCCGTGGCCCTACGAAGTCCCGGGACCTCCTGGTCAACCTCCTCCTCGCCCTGGCTAAAAAGGCCATCCACGCGACCAGGGAGAGGAGGTTGGCCGATGGAGACTCCGGTGACTGTGGGGCTTGCTTCTGCTCCATGGTCCGATCACGCATCCGGGCGGAGTTCCTCTGGGCGGCGTCCACTGGCTCCCTTGACGCCTTCGAGGAGCAGTGGGCGCTGTCCGGGGTTCTCTGCTCGGTGTCCCCGTCAGGTTCCCTCCTTCTGACCCTTTGACCTCACTCCTGTCCCCGTTCTTTTATTAGTTGTCCCCCGAACTCAGTGGGTTCTGTGGCCCTGTGGTTCCTCCCCTTAGGCTGGGGGAGGATCCTTCAGCAGCGGGCGGGCGGAAGGATACCCAATAGGTACAAGCACCTAGCTATGCACTCCTTATCCGTGGCCCCACAAAGTTGTGGGACCTCTTGGTCAACCTCCTCCTTGCCCTGGCTAAAATGGGCATCTACGCAACCAGGGAGAGGAGGTTGGCTGATGGAGACTCCGGTGACTGTGGAGCTTGTTTCTGATCCATGGTCCGTTCACGTATCCGGGTGGAGTTCCTTTGGGCGGCGTCCACTGGCTCCCTTGATGCCTTCGAGGAGCAGTGGGCGCTGTCCGGGGTTCTCTGCTCGGTGTCCCCGTCAGGTTCCCTTCTTATGACCCTTTGACTGCACTCCTGTCCCTGTCCTTTTATTAGTTGTCCCCCATAATCAGTGGGTTCTGTGGTCCTGTGGCTCCTCCACTTAGGCTGGAGGGGGGATCATTTAGCAGCGGGCGGGCGGAAGGATACCCAATAGGTACAAGCACCTAGCTATGCACTCCTTATCCGTGGCCCCACAAAGTTGCGGGACCTCTTGGTCAACATCCTCCTCGCTCTGGCTAAAATGGCCATCTACGCCACCAGGGAGAGGAGGTTGGCTGATGGAGACTCTGGTGACTGTGGGGCTTGTTTCTGGTCCTTAGTCCATTCATGTATCCGGGTGGAGTTCCTTTGGGCGGCGTCCACTGGCTCCCTTGATGCCTTCGAGGAGCAGTGGGCGCTGTCCGGGGTTCTCTGCTCGGTGTCCCCGTCAGGCTCCCTTCTTATGACCCTTTGACCGCACTTCTGTCCCTGTTCTTTTATTAGTTGTCCCCTGTAATCAGTGGGTTCTGTGGTCCTGTAGATCCTCTCCTTAGGCTGGGGGGGGATCCTTTAGCAGTGGGCGGGTGGAAGGATACCCAATAGGTACAAGCACCTAGCTATGCACTCCTTATCCATGGCCCCACAAAGTCACAGGACCTCCTAGTCAACCTCTTCCTAGCCCTGGCTAAAATGGCTATCTACGCAACCAGGGGGAGGAGGTTGGCCAATGGAGACTCCTGTGACTGTGGGGCTTGTGTCCGATCCTTAGTCCGTTCATGTATCCGGGCAGAGTTCCTCTGGGCAGTGTCCACTGGCTCCCTTGATGCCTTCGAGGAGCAGTGGATGCAGTCCGGGGTTCTCTGCTCGGTGTCCCCATCAGGCTCCCTTCTTTTGACCCTCTGACCGCACTCCTGTCCCTGTTATTTTATTAGTTGTCCCCTGAACTCAGTTTGGTTTTCAGGTCCTGTTGGGCCTCTCTGTCATAAACAGATAAGTAAGATTTAATAGAACAGAAGTACTTCATCACTCTTTTGCCTGTAAAGGGTTAACAAGATCAGTGAGCCAGGCTGTCACCTGACCAGAGGACCAATCAGGGGACAGGATACTTTCAAATCTTGAAGGAGGGAAGTTTTTGTGTGTGCTGTTAGATATTGGTTGTTGTTCACTCTGGGGGCTCAGAGTGACCAGACGTGCAACCAGGTTTCTCTCCAATCTCTCCGATACAGGTTCTTATAAGTTCAGAATAGTGAGTACTAGGTAGATAAAGCAAGTTAGACTTTTATGTTTGTTTTCTTTATTTGCAAATGTGTATTTGGTTGGAAGGAGTTCAAATGTGTATTTGGCTGAAAGGAGTTCAAATTGGTATTTTGCTGAAAAGATTTTAATTTGTACTTGTATACTTAGGCTGGGAGGGTATTCCCAGTGTCTATAGCTGAAAGACCCTGTAACATATTCCACCTTAAATTTACAAAGATAATTTTTACCTTTGTTCTTTCTTTAATTAAAAGCTTTTCTTGTTTAAGAACGTGATTGTTTTTTCTTTATTCTGGTGAGACCCCAGGGGACTGGGTCTGGATTCACCAGAGACTTGGTGGGGAGAAAGGAGGGAAGGGGGAGAGAGGTTAATTTTCTCTCTGCGTTAGGATTACTTTCTCTCTCAGGGAGAGTCTGGGAGGGAGAGAGAGAAGGACGAGGGGAGGTAAATTCTCCTCTCTGTTTAAAGATTCAAGGAGTTTGAATCACAGTGATCTTCCAGGGTAACCCAGGGAGGGGAAGCCTGGGAGAGGCAACAGTGAGGGAAAGGGTTCACTTTCCTTGTGTTAAGATCCAGAAGGTATGGGTCTTGGGGGTCCCCGGGCAAGGTTTTGGGGGAACCAGAGTGTACCAGGCATTGGAATTCCTGGTTGGTGGCAGCGCTACAAGTACTAAGCTGGTAATTGAGCTTAGAGGAATTCATGCTGGTACCCCATCTTTTGGACGCTAAAGTTTAGAGTGGGGTATTATACCATGACACTCCCCTTAGGTTGTGGGGGGGAGGGATCCTTTAGCAGTGGGCAGCCACTTCTGCCTGCCCACTTCCCGGAACCCAATAGGTACAAGCACCTAGCATAATGAAGTCCTGATCCTGAAAGGAAATTATGTACCTTGTAAAATTAAATACTCCAAAGTTAGGAAATGCCAGACTTTTGCTTGCCCATGCAACCTTAATTTTCTCCTCTTGTGTGTGTGCTCTGTGCACTGAATGAGGAAGGGATCATGTGGCAAAAAATAATGTGATCATATAATTACACACTGTATCAAAATGCATATGCGCAAAAGGGAAGAATTAAGGTCACATGAGCAATCATAAGTCAGGTATTTCTAACTTCTGAGTCCTTGACTTTTCAAGCTTAAACATGTTCTTTTAAAGTAATTATTTGTATAAATACATTCCTAGGTGTTTGGGGTCTTTTTGTTTTTTATTGGTTTTATTTTGTTCTATTAAAAAAAAAGATAAAACTAATTCTATTCACTCACAATAAAGGCAGTATTAAGGATGAATGGACTATAATGTGGATAGAAAGCTGGCTAGATTGTCAGGCTCAATGGATAGTGATCAACGATTCGACATCTAGCTAGCAGCCAGTATCAAGCGGAGTGCCCCAGGGGTCTGTCCTGAGGCCAATTTTGTTCAACACCTTCATTACTGATCTAGATGATGGGATAGTTTGCACCCTCAGCAAGTTTGCGGATGACACTAAGCTGGGGGGAGAGGTAGATAAGCTGGAGGGTAGGGATAGGGTCTGGAGGATTGAGCTAAAAGAAATCAGATGAGGTTCAACAAGGACAAGTGCAGAGTTCTGCACCTAAGATGGAATAATCCCATGCACTGCTACAGGCTGGGGACTGACTGGCTAAGCGGCAGTTCTGCAGAAAAAGACCTGGGGATTACAGTGGACAAGAAGTTGGATATGAGTCAACAGTGTGCCCTTGTTGCCAAGAAGGCTAATGGCACATTGGGCTGCAGTAATAGGAACACTGACAGCAGATCAAGGGAAGTGATTATTCCCTTCTATTCGGGCCTGGCACTCTATTCGACATCTGGAGTATTGCGTCCAGTTTTGGGCTCTCCACTATAGAAAGGATGTGGACAAATTGAAGAAAGTCCAGCGGAGGGCAATGAAAATGATTAGGGGGCTAGGGCACATGACTTATGAGGAGAGGATGAGGGAACTGGGCTTATTTAGTCTGGAGAAGAGAAGAGTGAGGGAGGATTTGATAGCAGCCTTCAACTACTTAAAGGGAGGTTCCAAAGAGGATGGAGCTAGGCTGTTCTCAGTGGTGGCAGATGACAGAACAAGGAATAATGGTCTCAAATTGCAGTGGGGGAGGTCTAAGTTGGATATTAGGAAAAACTACTTCACTTGGAGGGTGGTGAAACACTGGAATGGGTTACCTAGGGAGGTGGTGGAATCTCCATTCTTAGAGGTTTTTAAGGCCCGGCTTGGCAAAACTCTGGCTGGGATGATTTAGTTAGGGTTGGTCCTGCTTTGAGCAGGACTAGATGACCTCCTGAGGTCTCTTCCAACCCTAATCTTAAGTCTATGAACCTAAACTTTGTTTCCCCCCTCCATTTCCCCACCTCCAGGAACTGGCAATAGCTACTGGCAATTATCTGCATGCACTGTAGCAGCATTTACTGTGTTAGGTGTAGCTTTATTAAATAGTGGAGCAATTAGTTGAAGTAGCTTAACAGAGCTGCGATTGTGACACGAGGTGATCTGAGGAGGACTGTGGTCCTTGGAGAGTGGGAATGGGGGAAGACTGTGAGCTCCTCTCCCTGTCTCCTGTGGGTGACCAAAGAACAAAGGTGCATGTGTACCTTGAGAGATCCAGCATGCCTCACTTCAGCACTGTGTTGTATAGATTGTGTCGGTAGCAGGGAATAGGAGTTTTCTTGCCATGGGGATTGTCAGCCGTTAGATGGGAGATGAGTGTGATCTGAGGGTAATAGAAGATAAATGCCATTGTGCACATAAGGGTGAAGAGGTTGTTGAAGGGACTGTGAAATTTAGCAGATGTTGTGTTTTTCCTGTCACTCAGGCTGTGTGAGTGTAGTGCACATGTAGCTAGCTCCTGTTCAGTACAGTGCAAAGGCAGAGTAGGAGTATGTACTGTCGATGTATTGGAGCAGCACTCAAAGAGGGCGGAGTTAAGGTTATGTGGGCGTGCACCTTAATTGTTCATTTCCTGGTCTTCAGAAGTTTGAGGTTTTGCTGAACTCAGTGTTCTGGAAGGGCACAATATACCAGCCAACCTTAACTGTGTATTAACAAGGTTTCTTGTCAGAGGAATTCAACAGGAGTCCTGACAAATAGCTGTGAAATCCTCTGGCAAAGTGTGTGCCTCATCCCTCGCTAATGGCTGATTTATACAGAAGGTAACACTCTACTACTGCCAGCTAATTATTTAGTTTAGGAAGCAGAGGTCTGCTCAGGGGATCTAGAGGTCCCATACTGATGATGACTATGTTTGCTTTTTAAAAAATTATGAAATTTCATACATTGTCTAGTTACATGACTGCCTAGGAAACCCTCATTTGCTTTTTGATTTAAAGTTGGAGAGAATTATAGAGCTATGCCCAGCTGAGCTGCAACTGGAGAGGGGGCCAGGAGGAGGTGGGGGGACTGTATGGCTTTTCTTGTGACTTTAAAAATTAAGGGATAGTTTGAAAACATGTTGTCAATAGCTCTGGGCATTAAGCTCTGATTCCTGTGAAATTATCTGAGGAGATCAATGGTTGAAGGACAGCTAGAATGTAGATGGAAAGTGACACATGCAGGATAAGTAGTGGTGATGGGGCAGCGGAGCATGCTTCATCCTGGGGATGCCAGTACTGGACAACACTTTCCCCGGAATTGCTCCTCCTGGCAGTTGGGGGTGGGGGTTACCATAGTGCTGAGCATCAGAACAGAGATCAAGGAGACAGTCTCTCCTGTGCTCTTATTGTTCTCACTGGTGCCCAGGCTGAGTGGAGAAGGATGAAGTGACATGACTCAAGTCTTTCCCAGGGTTAGAACCTCTCCATAATAGGATTTGTAACCATGTTGGAATAGTTTTCAAGCACAGTTACAGCCAAAAACTCTAACATGGGGTGAGTCCCACAGGATGTGTTCCAAGCATGTTAGGGATCTGTGCTATAGTGCAGTGGGTCAACTGCATGGATTCTGTAGGGACAGTTAAACAGGGGCTTAAAAACCAACCTCCCTGGACAGGAAACTGTGCTGGAGACACACCAGCTTCCTTGTACTGCACATTGATAGGAGCAGATTTGGCCTGTAGAAATGTAGTTCTCTGGGTTTCTCCCCCTCCTTCCTCTGGGTTCATCTGCCCACCGTCTGACAGAATTCAGTTCTGCTCCCACTGCAGTCGATGGAAGGGTCTCATTGACTTAAATGGGACTTAAATCAGGTCCAGAGCCCACAACCCTGGCACCCCTTTCTTCAAGATATTCATCCTCAATTGTCCTACATGTCTCCTCTGGCTCCTCACCTCACACAACATAATCTTCCTATTCCAGGTGTCTACAGACAGTTCTCACAGCCCCCCACCGCCCCTCAGTCGTTCCTTAGCTGAGCTGAGCTACAGCTACTCAGCTCTTTCCCCATAACTGAACCCTTCCTTTGACCCTCTGGCAATTTCTATTGCTTTGCTCTGCAGCAGACAATGCCCTGTAGAGATGCCGACCATGGCACTGCTGTCAGAGGCTCCCTGCGAGACTTGCGAAATCAGCACATCCTCCAGCTGGCCTGATTCTGCCTTCCCCAAATATGGGGCTATGCTAGCTGAGGTCAGTGCCCTTTGCAGCCAGATTCCTGTGCAAAGTGCTTCTGCCCCGGAGCATGGCCCTACTATCTGCTGCTGATGCCAGTTGTCCCAGTGTGTACGTCTGCCACCAGCTGATGAGTTACTGAGCAGCAATGAGGAGAGGACTGTGACACCCTGATACCAAATATTCACCACTGTCATGTAAGTAGGATATGTTTTGTACAAAGTGTCACGGAGTGTGGGGGAGTCAGGGCCCTGCACCCCCCACTTCTTGCGATTCACTGTGACTCTCAGCCAGCCAGTAAAACAGAAGATTTATTAGACGACAGGAACACAGTCCCATGCAGGGCTTGTAAGTACAACCAGGACCCTCAGTCAGGTCCCTCTGTGGGGCAAGGATCTTAGACCCCAGACCTGGGGTTCCCTGCCTCTTAGCCAGCCCAAAACTGAAACCAAAAACCCCTCCAGCAAGTTCTCTCCCTTTGTCCAGTTTCCCGGGCAAATGTGTCAACTCACCCCACCCCCATTCCTGGCTCAGGTACTGTCCCTCACCTAAAGTCATCCTCTGCTCTCCCATCCCCCATGCAGACAATCCCAGTAAAACTAAACGACATTCCCAGGTCAATCCACCCCGCTCCCTACTGCTTCACACAAAGTATGTCTTGTGAGGTATCATTCTAAAAGTCTTGATCTGCTAGACAGCAATATCTCATTGGATTGTATGTGTTATTGTTGTATGTGAAGTTATGAAGTTTGGCTATGTATGTGTTACTGAAAAATGTTATGAGGTTGAAAGCACCCACAATCAGCCTTTCAGGTACAACAGTAAAAAAGGCCAAACAATGTTAATGTCTTATTGAGGAAATGCACTCAAGCACAAGGATTACCCCCGGAACTGTGTACAATAAAAACTTCTCAGAGATAGCACTACATAATGGGAAGTGTTTGATCCAGGTCACAGCAAAAGAGCTTTCTAGCAAGTGGGAAGAAGATATAAAAGGCAGACAATGACACCATGGGGCAACCTGATTCTCCTTGCAACAACACACCTGGAAACACCTGAGGGGCAAGGACTGAATTGTGGGAAGTGATGGTCCCAGGCTAGAAGGATTTTTAGCCTGTGTATGAAAACCTGGGAAAGTCAAGGCAACTTGTGCCTTAAGAATCTGCAAGCCTGTTTAGCACTCAGGGTGAGAATTTGCTAATTGATATCCTATCTAGTGTGTTAAGTTCTATTTGCATTTTTTATTTACTAAGGTAATCTGCTTTGATCTGTTTGCTATCACTTATAATCACAGAAAATCTATCTTCTGTAGTCAATAAACTTGTTTTTGTTTTCTCTAAAACTAGTTTGTGCAACATATAACTGGAGTGGGGGAGCAAAAAGCTGCACCTATCTCTCTCCACATTGATGGAGAGGGTGAATTTTATGAGCTTACACTGTACAGTTCTCTGTGCAATGCAAGACAGTATAATTTTGGGTTTGCACTCCAGGGGCGGGCTGCGCTTGAGTAACTGGGCAGTTCCTTAGCTGAGCCTTCCCAGGCAGAGCTAGTTTCTGTGTGTTTCTGCAGCTGGGTGTGTTCCTACCTGTATGTATGCTGGTAAACTGCAGCCTGAAGCCTGGGGAAGGGCTTGACAGGCTGCATAACAGTACAGTATTAAGGGAACCCAGGCTGGTGGGTCAGGGGGATGCAGTGGTACCCCAGTACATCAGGTGGCATCCGGGGGGCGGTGGGGGGCAACCCATCACAAGGGCATTTATGTATGGCAGGAGACCAGGAGTTATTAATGATCTGACTGTTACAGAATATAGTGCTGATCCCCATAGCAGATGCCTGGACAAAGGCACGCTCACCATGCATGCACCTCTTGAGGGAAACACTACAAGATCACCAGAGACAGGGGGGTCATCACCAGGTTGGCAAGGTACTGCAATAATGGCTGAGTAAGGCCCCTCGTGGGTGGGCACCACACCAGATTTGGGAGGATGGGTACCACATCTGGGGCTGCTCATTGAGATGCAGGGAGAAGGAGGAGAAAGAAGAAGCAAGGATCCCCAAGCACAACTCCAAGATTTTCTGCAGTCCATGAGAAAATGGGGCCTGGGCCTTAGTAATGTAATAACACTCCTCCCCAATCATGCATCAGCAAGATTTGAACCCTAAATCTCCAGCATCCAAGCACAGCTAGCTCATTAGCCAGTAGGAGGAGAAGGGTGTTATCCCGAATGGGCTGTTGGGCCCTGGTAAGAAGCTCAGTCTGTCTCTTTCTCTCCACTGCTTCTGCTCCATGTGATGCCCCCAGAGGGTGGGATGCTGCATCCAGGAGTTACTGGAGGAAGCCCAGCCCATATCTCTCTCTTTCTCCCCTAACCTCTCTCTCATTCCTCTTCTTTAGGGGTTGGAGTAGCTCCAGCCCTATGTGGTGCCCTGGCACAGGAAAAGGGGAAATGTACTGCTGCAGTAAGCTGTAAGGTGCTGGATCAGTGGGGGTGGAACCCAGCCCAACTCTCTTCCCACTCCCCATTACAGCTACTCTGGCAATTCCAGGTTGTGGCCAGATACCACAAAGCTTCATTCAGCTTGTGATGGGTAGGGGCCTTCCCTAAGCCACTGCGAGGGATCCCTGCCCTGAGTAACTGCCATACCCTGCCCGCAGCAGCTGTACTATTCCAACCTCAAAAGACCTGTACAGAAATCAAGAGCCAAGGAGGGAACCTAGGCAGGAGGGGCTGACACTTTAATCCCATTACCTGATTGCCACCTCATTTAAAAACCACTGGACCCCCAAACTCTATCCTTGCACAAAGTCCTCATATCCCAGGGCTAAGAATTTCCCACCCACCATCTCCTGGGGATGGACAGAAAACATGAAAAGGGCCACATGAACTCAGATCCCTACATAAAAAGAAATGTCATTGGCTCTCTCATCCCACCAATTCCAATAAACATAAGGTGTGTACAACAGTCAGACAACACAGGTTAATTCAGCCTGCATGGGCCAAATCCTGACCCAGCCAAGGGCCACGTAGGCCTCTTATTCCTGTGCATGGCAGCTCCACGGTGCACATGCTCGGCCACTCCTCACTGTATCCATGGAAGCCCAGAAGGGGGCCAAGAAGACAGAGGCACTGTTTGCCCTATTTCTGGCCCTACACAGCTCCTCAGGCTTGGCAGAGTTCTGTATATTTATGATTTTGACAGATAACATCAGTGTTTATTTTTAAGCATTTTTTCAATTTTTTATTAATTGACATTTTCACAGTTGTTCAAAATTATAGCTTTGAAGCATATTTTTCTATTTTTGTATATATAATTTTCACGGTTGAAGAAATTATGGAGGGTGTCAAACAATAATTATTTAATGACAACAGACACAGATACAAAAAGTTCAAGCTTCATAGCCAAACACAAATTGCCAGCATCATGTCAAAATATGTGAAATAAATATCCTTAAACCAAACTGTAATAAGATCTCAAGCAGCATTTTTCTTATTTTGTCTATCTGTTAATTTCAATTATTATTAATGGAAATATTTTGTCCTCGGTTTCTGGGTGTACAGTGAAATCAACACTGAACAGATTTACCTATAAAAATCAAATCATTCTAAGCCTACAGATTCTAGGCATGGGTGTCTAGAATAATAGAATATCAGGGTTGGAAGGGACCTCAGGAGGTCATCTAGTCCAATCCCCTGCTCAAAGCAGGACCAATTCCCAACAAAATCATCCTAGCCAGGGCTTTGTCAAGCGTGACCTTAAAAACCTCTGTAAGCAGAGTCAGGATGGGCTCTGCCTTGACATCTAGTGGTGAATTGTGGGGAGTGCGGAAGGGAATTTCAGGTATTTGCATTGGCACATCCACCCCTCCTGGTGTGGCCTGTGGCAGCCTGGGATGGTTGTTTTGACAGCTCTGGGATCCTCAGTTTCTTTGTTGTTGGGGTGGGAGGAGTGGAGTGTTGTTGCCCTGGTTGTGTGGATGAGGAACTGTGGGACTGCTTTGTGACAGATGTCTCACCATCAGGTGGCTGGCGCTTGCTAGACAAGGGACATGGGTGCCAAAACCCAGTGAACTGAGAGAGGTTGGGGACTGGTACTGTGTCCCAGCCCCCCTGTTGAAGAGAAGAGAAGAGAAGAGAAGAGAAGAGAAGAGAAGAGAAGAGAAGAGAAGAGAAGAGAAGAGAAGAGAAGAGAAGAGAAGAGAAGAGCAGAGCAGAGCTAAGCTAAGCTAAGCTAAGCTAAGCTAAGCTAAGCTAAGCTAAGCTAAGCTAAGCTAAGCTAAGCTAATTTTGAATCCATTAGGAGTCTATCTAGAGGCTGCTGAGCTGAATTCATGTTGGGCCAATGGTGCATCAGCACCTGGGTTCCCCTACTACAACTACAAGCTGAAATCACTAAAAGAGCTAAGCTTACTGAGCTGAGATCACTGAGTGCTATGTTAACTAGTGGGGGAGCCTGAAGATCTATCACTAAGCAGCTGGCAGAGCGGAGCAGTTTGCAGCATGTTGGAGCAGTCTATAGAACAGTGAGCAGAGTGGTTTGCGGGAGCGGCTCACAGGTCGGCTGGAGGAGCGACACAGCTGGTGGAGTGGAGTGGAGCTGGTCATGGTGAAGGCTGCAGCAGAACTCCACAGAGAGGTGGAGCAGTTTGCAGCACACGCAGCCCATGGAACAGTGAGTGGAGTGGAGCAGTTTGTGGGGTCGGCTGCAGGAGTGGCACAGCTGGTGGAGTAGAGTGGAGCTGGTCTTGGTGAAGGCTGCAGCAGAACTCCACAGAGAAGCGGAGCAGTTGGCCCCTGGTCCACGTAAGGTGCCCCTTAACACCCTGTGTACGCCCCCCTCCATTTCCACCCAGGCTGGGGGGGAGGGGGAGAAACTCTGCAAATAAACTTTTGAACTTTGGGGTGGCACTGACCAGAAACAGAGACTTTTGGGCTGTTGGACTTTGGGGTGATTGGACTTAAGACCCTAAGAGGGAAAAGACATTGCCAAACATACTTGGAGGTGGGTTTTTTGCTTATGGTTTGTGTTATAATTCTGTTTGTGGTGTTTCTCCAACGTGATACCGCATTGTTTCCCTCTTTTATTAAAAGGATTTTGCTACACTAGGACTCCATGCTTGCGAGTGGAGAAGTATTGCCTCCTAGAGGCACCCAGGGGGGTGGTATGTAATTGTCCCAGGTCACTGGGTGGGGGCTCGGGCCGGTTTTGCATTGTGTTATTGAAACGGAACCCCTGGATACTGAACCCGGCCCTTGTTGCTGCCAACTCAGAGGGGCAGAAGGGTTACATTTTTGGGGGCTCGTCTGGGATCCTGGGTCAGTACCCATCGCAAGCACCTGTTGAGTGTTCCATTGTACTGGGAAACAATTGTGTTTATATTTTAAGGAAATTACTGTTTGTATAATGGCTAATATGTCGGGTTTGTTGGGCCCCAGTCCTGCAGCCTCTAGCTCAGGGGCGGCAGACGCAGCCTATGACTGGGCAAAAGCACTGGGGCATATATTGGAAAAGATTGTGTTGGCCTATGCTACGTCAAACTCTTGTCGTAAGTTAAGGTTATTTGCTGGGGAACAGGAGTTTGAACCCTGGTTGGAGCATACCACTGAAATGCTGCGGGAGTGGGCCGTCCCCGATGTAGAAAAGTGAAGATGTCTAACAGAGAGCCTTAGTGACCCAGCATTAGATGTAATTCGCACCCTGAAGCTCACTGACCATGGGATCAGTGTGAAGTACTGCCTAGAGGCCCTTGATAATACTGTTGGGAGCGTAGAGGGCCCTGAAGACAGTTACTGTAAATTCCTTAATTCCCGACAGCAAAGGGGTGAGAAAATTTCAGCCTATATACAGAGGCTGGAGATACTGCTTCAGAGAGCTGTTATGAGGGGAGCAGTGACTGCTGAGCAGATGGATCAGACCAGACTGGCTCAAGTTGTAAGAGCAACTCAGTATCAGAACCCGATTCTGCTTCATCTCTGACTAAGAGAACGGCAGGAACAGCCCTCAAGTTACTCCCAGCTGATAAAGAAGGTCAGGGAAGAGGAAGAAAGGCAGGCGGCCAGCGAGTGTTGGGAAGCCCAAACATTGGAACCAGCCAGCACAATGCCACTGCAAGTGGCCAGTGTACTGATGGTGAGCACCACAGAGGAACTTGCCCAACAAATGCAGGTCCTGACAGAATGGATAGCTGAGCTGCAAAGCACCATTGACCGAGCTCAGATTTCCAGGAATAAGGAGCCTCAGACTATGGCGATGGAGAAGTCAGTATCTAGAGCCACCGTCCCACCTCGGCGAAGGGGGAAAGGACAATTCTTTTGCTACCGGTGTGGTCAGGATGGGCACAGTGCTGCTAACTGCCATAAGGAAGAGAACCCCTCCTTAGTGTATGGAAGGCTGAGGATCAGTTCGGAGAGATCCAGTAGCTGCCAGAAGGTCTGGGGACAGGGACCACCTAGGCCTACAGGATTTGAAGATTCCCTCAGATAAGACCGTCCAACTGGGATCCCCGCAGGACAGATAGGGCCTCGAGCAGAGGTCATGGTGAGGATTGAAGGGGCAGAGTATAAAGCCGTGCTTGACACTGGATCTCAAGTGACTATTATATTTCAGTCATTCTACCAACAGATGCTTAGGCACCTGCCTATACGGCCACTGACTGGCATTGGTCTGTGTGGCCTCAACATGGATGAATACCCCTATCAAGGGTATGTCATAGTGCACCTGGAATTCCCAGAGGAGGTTACTGGGGTAAGGGAAGAGGTAGACACAGCTGCCTTAATATGCCCTGACCCTAAAGGGACCTCTGATGTGTCTGTGCTGATAGGGACCAACTCCAGTCTCCTTAAGGTGCTCGTGGATTACTGCAGATGACAGGCCGGGGACCAGTACCTGAGTACCCTGATGATCCATACGCTTTGTGCTGAAGCCTATAGGAAGATTGGAAGCGCTAAAAAGGAGACATCTGAGCTGCCGATTGGGGCACTGAAGTACATGGGCACTGTCTGTTACAGCTATCTCCTAATCCATTTTGTTTCTTACAGCTGTCCCCAGACTCCATTTTGTTTTCTGTTCTCCTATGGCCGCCCTTTCCTGGCTGTTAAGTTGTTTACCAGGGCCACTGCCCTTCTCAAAGGGAGGGCCCCTTAAGTTGTTTAACAAGAGCCATTGCCCTTCTCAAAGGGATGGCCACTTGTGCTGCGTGCTAAGTGGGACCACTGCCCTGTTCAAAGGGTTAGCTCTGTTATCACCTTGTTGAGCCTGGGCTTGGTGTAGGGTAGGCAATGTCCAGAGCTGCAAGACCTAATGTGTTTTTAAGATCCTGGGCATGAGTCATAGGCCTCATGTGCTCTTGTGTCACCTATTGCACAGGACTATGTCCAGGCATGTCTCTGGGCTTACCTTCAGTTTTTTCCCTGTGCCCCCTCCCCTGTGACAGAGGGAGCCTATCAGGATTACTGGCGGGAAACTGCCCAAGTTTTCCTTTAAAACCAGACATTTTTGAAACACACCTCAGAAAGGTTCCTGCATTGCTGCCTGGTCTGATCAGCCAGGGGTTCTGGGGGGCCTTTCTCCGCTCTCGTTTTATTTTTGAGCGTACCCCCGTTTTTTTGAACATCCCCCCCACGAAGAACGAATTGCTACCTGAGAGATCTCCTGATTATTGAGACTGTACCGAGCCCTCCTTGCCTCTTCTGATGTTGCTGCTGCTTCTGCCTTTGCTGCTGCCTTGGGGACTGGTAAGAATCCCTCTGTAAAACTTTCTATACTTTTATTTTATTATTTTAGCTGCTGGCTCTGTTTCCCCAGCACACAGACTCAAGCTAAACCTTGGTCTGTGTCTTAAAACCTCTCTTAAACTCCACGGCGCTTTGCCGCTAAAAATAAGTTTGTGCTGCTGCTAAGCTCTGCTCCTGTGGGCTTTGCCTCGGGGCTCCCTGCTTTCAGCTGTATCCTTTGGCTTCAGCCACCATCCCTTGGCTTCCTTGGGAGCTGTAGCCTGGGCACATACCACTCTGCCCTCTGTGACTTCCCCATAGCATAAGGTGCACCATAGGTTTTGGTTTTTTTTAGTTTAATAAGTCATAGTTTGTTAAGATTGTAGAGCTTGTAAGTTTCAACTGCCTTGTTATAGTTTACTGTTTTGTTGCTCCGTATAGTTGCTTGTTATAGCTTTGCTTAGAACTGTGACATTTGTTGTTTTGCCTAGTCGTTGGTTAAGATAGATAAGGTTTTTGCTGCTTAAATTCGCCTTCCTGCTGTCCCGATCTCTCCCTGAACTTTCCCGTGTCTGTTTTTCCCCCGCTCCAGTCTCCCCCTCTGTGTGCTCCTCCGTGTCTCCCTGTTATAACCCTTTGCTGCTTTTCCCCCGCATCTGCACTCCCTCCGAACTTCCCGACTCCTTGCTGCTTCCCCCCCTGCGTCTGCATCACCCTCCGAACTTCCCAAACCCCTTGCTGCTTCTCCCCCTGTATAACTTCCCTAACCCTTTGCTGCTTTTTCCCCCGCATCTGCACTCTCTCCGAACTTCCCAACTCCTTGCTGCTTCCCCTCCCCCGCGTCTGCATCACCCTCCGCATCACCTTCCGAACTTCCCAAACCCCTTGCTGCTTCTCCCCCTGTGAAACTTCCCAAATCCTTTGCTGTTTTTTTTACCTTTGTTTTTGGTGTCCGCTTGTTGCTTAAACCTCTCTCTAGCCCTTCTTTACACTTCTCCGCTGCCCCTCCCCTACCGAAGATCACCATCACACTGCTCCGTTGTCCTCAACCTGCAGGACTTCAGAGTCTCTCGCTGCTTCCAGCCGCTCGTCTGCATACCACTAATCACTCACCCCCCCCTCCTGTTTCTTGACCCAGCCTTTATATTGATATTGTATTGTTGTACTGTAACTCACATTTTACTTGTGATTATAACACCCCATTGGTTGCCTCCACTTTTCTGATATACTTTGTATTTACATTGATGCCACTGTGTTACATTGTGTATCTAGCTATTAACTCATATAGAAGCTACCATTTTATTTTGCATTTCTTTTGGGTACGCTTTGCATTTCCACACTGTATCTAGAGTTGCTTATTGACTGTACCGTATCCCATTGTGCTGAACCCCACTTGCTGTAGCCCACTATTAGAACTCCCTACGCTGTTCAATAAGAACCCCCCCCCATCGTTGTCTATTGTAAACACCCTATACATCCCATCCCATCGTATTTCATTATTAAATTCCCACCACTTCCTTTTTTTTCCTTTAATAAAGAAATTAATTGGAACCCCAGCTGTGTGGTAATTGCTCCCCAAGATCCCATATACCTGCAGGCAGGGACAGGCACAACCCCCTTAGTAGTGCCTGCAAGGACGGAGCAAGAAGTGCTTGTCATGAATACCAGGCTGAAAGGCAGTAAAGGGGCATTAGCAATGGTAGAGCAGCCAGTTGAAGGAGAGCTCCCGGAAGGAGTGCTGGTCCCCAGTGGAGTCATAACCCTACCTGCTGAAGCCCAGGAAAAGGTGACTATACTGACTGCTAATGAAACAAATCGAGATGCTGTTGTGAAGCAAGGACAAAAGATAGCAGACCTCTTCAAGCCTGAATCAATTGTAAAACCCCAGTGCGAGACTCAAGTTCTGACAATAGACCCAGCAAAATTTGACTTTGGAGATTCACCATTGTCCGAGGAGTGGAAAGATCACCTGAGGAGGAAACTTTGTGAAAGATCCAAGGTGTTCTCATTGCATGAGTGGGATGTGGCATGTGCAAAAGGAGTAGAGCACAACATCAGACTACATGACTCTCGACCTTTCCGAGAGACATCGAGGAGGCTTGCTCTCTCTGAGATGGAAGATATGCAACAACATTTTCAAGAGCTGGCTGCAAATGCCATCATTACAAAGTCCCGCAGCTCATACGCCTCACCCATTGTGGTGGTCCGTAAAAAGAGTGGGAAAATCCAGATGTGTATTGACTACTGCACGCTAAACCGCCATACTGCAGTTGACCAGTACACAATGCCTCGAGTCCAAGATGCCTCAGACTGTTTGCTGGGAAGCCAGTGGTTCTCTGTGTTGGATCTTCGACTGGATACTACCAGATCCCTCTGGGTGAAGAAGATAAGGAGAAGACAGCCTTCATCTGCCCATTACGGTTTTATCAGTTCGAATGCATACCCCAAGGGATTTCTGGAGCACCTGCCACATTTCAACGTCTTATGGAGAAAGTTGTGAGAGACATGAATTTACTGCAAGTGTTAGTTTATTTGGATGACCTGATTGTGTTTGGAAGAACTTTGGAGGAGCATGAAGAAAGACTTCTTAAAGTGCTTGATAGGTTGGAGGATTATGGTTTGAAGCTTTCAATTGACAAATGCCAGTTCTGCAGGACCTCGGTGAAGTATGTGGGTCACATCGTGTCCCAAGAGGGTGTGAGTACTGATCCCAATAAAAAAGAAGCACTCACTACATGGCCATGTCCAAGCAACTACAGAGAAACTCAAGATCTTCCTTGGGTTTAGTGGCTACTACCGCAGATTTGTGAAAAACTATGCTACAATTGTAAAACCTCTCAATGATCTTACCAGGGGATATCAGTCAAGCAAGAACAAATCTAAGACCAAGAATAAGGGGTCTTCTGTGCAGAGACACTATGGCTCCTTCGAACCATTTGGGCCACGGTGGGATGAGAGATGTGAAAGGGCTTTTCGAGAAATCATTACTTGCCTAACTCATGCCCCGGTCCTTGTCTTTGCTGACCCAAGCAAGCCATTTATTCTGCATACTGATGCCAATTTGGAGGGTCTGGGAGCAGTACTGTACCAGGAGGTGGAAGGCAAGCATAAACCTGTAGCCTTTGCCAGCCGAGGACTGTCTGATAGTGAAACCCGCTATCCCACCCACAAGCTGGAGTTCTTGGCCTTGAAATGGGCCATCACTGAGAAATTTCGAGACTACTTGTATGGTGCTCAGTTCCAGGTGTGGACAGACAACAACCCACTGACCTATGTGTTAACAAGTGCTAAACTGGATGCTACAGGGCAAAGATGGGTGGCCGCTTTGGCTAGCTATGACTTCAGCATTCAATATCGATCCGGGAGAAGCAATGTAGATGCAGATGCATTGTCCAGGCATCCACAGGCACCAGCAGTTGCTGTGATACCTACGGATGGAGAGAGAGCTATTTGCAGTGTGAGTCGCCGAGAGCAGAGGCCCATGAGAGTCTTCATGGATGTGTTGCTGAAGCTTTGGGCCTGCCCCGTGAATGCGTGCCTTCTGCTTCAGTGAACTATATTGCTTTGGACCAATCTCCCTTGCCCATGCTCAATGCGGCTGACTGGCAGGAAGCCCCGCTGCAAGATATTGACATTCGTGATACATTACTTGCCAAAAGGGAGGGGCGAGGCCAAGCTGTGGTTGTCCCACCTAACCCAGACAGTAAACTACTATTGAGAGAATGGACCAAACTAAAACTGATTCAGGGAGTGCTACACCGCGTGACCACAGATCCTTTACAAAAGCAATGGAATCAACTAGTGCTACCAAAAGAGTACAGAGCCCTGGCCATGAGGGCCCTGCATGATGACTTTGGACATTTAGGGACGGAGAGGACCCTGGAACTTATTCGCAGTAGGTTCTATTGGCCCCAGATGGCTGAAGATGTTCGCAGGAAATGTGAGACCTGCGTTTGATGTGTTCAAAGGAAAACTCTGACCATGAGGGCTGCATATCTGAAGAACATCACCAGCAATAAACCTCTGGAGCTGGTTTGCATTGATTTCTTGTCTTTAGAAGTAGACAAGAGGAATATTGGGAACATTCTAGTAGTGACCGACCATTATATGCAATATGCGCAGGCATATCCCACACGTGATCAGAGGGCCACCACTGTGGCTCGAGTACTGTGAGAAAAATATTTCTCAGTTTATGGATTCCCAGCCCAGATACACTCGGATCAGGGACAAGACTTTGACAGTCACCTTCTGAAGGAGGTGCTGAGGATGGCAGGAATTAAAAAGTTGAGGACTACGCCTTATCACCCGCAAGGTGATCCTCAGCCAGAGAGGTTCAACCGAACCCTATTAGATATGTTAGGGACTTTGTGGCCAGAGCAGAAGGCAACCTGGAGCCAACATGTTGCATTTCTGGTGCACGCCTACAATGCCACCAAGAACGATGCTATGGGAGTCACCCCATATCTCTTGATGTTTGGGCGAGAACCAAGATTACCCATCGACCTGTGCTTTGGTGTATCAGAGGACGGTGATAGCTAAGAAACTCACCAGCAATATATATCCCGACTATGAGAAAAGCTGCAGGATGCTTATCACTTAGCTACATCTGCAGCTCGGAAGAACGCAGACAGCAACAAACATCGATATGATGCTAGGGTACGTCTGCAAGAGCTCCAGCCAGGAGAAAGAGTCCTGCTGTGAAATTTGGGTTTTGCTGGCAAACACAAGATAGCTGACAGATGGAAGGCAATACCTTACTTGGTGATGGAAAAGCTAGGAGACCTGCCAGTGTACAAGATCAAACGTGAAGAGGGTCTAGGGCAGACAAAGACCGTGCATAGAAGCTTTTTGCTCCCTGTGGGGGAATTGGTAGGCACCCCTTATGAGATAGGCCATAACAGGGCAACTGGGCAGAACGAAGGTGCTGTACTAAAGCCGCCTTCCAATGTGGACAACCGGCCCCCTGCAGCTAACCTACCCCTACTCAGCACATCTGAGAGTGAGTCTGAGGAGGAAGACACAACCATGGTGTATCCTGGGATGAAGACAAGATTTCAGTCTCGATCAGCAGAATCAAAAGGGAGCACCTCCTCTTTTGCCCTAAACTCCATGGCAGAAGTATTTAGGCCCATTCCTGACACTCCTGAGCCACTGGTGGGATCCCCGTGTTATGACATACACAGGTCATTGGACAGTGGCGACATACAGAGGGAGGATGTCCTGAGCACCTTTGACTCTCCACTGTTAGAACTAGAAATGCAGGGGCCTATGCCAGTATCTGAGGGGACCTCACAGGAAACCTCTCCATCCGTCACTCAAGAGGATGTCCCCCCTACCATAGCATCAGAGATTCTCAATAGGCGAGACAGGGTAATAAGACCAGTGAAATGATTAACTTATGATGCACCTAGGGTGACTAGTGAGGAGCCATTACATATAGCACACAGGTTTATAGAAGCTAAAGTGGGCTATCTGAGGCCCTTTGGAGGGGACCAGTGAGTTAGTATAGTAGGGAATGTGATTTGTTGGGACGACAAATTCTCGGCTGGGAGGAGGATCTACGCAGAGTCAGGATGGGCTCTGCCCTGACATCTGGTGGTGAATTGTGGGGAGTGTGGAAGGGAATTTCAGGTATTTGCATTGGCACACCCACCCCGCCTGGCGTGGCCGGCGGCAGCCTAGGATGGTTGTTTTGACAGCTCTGGGAGCTCTGTTGTTGGGGAGGGAGGAGTGGAGTGTTGTGTGGATGAGGAACTGCTTTGTGACAGAGATGTCTAACCATCCGGTAGGAGGCGCTTGCTAGACAAGGGACATGGATGCCAAAACCCAGTGAATTGAGAGAGAGGTTGGGGATTGGTGTGTGTACCTGATGGTATGGGCCCCCTTTTGAGGGCCTGGAACACCAATCGCACATCCTCCTCTCTCCACTGTTGAAGAGCAGAGCTAATTTTGAATCCATTAGGAGTCCATCTAGAGGCTGTTGAGCTGAATTCATGATGGGCCAATGGTGCACCAGCACCTGGGCTCCCCTACTACAAGCTGAAATCACTAAAAGAGCTAAGCTTACTGAGCTGAGATCACTGAGTGCTGTGTTAACTAGTGAGGGAGCCTGAAGATCTATCGCTAAGCAGCTAGCAGAGCTGAGCAGTTTGCAGCACGTTGGAGCAGCCCACAGAACAGTGAGTACAGCAGTTTGCGGGAGCAGCTCACGGGTCAGCTGGAGGAGTGGCACAGCTGGTGGAGTGGAGTGGAGCTGGTCGTGGTGAAGGCTGCAGCAGAACTCCACGGAGAGGCAGAGCAGTTGGCCCCTGGCCCACGTTAAGGTGCCCCTTAACATTCTGTGTACGCCCCCCCATTTCCACCCAGGCTGGGGGGGAGGGGGAGAAACTCTGCAGATAAACTTTCGAACTCTGGGGTGGCACTGATCAGAAACAGAGACTTTGGAGTGATTGGACTTAAGACCCTAAGAGGGAAAAGACATTGCCAAACGTACTTGGAGGTGGGTTTTTTGCTTATGGTTTGTGTTATAATTCTGTTTGTGGTGTTTCTCCAACATGATGCCGCATTGTTTCCCTCCTTTATTAAAAGGATTTTGCTACACTCAGACTCCATGCTTGCGAGAGGGGAAGTATTGCCTCCTAGAGGCGCCCGGGGGGGTGGTATGTAATTGTCCCAGGTCACTGGGTGGGGGCTCGGGCCGGTTTTGCATTGTGTTATTGAAACGGAACCCCTGGATACTGAACCCAGCCCTTGTTGCTGCCAACTCAGAGGGGCAGAAGGGTTACACCTCTAAGGAAGGAGATTCCACCACCACCCTAGGTAACCCATTCCAGTGCTTCACCACCCTCCTAGTGAAAAAGTTTTTCCTAATATCCAACGTAAACCTCCCCCACTGCAGCTTGAGACCATTACTCCTTGTTCTGTCTACTACACATGAGCCTCAATAACCTTGGCAGAGGTATCTGTGAGGAGAGGAGACCAAGCCCCTTGGTAGCAATGTCAGCTACACTGTCTAGCTTCAGGCTAGCTACTGCCCCAGTTTTCCCCCAGTTCCAGGAGCTCATCACCAATCCACCTTCCCCCCAACATGTGGGATGATGGCCTGGCTCCCCAGCCCATGAGGGACTCATTGTCATGCTCAGAGTCTTTCAGGCCCTTCTTCCAGGGCACTATTTTATTAATTCAAACATGAACTTGCAAAGTAATACAAAAACTCACAATCACAGTAGGCTGCTGGGGTCCAGGGGCCTTTCACTCTGTTACATGGCTAGTCACAGGAGCCAACCTCCCTCCTGCAGCTTCCTTCCAAGTGTGCTCTCTCAACCCTTTATAGAAACCACTGACCCATTCCCAGATAGCAGAGGCGGTGCTAGCCTATTGGAGGCCCTAAGCAGGAATACTGTTGCCCCCACACAACAATAATAAGTGAATAGGGGGCCTCCTTGAGCTGCTCAGGCCCTAAGCAATTGCTTAGCTTGCTGATGCCTAATGCTGACTCTGCCAGCTGGGTCTGAGAAATTAACAGGGCTGGCTGGCTGCCTGAACTGGGAAGGGGCAGGCCACCCGATTACACCTTCAGCTATGACTGACTTGTAGGGAAGGAGGTTCTACTGCACCCTTCTCACCCTGGAAACGGTGGATTCCTTCATTAGCCTGGACCGCTACTCTGCCTAGCTGGCTGCTCCAAATGGAGCTGGCACTGCCTCTCATCAGGGAGCTCCTTTTCCCTCTCCTCTCATGGACTGCTCCACTCTTACTAGGCTAGGAGATCTCACCCCTGCAATTGAAATGTCACTCCTCAGTAACCCAACTCATCACCACATGTGTGTGTGTGGGGAGAGTGGATGAGGAGTCACTCTGTCTCTACAGCAGCTCTGCAGCTGCTGCTGTGAAGAGTCTCCACTGGCAGGATCTGAAGAGTTGGTAGTGGCTGTGGAGCCCTGCTGAATGACAGTGCTCTGGCTGGGCTCTGAGCCAGGGCTTGGATTTGGCCCCATTGCCGTAACTTCCAAAGGCAGGTTCCTTTAGGCAGTGCCTCTTCGAGATGGACTTCAGCATTGCCTGTGGTTAGGAACCTGTTTGTCACATCCAGTTCCCATCCTCATGTACCTTCAACTTCGCAGATACAGCAAATTCCCTTCATTTCAGTTTGTATTTTCTTTTGGCTGTTTTTGGCAGTGATTGTTACATGGCAGTGTCTCCTGGAATCTTCTGCTTCACAAAGTTCCATGTCATTTTGACCAATCAACCTTCATAATTCTGATCATGTGTCCAAATTGCTGAAAATCTCTCATGTATTATATGCTCAACCAACCAGAATGCAAAAATATAACATCCATTAGGAATTCTGTATTTATTATCCTTTAACAGTCTGAAATGGCCTCAGCTTCCTTCACAGATTAGCTCCCTAGCATATTCAGAGTCCCATCTGCTGACCTCAGTGTCTAAAATAAGCTTTCACTGCTGTTAGCACTGCAGAGCCAGACCAGCTCAAAAAGAGAAAGCTGCAGTCCAATACTGAGTTCCCTGGCAAACCCAGAGCAGCTCTGGGAGAGGGAGATGCAACCTAGTCCCAAGCCCCCAGCACAGTCAGCTTGGGGGAAGGGACCAGGAGCCTGTTTCTGAGCCCCTTGCAGAGCCAGCCTGGCTCACAGAGAGACCTCACTTACTGGTGCTCTGTAACATGGGATTAAAAATAATGCTTGATGCTAACACTGCACTCCAGATCACCACAAAGTGCTCTGCAAAACCAGGTATGCATAGGCAGCCCCTTCTACTGATGGCATAGCTACACTATGGAGAGTTGAAGAAATCTGCCTAAGAACATGGAGGTCTAGTGGAGAAAAGACAGTTTTAGCACGTCAGATAGTTGGGAGCTTTCCGCTCCCACTTTTACTGAAAACATCCTGCGTGACTCTCGGCAAGCCACTTAACTTGTACTTTCTCAGACAGTACAGGATTGCTCACCCCTACATAAGCAACATGGCTCCTGCTACTTCCTTTGGCAGACATAATAGACCTCAGTATCAGGGAATGTTTTTATTGCCTTTGCTCACTCCCACCCAGGTTCTCCTAGTTCTAACCTTTTAGAGCAGCCTCATAAAATCTGCTCTCTCACCTTGCTATTTATGCAGCATTCTACATTTCCTCAGTACCATACACAGAGGGACTCTCTCCTCTTATCAGAAGTCAATGGGAGCTACAGATAACAGGAATCGTTGAAAATTAGGACCCACTGGCCAAATTCATCCCTGGTGTAACTACACTGGCTCCGGTGGGATTACATCAGGGATGAATTTGGCCTAAGATGTCTAAAGCTGAGTACACCAGACCTGGGGCAGCGACAGTCAGTGGGTACCTTTGAAAATGTGGGACTTGATCTCTGTGCCTCAGTTACTCCGCCTGAAACTGGAGGTGATCCCAAGTGACCTATGTGACATTATCTGATTAAAATATGACCATGCAGAATCTACATTGTTGCTACCACTGTTATATAATTGCAACAAATCTTGTACAAAGTATGTCAAGTAAGATGTCAATGGAAAAGCTGTGGTTTGCTGAATATGATTATCCTATTTGTATGCGTGCATCATTTTTGTATCTGAAGTTATGAATATTAACTATGTACCTGTATTTCAAATGTTTGCTCCTGTGATAGCAGCCACAAGATATTTAGTCTGCACACTGTGAAGGGACTATTCAAGTTGAATGGCTCATCAAGGAACACTTAACTCACAATGGTCCATGGAGGACGCCTATTCACACTTGATGGACATTCATGTGAACCTTCTAAATAGAGCAGGGGTGGGCAAACTTTTCGGCCCAAGGGCCACATCTGGGAATAGAAATTGTATGGTGGGCCATGAATGCTCACAAAGTTGGCGTGCAGGAGGGAGTGCGGGCTTTGGAGTGGGGCCAGAAATGAGGAGTTCAAGGTGCGGGAGGGAGCTTCGGGTTGTGGTGGGGAAGTGGGGTGTGGGTAGGTGTCTGGCTGGGGGTGCGGGCTCTGGGGTGGGGCTGGAGATGAGGAGTTTGGGGTGAAGGAGGGTGCTCTGGGCTGAGATCAAGGGGTTCGGAGGGCAGGAGGGAGATCAGGGCTGGGGCAAGGGGTTGGGGCATGGGGAGAGGCTCGGGGTGCCAGCTCCAGGAGGCGCGTATCTCAAGTGGCTCCCGGAAGCAAAAGAATGTCCTTTCTCCGGCTCCTACACAGAGGCACGGCCAGGTGGTTCCTGGCCAATGGGAGCTGTGGGGGAGGCGCTTGGGGCAGAGGCAGCATGCAGAGTGAACCCCCATGGCTTCCCCTACACATAGGAGCTGTAGGGTGCCCCTGACCTTGCACTGCAGCTGAAGGGCCGGAATGCCAGAGCGGGACAAGCACCAGATCCCACTCCGCAGCAGGAGCTCGAGGGCTGGCTTAAAAAGGCTGGCAGGCCGGATGCGGCCCGTGGGCCGTAGTTTGTCCACCCTTGAACTAGAGTATGAGTAATGGCCCCTGCTATGACTCAACAAATCGTGCAAGGGCATGTGACAAGACCATGTGACACTAAACTCCATCCTGTTACCTCTATTTTTCCACAAGCTCTGCAGAGGGCTTTGAATAAAACAATGGGTTTCCCTCCACATGGCAGAAGGTATAAAAGGCCCTGGAAACATCTCCATTTTGCTTCTTTCCTGCTTAAACCTCTGGACTATGAACCAATGGGAGCATTCTAACCAAGAGACTGAGGACCTTCCAAATAATTTGGAAGCAACCAGAGTCTTAACAAGACAGCAGTTTATTTCATCACTGTATTAAGCCTGATCCAAGAACCTTGCAAGTACTGTATGCATTTGATTCCTTTAACCAATTTTAACTCCCACCTTTCTTTTTATAAATAAATGTTTAGATATTAGATACTAAAAGGTTCACAACAGCGTAATTATTGGGTAAGATCTGAGTTATATATTGACCTGGGTATGTGGCTGAAATTGGTTTTAAAAAACCACACAGCATTAAGTCTAGTGTCTGGGTGTTGAATCCAGGACTGGAATACCTAAGGAGACTCCATTTCTTGTTAGTCAATGTGGTGAGACAGAAGTTTACTTTTCTTGCTGGATTGGTACATCTTATGAAAGAATAACCACCAGTTTTGGGGTGTGTCTACCCTATTTCTCAGCAGCTTGTCTTGAATTTGGTATCCTCAGCTCAGATCCACTGAGGTACAGTGACAATGTGCATCAAAGGGTTGGTGCCAGGCTTCACTAAATGGGGTTTGTGATGTACAAAGTATTGTCAGTGGGAACAGAAGTCTTAGTCCTGAGCTGAATTCCATGGGCAAAGGGGGCAAGTTGGTGAGATGACGAGGAGGGGAAGGTGGTTAATCCCTTTTCTCAGCTTGTAGATTTCCTGAAAATAGGTGTAGATCTGAAAGCATTCCTGGCTGGTGTGGAGCATTACAATGCACATTGAATGACATACACCACTCGTCAGTCCTTACGGGAACACATGTGCTGGGGCTCACCCTATACAAGGCCTGGGCACCACCCACCTGCAAGTCCCACTTAAGCTCTCAAAGTGAAGAGTAAGTGGTAAGTGGAGGCTAACTCTCACCCATAATGTGGTTCTGCAAAAAGATCCTGCACATACTCAGTACATAATTTACAAACCCTTAAAGCTCTGTTAATTTAAACCCATTTCCATTGAGGACTATTTTTAGATATTCATTCCAACATTCAAACTTCATAAGAATGGCCAGGCTGGGTCAGACCAATGGTCCAACTAGCCTACTATCCTGTCTGCTGACAGTGGCCAGTGCCAGATGCGTCAGAGGGAATGAACAGAACAGGTAATCATCAAACGATCACTCCCATCGTCCACCGGCAATCAGAGGCTAGGGACACCCAGAGCATGGACATGTATCCTTGCCCATCCGAGCTAATAGCCATTGATGGACCTATCCTCCATGAACTTATCTAGTTATTTTTTGAACCCTGTTGTAGTTTTGTCCTTCATAACATCCCCTGGCAACAAGCTCCACAGATAGACTGTGCGTAGTGTGAAGAAATACTTCTTTTTGCTTATTTTAAACCTGCTGCCTATTAATTTCATAGGATGACCCCGAGTTCTTATGTTATGTGAAGGATTAAATACCACTTCCTTATTCACTTTTTCCACACCATTCATGATTTTATAGACTTCTATAAGACCTCTTAGTTGTTTCTTTTCTAAGATGAAGAGTCCCAGTCTTTTTAATCTCTCCTCATATGGAAGCTGTTCCATACCCTTAGTCAATTTTGTTGCCCTTTTCTGTATCTTTTCCAATTCCAATATATCTTTTTTGAGATGTAGTGACCAGAACTCCCCACAGTATTCAATGTGTGAGCGTACCGTGGATTTATATGGAGGCATTAAGATATTTACTGTCTTATAATTAAGGCTAAGATTTTATCATGGATATTTTTAGTAAAAGTCTGGACAGGTCATGGGCTATAAAGAAAAATTCATGGAAGCCCATGACCTGTCCATGACTTTTACTAAAAATATCCATGACAAAATGGGGAGCTCAGCTGTGTGGTCCCCACACCACCCACAGTGGCTGGGCACCTACAGGGCCCTGCTTAGAGCTCCAGGGACCCCAACTGTCTGTGGGAGGCTGTAGCGAGGCGGTGGGATACCCCACAGCCCCGCTGAGGGACGGACCTCCCCTAACACCAACATGGGTGGAGTCACTTGGTCCTGTGCCGCCCCTCAGAGGTCACGGCGCAGACCCAGAAGTATAAAAGCTCACTGGCAGAGCTCAGTTGGGAACCAGCCACCGGAGAGGCCAGACGTCTGCGACCGAGCTCCCTCTGGGGAGACAGCAGAAGGTCGTGGCTGGCCTGAGGTTGCACCGGGCCGGCCGAGCCTGCCCCTCGCTCATTACCCCGGGGAGGACTGGCCAAGCCTACCCCTCGCACATTACCCTGGGGAGGACTGGCCGAGCCTACCCCGCGCTCGTTACGCCGAGGAGGACTAGCCGAGGCTAACCCGCTCCAGCTACCCCGAGAAGGAGCTGAGCCTGCCTCTTGCCCACTACCCCGAGAAGGAGCCGAGCCTGCCTCTTGACAGCTACCCCGAGGAGAAGCCGAGCCTGCCTCTTGCCAGCTACCCCGAGGAGGAGCCGAGCCTACCATCCGCTACTTATCCAGAGGAATCGATGGTGTTTGAGACCGCTGGTGATGCTACCATGACTCAGGTACCCTACAAAGGGGGAGTGTGGAAGTGGCCCGGGGGCAGCCAACCCCCGTCTGGCCGCAGCAGGGCCAGAGCCTATGTCAGTGTGTTGTGGCCAGGATCCCCACTGACAGCAGCGAGTCTCTGCCGCTGCGAGGGCCCCGGGCTGGGACGCAGTGGAGTGGGAGGGCCTGCGTCTCCCCTGCCACCCACTCCTTGGGTGGCAGACTCCCCTTTTTCCCTGGCCTGGAGAGGCTAGGACCTTCTGTTATGTGAACTATTGACTCAGCCCCTGCCTAAGGGCCTGAGTCTCCGACTGTGTGATTGCTGCCCCGCCCAAACCTAGGGCCTGAGCTGCGCTCTGCTATTGAACTACTGACTCGGACCCTGCTTAAGGGCCTGGGCCCCTGACTGTGTGACTGCTGCCCCGCCCTGACCTAGGGCCTGGGCCGCTTTTGAACTACTGACTAAGCTCCTGCCTAAGGGCCTGAGTCTCTGACTGTTTGCTGGCTGTCCCGCCCTGACTTAGGGCCTGGGCCACCATTTGAGTATTGACTCAGCCCCACTCCAAGGGCCTGAGCCCCTAACTGAGTGTGTGTTATTTCCCACGACCGCAGAGCCCACGGACGGCAAGCTAGAGCGAGGCGGTGGGATACCCCGCAGCCTCGCTGAGGGACGGACTGCGGCAAAGCCGCACTACAGGGGCTCAGAGCTCCGGGTTTCCCCATCACCTGCGGTGGCTCGGAGCACCCAGGGGCCCTGGGTGGCCAGGAGCTGTGAAGTACCTCCACTGCCTGTGGTGGCCAGGAGCTGCAGGGTACCCCCGCTGCAGCTCAGAGCTCCCAGGGGCCCTGGGTAGCCGAGAGCTGTGGTGTACCCCCACTGCTTACAGCTGCCCAAAGTTCCTGGTGGCCCCAGGCGGCTGGGAAGTGTAGGGTAACCCTGCCGCCCGCAGTTGCTTGGAGCTCCGGGGTTCCCTCCTACCTGCAGTGGCCAAGAGCTGGGGGATACCCCTGCCACCCACAGCAGCTCAGAGTTGTGGTGGGCCCCTGCTGCCCACAGTGGCCAAGAGCTGCGGAATGCTCCCCAGCCCGCGGCAGCTAGGAGCTCTGGGGTACCCCCACCATTCACAGTAGCTCAGAGCTGTGGGGGTCACTCACTGCCCACAGTGGCTGAGAGCTGTGGGGTACCCCCGCCGCCCGTGGCGGCTCGGAGTTCCAGGATGCCCCCGCCGCTGGAGGCAGGAGTGGTACCCTGCAGCTCCCAGCCACTGCAGGGGGACCCTGCAGCTCCCAGCCACCATAGGCTGAAGTCACGGAGGTCTCTGGAAGTCATGGAGTCCGTGACTTCCGTGACCTCCGTGATAAAACTGTAGCCTTACCCATAATGGAATTGGGCCAGGATAGCAGGGTTACCATCAGTACTCTTTGGGCAAAGTACATGGGAACGTTAAATGACTTTGGTTTAATATCCCATCCAAATGACAGACACTGCAGCAGCACAACATCAAGTTAGAGCCTTGCTCTACTACTAACTCAGAGGGGAGTGTGGCACCTACTGAATCAGCAGCACCACTTCCTGTGGCACTAGCAATAGGAAAACCTGGGACCTGAACAATAAGGACCCAGATTCACTATAGGCATAAGCAGGAGCAACTTCATTGAAGTCAATGGAATTGCACTGCTTTATACCAATGGTGAAAATCGGCTCCAAATTGCTGTTTTTATGCCAGTATTCTTAATTAAAAAAATACATATCTGGCATACTCAAACTATATATTGTACTTAAGTAGAACTGGTTACAAATAGGATGTTTTCCAGTGTTTTCTCATTAGATGTCTTTAAAATCTTGAGAAACAATTGATTTAATATCATACAGCAACAGACAAGTGTGATAAACTCAGGACAGACAGCTGCAAGGGAGGGGTAGGAATCAGTACCAGAAGGTTAAAAGGCCCTCCTCCTCATCAACTGGGAGGCAACCACAGGTCAATCAGGTTCAGCTGTGAAAGGTTACCAAGGTAGCACATTAGAGTCAGCTGAGGGGGGAGCTACCTGAGGTTAATTGGGATCAGCTGATTCCAACTTGGGGCTGCCTGAGACCTTTTTAAACCCTTTCCTGTGGAAGGAAGGGGGAAGAGCAGAGAGAGAAGGAGCCCTGCTGCCAGGAGTACAGGAGCAGTAAAACAGTGAGACCCTCCAGGCGGAGAGGCAGTACTTTCTCCCACAAGGGGGTAAGAATTCGCTAACCAAGACTGGTGGAGATATGGGGAGCAAACTTCCCCTGTGTCCCAAGGGGGAATGCATTACCTGAGCCTGTCTCACCAGGGCTAAAAGCAGCAGAGACTGGGGAGACTGAGAAGGTGCCTTGCCACACATGGTGTCAGGGGTGGGATGTGAGTGAGACTTCGTGGCAAGTCGTCTCGGGGCAGGGTAAAGCACCCCCCAACCAAAAAAAAAAACAAAAACCCAAAATGGAGGATGTAGTGAAGGCATTGGTGCAGGCCACTACAGCCCAACAAGAAGCTACCAGGGTGCAGATAGCTGCCCAGCAGGAGGCAGTGCAAATACAGCAGGAGACAAATCAACTACTGATGAGCCAGGTGGCTCAGGATCGAGCCACCCTGCATGAGGTTGTGAACCAGTTAAAGGCCCTGACCACCCTAGCGCACGGCCCCCCTGGGAAGTCACTACTTACAGAAGATGGCGATGGATGATGACGTGGAGGCATATCTCCTTGCGTTTGAGAGAACGGCCCGGCGGGAGGCCTGGCCCCAAGACCAGAGGGCCAGCATTCTGGCTCCTTTTCTGTGTGGGGAGGCACAGAAAGCATATTTTGATATGACAACAGAAGCAGCTTCAGATTACTCTCAGCTAAAGGCGGAGATCCTGGCAAGGTCTGGCGTGTCGACAGCTGTAAGGGCACAACAGTTCCATGAGTGGAAATACCGGGTCAACAAAGCCCCGAGATCTCAGCTGTTTGACCTGATCCATCTAGTTAGGAAGTGGCTGCGCCTCAAGACCCACCGGCCGTAGGAAATCGTGGAAACCATAGTTCTGGACAGGTACATGAGAGGGCTACCGCCGGACATACGAGGATGGGTCAGTCAAAATGATCCCCCCTCCTATGATGAGCTAGTTGCCCTCGTAGAGAGACATCTAGCAGCGCAGGAACTTTCTCGGACCACCGGGGAAGGGAGGCGCCACAATAGGAGGCAAGTCTATGTACCAAGGGCCCAAGTTGCTGTAGCTCCGGGCTGAACTATGGAGGGGAGGAAGGAGGCCAAAGAGCAGCCAGAGTACTCGGAGGGACTTGGGGACTGGGGGAGAGAGGCTCGGGGGTAAGGCCTCACAGCCCGAAAACTAGGGGGCTGCCCCGAGCAGAATACTGATGTTATGCATGTGGAGAGATAGGGCATATAGCTGCCCAATGCCCAAACCTAGAGGAGTCCATGCAATGCGACCTGGGAAATCTGGAACATCCATGTGACCTGATAAATCTAGTAGGGGTAGCGATGGTCCCTCATAGATATACTAGGTCAGTCAAAATGAATGGCATAAAGATCACCACGTTAGTAGACTCAGGAAGCGCAGTCACGCTGGTCTCGGGAAAGCTGGTCGAGTATGATCAACTATCCCAGGCCAAGCGCACAGGGATATCCTGTGTCCGTGGGGATGTCAATTACTACCCGACCATCCCAGTAAAAATGGAGGTCCTAGGAAACCCCATTAAGGTGATGGTAGGTGTGGTCCCGAAACTCCCCTACCCAGTCCTCATAGGACGAGACTTCCCTGGGTTCGGCAGTCTACTTCCTGGAGGGGAGTCAGAAGGAGGTAACGACCCAGAGAGCAATGGGATGGCCTCAATAGTTAGTGACCCCCCGGCCTTCCATGAATTTGCCCAGGATTTATTCACGCCCCCTGGGAAGCCCAGGAAGACTCGGCGAGAAAGGAGGGCAGATAAGAGGAGAGGAACGAGAATCCTGACCCAGAACCAGAAGCCTATTCTCACAGGGGAAAGAGTTGGTCGGACTGACAAGGAAACTAGGCAGGAGGTTGGGAGGCCAGCAGCTGGGCCCAGTTCCCCAGGAACCTCCCTCGAGGGGGAGGGGGAAGTAGAACCCCCTGAGTTTGGGCAAATTGGACCTTCACTAGAGAATTTTGGGCAGGATCAGGCCAATGATCCAGTATACAGTAATATTCGCAAAGAAGTAGTTGAGGTGAATGGGGTCCCTGTGGAAGGAAGAGCCAAGGGCCCAGGGCCATATTATATGATCAAGAAGGATCTGCTATACAGGGTAGTCCGTATCCAAGAGCAGGTTGTGGAACAGCTCCTAGTACTACAGAAACATCAGAGGGGAGTGATGGAGCTAGCCCACAGCCATTTGTTTGGGGGCCATCTGGGAATAGATAAAACCCTGGATTGAATTCTGCAGAGGTTTTTTTGGCCTGGAATATATGCGGCGGTCCGACGATATTGTGCCTCCTGTCCGGAATGCCAATTACATAGACCCCGACCACGCCTAAGGGCACCTTTGGTACCTCTGCCGATTATTGAAGTCCCCTTTGAGCAAATAGCTATGGACCTAGTAGGGCCGCTAGAAAAATCGGCCCGAGGCCATCAGCACATACTGGTGGTGATAGATTATGCCACCCGGTACCCCGACACCGTTCCCCTACGGAACACTATGTCCAAGGTCACAGCTAAAGAATTAATCCAAATTTTTGCTAGAGTGGGAATACCCAAAGAGATCCTGACGGATCAAGGTACTCCCTTTATGTCTAAATTAATGAAGGACCTATGTGCAATGCTCCACATACGGGCTCTAAGGACATCAGTCTATCATCCGCAGACAGATGGCCTCGTCGAGCGTTTTAATAGAACATTGAAGAACACGACACGAAAGGTGGTGAGCCAGGATGGGAAGAACTGGGGCACCCTGCTACCGTACCTAATGTTTGCGATAAGGGAGGTACCACAGACTTCAACTGGGTTCTCCTCATTCGAACTGTTATATGGTCGCCACCCCCTCGGTATACTGGACATTGCCAAGGAAAGTTGGGAAGAACAGCTGAACCCAGGGAAAAACCTCATCGAGCATGTGTTGCAGATGAAAGACAGGATAGCCCAAGTCACCCCCATAGTGCAGGAACACATGGAAAGGGCACAAGGGGCCCAACAAACATACTACAATCACCAAGCGACGATCCGAAAATTCCAGGTGGGAGATCGGGTAATGGTGCTTGTACCCACAGTGGAGAGCAAGCTCCTGGCCAGATGGCAGGGGCCATATGAGATAATAGAAGCCATTGGAGAAGTCGATTACAAGGTCCGACAGCCTGGACGCCGGAAGCTGGAGCAAATCTATTATGTAAACCTGTTGAAACCTTGGCAAGACAGAGAAGCTCATGTGGTCACTCTAGGGTCACCTCCTCCCGAGAGCAACCCACCTGGCCAAGTGAGAATATCCCCAGAATTGACCCCTGACCAACGATCTGAGGTGATCAACATGATCAAGCGCAACCAGGACGTGTTCTCGGAAAAGCCAGGCAGGACTACGGAGGTTCACCATCACATCCTCACAGAGCCTGGAGTGAAGGTGAATGTCAAGCCATACTGGGTCCTGGAGGCGAAAAGAGAAGAGATCAAAACGGAAGTCAGGAAAATGTTGAAGTTAGGAGTCATTGAAGAGTCGCATAGCTAATGGTCAAGCCCAGTGGTCCTTGTACCTAAACCGGATGGCAGTATGAGATTTTGCAATGACTACCAGAAACTGAATGAGGTGTCCCAATTTAATGCGTACCCCATACCCCGGGTAGATGAGTTAATTGACCGACTGGGGAAAGCACGATTTTTGTCCACCCTTGACCTGACTAAGGGTTATTGGCAAATTCCCTTGGCCGAGGCTGACAAAGAGAAGACGGCCTTCTCAACACCAGAGAGACTGTATCAATACACTGTCCTCCCTTCTGGTTTACATGGGGCTCCTGCAACCTTCCAACGGCTCATGGACAAACTATTGCATCCACATGGCACGTATGCAGCCGCCTATCTTGATGACGTCATTATACATAGTCCAGATTGGGAGACGCACTTGGGAAAGGTGGAAGCAGTCCTCGACACCTTGAGGAAGGCGGGGCTGACTGCGAATCCCTCCAAATGTGCAATTGGGCTAACAAAAGCCAAGTACCTTGGGTATATAGTGGGGAGAGGCGTGGTGAAGCCCCAACTCAACAAGTTAGAGGCAATTCAGAATTGGCCCCGACCAGTCCGGAAGAAACAAGTCAGAGCATTCCTGGGGTTGGCTGGGTACTATAGGCGGTTCATCCCCCACTTCGCCACCAGGGCATGCCCGCTAACAGACCTAACAAAAGCCCATGGTCTGGACATAGTAAGATGGTCTAGTGCAGCTGAGGAGGCTTTTGCAGATCTGCAGAGCGCCCTCTGCACCGATCCGGTGCTGGTATCTCCAGACTGGGAGAAAGAGTTTATCCTGCAAACGGATGCCTCTGAGGTTGGATTGGGAGCGGTTCTTTCCCAAATGGTTGGAGCAGAAGAACACCCAGTCCTGTTCCTCAGTAGGAAACTCCTGCCCAGGGAATGTAAATATGCCATAGTAGAGAAGGAATGCCTGGCCGTGAAGTGGGCCGTAGAAAGCCTTCGCTACTACCTACTCGGACGGAGGTTTACCCTTGTCACGGACCATGCCCCTCTGAAGTGGATGCACCAAAACAAAGAGAAAAATGCAAGAGTGACAAGGTGGTTCCTGTTGCTACAGCCCTTCCACTTCAGAGTACAACATAGGTCCAGAATCAAGCATGGCAACGCGGATGGCCTTTCAAGGGTACACTGTCTGCCGACCCAAGTAGCCCAACCCTGTAGTGTTGAGCAGGGAGGGGATATGTGATAAAATCAGGACAGACAGCTGCAAGGGGGGGTAGGAATCAGTACCAGAAGGTTAAAAGGCCCTCCTCCTTATCAACTGGGAGGCAACCACAGGTCTATCATGTTCAGCTGTGAAAGGTTACCAAGGTAGCACATTAGAATCAGCTGAGGGGGGAGCTACCTGAGGTTAATTGGGATCAGCTGATTCCAACTTGGGGCTGCCTGAGACCTTTTTAAACCCTTCCCTGTGGAAGGAAGGGGGAAGAGCAGAGAGAAGGAGCCCTGCTGCCAGGAGTGCAGGAGCAGTAAAACAGCGAGACCCTCCAGGCGGAGAGGCAGTACTTTCTCCCACAAGGGGGTAAGAATTTGCTAACCAGGACTGGTGGAGATACGGGGAGCAAATTTCCTCTGTGTCCCAAGGGGGGACTGCATTACCTGAGCCTGTCTCACTAGGGCTAAAAGCAGCAGAGACTGGGGAGACTGAGAAGGCGCCTTGCCACACAAGGGTATAATAATCAATCCCCCAATCTAACTCTAACCAAACACCAGAGCCAAAGTTCAGCCACCTGCAAGAGCCAAGCTTTCAATCACCTTGGACAGCCACCCTGGTCTTTACAGTGACCAGGAAACCCTGAGCAGGCCCAGCAAATTTGAGATCCACATGGCTGTTAAAGTCCATGTAGATCTCTGGAGGATTCTCTGCACCTTGAGGTCTTTAAACCACGATTTGAGGACTTCAATAACTCAGACATAGGTTAGAGGTTTGTTACAGGAGTGGGTGAGTGAGATTCTGTGGCCTGCTTTGTGCAGGAGGTCAGACTAAATGACCATAATGGTCCCTTCTGACCTTAAGTCTAAGAATCATTGAGTGCTACCAGCCTCTGTGCCTGTGAAGATCTTTGTGCAGTGAAACATGGTGAACCATACACCAGCAATGGTACTCCACTTGATCTTTATCCTACATACCCAATGGATGCACTCTATCAGAGCTAGTTTTAGAGCAGGATGTCTCTTACATTTTATATTGGACATAAACAGCACAGCCACATCGTCTCCCCAACAATCCCTCTTTAAATCACACAGTACCTAGTTCCCAGATGGAACCAATTGCACCAAAACTGGTCCTGCAGATTTATGCAGCCAAGGTAAGGAGCCTCATCCCTTATCAAATCAAGGATGATTGCTAATTTATTCATCACCAGCCTTCCATTGAACAGCATGACCCCAAAGCCAGGATCCACTTCCAGTACCCTACTGTCCTGAGAAATAACAGGCAGTACAACTGTCTTGCTATGGGCCTCTGCTTAACATAAGATCTTCCTTCACCTTGTTTCCTCCTGCTCATAATCATAGGGCCTGAGGACTCTAAGCATTTGCAGCAGGCAGCAGTCATGTTCTATGCCCCTGGACACCCAAACATGCCATTAAAGGGCTGCAGCCAAACAAGGACATGCCGAGCAACCTGCAAAGGCCATTTTCAGCAACTCTACCCTGCCACCCCAAATCAAATATGGCAAAATCCCAATACAACCAAGATCCAAACACATGGCCCAAGTACACATCTAGGGCTTGTCTACACAATGGGTAATGCACCACAGTGGTGTGATTTATTTCTAAAGCACCCTAACTTGTTGCAAATTAATCAGCCTTTTGAGAGGGACTTTATACAGGCTTTTTTAGAAGTCTATTAAAACCTAAAAGGAAAATGCACTGATTTTTGCCATGTTGTTAATATCTGAATCTCAGAACAGAATCAGGATTCCCAGTAAACTGCTACATGGGCAAGCCCAGTGTGCAGCCTCCTTACCTCCACAAGATGAGGCGTTGGGTTGAATCCACACATGTTGCAGACCTGCTGTTTACAGGTTGTACAGGTATTATAGTTGGAGGGTTCCCTGGAGCCCACATTGATCTCTGATTTGCAGAGGGGGCACAAGACCCTTTCCTTCGGCACTTCCTTTGGCTTGATGACTTGTTCTGCTTTTCCTTGCTTTGTAACTGGGGCAGTCCCAGCCCTACTCTGTGCTCCAGATGCAGCACTTGAGGCTCTGAGTCCAGCTTCTTTGCTGGAATCACTGAAGACAATTTTTGGAGGCACTTTGCCAGGGGACTGCTGACTTTGCAGGGTGACCTCTGGCTGGACGGACATGAGTGTGCTTGCCTGGGTCAAAAGAGAAGCCCCAAACCCGAAAAGCTTTCCTGTGAGGCCCTCTTGGGGTGGCTCTTGTGCTGCAGCACTCTGGGGGGGTGCTGAAGTCTTTGCTGGGGAGTCTCCCACAGTCTGTCTCTGGTCACAGGAGGAAGGCTTTGCTTGATGCTGAGGGGAAGACCTAACCACTTCCTGAGGTGCAGCAGGTTTTGGCTGGCCTTGGGTGTATTGTTCCCTCTGTGCTGTAGCTGGGGGTGGTTTTGGTGACTCTGATTGCAGAACACCAGCACCATGCCTAATGCCTGACTGCACAGTTCCTGGTGGTTTCTCTTGTCCTGTTATTCCCAGGGATGGAGGCTGGGGATGTTTGGCTGGGGAGTGGGATGGAGAAAGTGAAGAAGAATGTAGCTGCTGCTGACTTTTGGAGCGAGGTGCAGTGGTCATGTCCATTCCCAAAGCTCTCTGCATCTGGCAATTCAAACATAACCATTCTTTCACCTACAAGGCAAAAAAGACAATGCAGTGAGTGATGGATACTGACCATGATCAAGGACAGGATCTGCACAGCCAATGGCAACACAAGCAGTTTTCTGTACCTGTCTACCAGCCTCACAGCTAACTGCCCAGGCTCTGCTAACTCTGGCAACATAATTAAGGCACTGTCAAAACCTCTCTATGCAGAGAAACATTTTGCTATTAGATACGCATGAGTAGAGGGCTCTTTCAGGTACAATTCTTCTGTACCCCACCTGTGGCTAGAGACATGTGCAGAGAAATGCACTGTTCTTGTACGTCCAATACCTTACAGCAGTGGTTCTAAACCTTTTTGGGCTCAGGACCCAATTATAAATGTTTATGGCCTGTCACAATACAATAAGGGAGTGAAGGCCCTGGGGTGGTTTTGGTTGGCTCCTACCCCCTGAGGAAGTAGGATCCTGCCCAGCACTCACCCCTGTGCTGTGGGGCTGGCTGGTCTTGGCTCTCCACTTTGGGCATTGCAACTTCCGGGGAAGCAGTGCCCAGAGCCATAACCAGGGTGAGGTGAGCAGGGCAGCTGCCCAGGGTGAAAAGCTGCAGGGATGGAAAAATGGAGTGGTGGGGGGGGTTATGTGCCTCCCCAGGTTTCTGCCTTCAATTTAGCACAGAGATTTTCAAACTGCATGGGGGCACTTCCCAGTTTGAAAACCATCACCTCCTGCTAGAAGACAGCTGATTGGAAGGTGGTGGGAGCCACTCAGCTCGCTCTGGCCCCTAGTTCTCTGCCCAGAAGCCCTCCCTGCCCTGCTCTCTGAGCCAGGCCACCTCTGCACAGCTGGGCACTACCCAGGCAGCAGCAAGCGAGTGCCTCAGGAAGCATCTCATGGCAGGCAGGCTCTGCGAGCAGAGGCTTGCTTCAGGGGGTGGCACCAGCTGGCATTGGGCTCCTTTGGGGCAGAAGCAAGAGTGAGTTGAGCACAGCTCTGCAATATGCCGACTGCCCTGCCTGGGGATTGTCATCTCTCCTGGGCAAGCAAACTGTTGACTGTGAAAGCAAAAGGCTGGTTTTCACTCCATAAATCAGGATTTACTCGATGGAAATTAAAAGTATAAAATGCCTTGGCTAAGTAGCGATAAATGAAAAACTGCCCCCTTGAGAGACATTCCCTGTGTCACACTAATGTCTGCATTAAGTTAATTAAAGAGGCTATATAGGAGCTGTGAGCCTTTTGATTCTAAGAATCCCCAGGATGCCCATGCAGCTGTATAAATATTAATATATAAACTGTTTGCAGGATAATCAGCTCTGCATACTGTGACAGACCCAGACCAGTGGGGTACAGGTGTCTGGTAGAGGGCAAATATACTGGTCCTATTGGCATCCAGCGGGGGTGGGCGGGCAAAGCCCGCCCACTTCTAAAGGGCCTCCCCCCAGCCTAAGGGGAGGACCCACAGGTCTGGGACACCAAATAATTACGGGGGACAACTAATGAAAAAAAACAGGATCGGGAGTGAGGTCATAGGGCTAAACGAAGGGAACCCGATGGGGACACCGAGCAGAGAACCCCGGACAACGCCCACTGCTCCTCGAAGGCGTCAAGGGAGCCAGTGGACGCCGCCCAGAGGAACTCTGCCCGGATGCGAGAGCAGACAGAGGAACGGAAATAGGCCCCACAGTCGCAGGAAATCCCGTCGGCCAACCTCCTCTCCCTGGTGTTGTAGATGGTCAGTTTGGCCAGGGCCAAGAGGAGGTTGAGAAGGAGATCCTGCGACTTCGTGGGGCCACGGATGGGGAGCGTGTAGATAAAAAGGTGAGGGGAAAAGTGCAACCAAAAACGCAGGAAAATATTCAGGAGGAGCCGGAACAGGGGCTGCAACCTGGCGCACTCCAAATAAACGTGCGCCAAGGTCTCCTTCTCACCACAGAAAGGGCAGGTGCTAGGGACAGATGTGAACCGCGCCAAGTACACGCCCGTGCTCACGGCTCCGTGAAGGAGCCGCCAACTGATATCCCCGGCGGGCCTCGGGACCAGGGCAGAGTACAAGCTGGCCCACCGGGGCTCCTCACCCTCGAGAGGCGGCAGGAGGTCTCGCCATTTGGTATCGGGGCGGGACGCGAGGGTGAGGTAGTGAAGGGTATGGAGCACGAGCGAGTACAGATGTTTCCGTGGCACGGTCTGGAACAAAACCGGCTGCAGATCATGCAGCCGGCTGGCAGTGAAAGGGTGAGGGGGCCGATTGGGTCCACGGGGCAGGGGCCCGATAAAAATGTCCACGGGGCCTGGGGTGGAGGGTGGGCGGGGCGTGCCCTCTCGCAGGACCCGGTCGAGGTAAGCCCGAGCAGCGGGCAGTAAAGCGGCCTTCACCTCCTGAAGTACGCGCTGGGGAGTATGAGGTCTGGAGAGCCCCATGCGCTGAGCGAGCGTCAGGGGATCCAGCCAGTCTCCCCGGTCGTAGTCCAGGAGGTCTCCGACCCTGGTGACTCCTGCCGAGACCAACCTCTGGCACACCGTGGGGGACTCCGCCACCTGCACACGAAGCTGGGGATTGTGTAGCAGGGGCTCCGCGAGGAGGTCAACCCCCACGGTGGCCGCCATGGACCTGGTCATTGAAAAGAGCTTCCAGGTCCGGAGGAGGTCTTGGTAGAAGACCGGCAGCCCGGAGAGGTCTCGCGGAAGACCTCTCGGATGGAGGTAAAAGAGCTGCCGGTCGTATCGGAGCCCTCGGAAGCGGCGGAGGAAGGCGTGCGCCAATACGCTCCACGCCGGACTACCCACACCAAACAGGAGCCTCTGCAGGGCCTGGAGGCGGAAGACATGGACCTGAGCGCGTAAGCACTTCAGGCCCTGCCCCCCCTCCTCCAGGGGCAGGTGGAGGACCCCTGCAGAGACCCAGTGCGTCCCCGGCCAAAGGAACTCCAGAATCACCGTCCGGAGGTTGGCCAGGAAACCCGGGGCTGGGACCAGGGTGTTGAGTCGGTACCAGAGCATGGACAGGACCAGTTGATTAAGCACCAGTGCCCTCCCCCGAAGGGAGAGGCACCGGAGTAGTCCTGTCCATTTCCGGAGCCGCTCCGTCACCCTGCCCTGCAAATCCTGCCAGCTCTCCGGCGGAGAGGGATGCGTGGCAGAAAGGTAAACGCCGAGATAGAGCAGCGGACCCGCGCTCCACCGGATGGCCTGAAGCGCAGGTGGGAGGGAGCTCGCCTGCCACCCGTCCCCGACCACCAGGCCAGAGCTCTTGACCCAGTTGACCCGGGCGGAGGAGGCCGCCGAGTACACAGCCTGGCAAGCCTCCACCCACGCCAAGTCGCCCGGGTCCTGGACCACGAGGAGCACATCGTCAGCGTATGCCGACAGGACCAGCCGCAGCCCCAGCTCCTGAAGCACCAACCCCGTCAACCTCTTGCGGAGGAGACAGAGGAAGGGCTCGATCGCCAGAGCGTACAGCTGGCCCGAGAGGGGGCACCCCTGCCGCACTCCCCGCCCGAAGCTGACCGGCTCGGTCAGGGTCCAGTTGAGCCTGACCAGACACTCCGCAGAAGCGTACAGCACCTGCAGAAAACCCACAAACAGGGGTCCGAAGCCGAACGCTCGCAGAGTGCCCAGGAGATACCCGTGATCCATCCGGTCGAACGCCTTCTCCTGATCCAGGGACAGGAGGGCGAACGACAGACCATCCCTACACCCCAGTTCCAGAAGGTCCCGGACCAGATACAAGTTATCAAAGATGGTGCGGCCCGGGACGGTGTAGGTCTGGTCTGGATGGACCACGTCCGCCAGCACGGACCCTAGCCGCATCGAGATGGCCTTCGCAACAATTTTGTAGTCCGTGCTGAGGAGCGAGACGGGACGCCGATTCCGTAAGTCGCGGAGGTCCCCCCTCTTCGGCAATAAGGCCAGCACGGCTCGCCTGCACGAGAGAGGGAGGACCCCACTATGCAAAGCCTCAGCCCAGACAGTGACCAGGTCTGGGCCGAGGATCTCCCAGAACACGCGGTAGAACTCCACGGTCAGCCCGTCCAAGCCCGGAGATTTATTGGTGGGCATGTGACGGAGGGCCTCCGAGAACTCGGCCAGAGTGAGAGGCAGCTCTAGCCGGTCCCGGTCGCCCGTGCTGACCGTCGGGAGCCCGTCCCAGAGCCCTCTGCAAGCGTTAGGATCGGTCGGATCCGGGGAGAAAAGAGTGGTGTAGAAGGCCCTGGCCCTCTGGCACATCTCCGCCGGATCCGTGAGGGGGGTGCCGTCCTCCGCCAGGAGGCAGGTGACGTGCTTCTTGGCCCCCCTCCTTTTCTCCAGGGCGTAGAAGAAGCGGGAGCCGCGATCCATCTCCCGAAGGAGGTGGATGCGGGATCGAACAAAAGCACCCCGGGCCCGATGGTCTTCGAGGGCCCGGAGCTCCTCCCGCTTCTCCCGGCACGCTCCGCAGAGGGATGGATCCGCGGGGTTGACGGCCAGACGCCTCTCCAGCTCCAAGACCTCCCGCTCCAACTGCCCTATCGCCGCATCCCTCCGTCGGCTGGCACCCCGAGTGTAGTCACGGCAGAAGAGCCGGGCGCGCACCTTCCCCAGATCCCACCACCGCCGCGCCGAGGAAAAGGCATGCCTCTGCCCTCGCCAGGCCAGCCAGAACTCCCGGAAGGACGCCACGAAGCCCGCATCCTCCAGCAAACTATTATTAAAGTGCCAATAGGCCGGCCCCGGCCTCTCTGCGCAGAGAGAGGCCGTCACGGTGGCAAGGTGGTGATCCGAAAAGGGGGCCGGCCGAACGCTGGAGGAGTGGGCCCGTGAAAGGTGGAAACGTGACAGGTAAATACGGTCCAGCCGGGAGTGGCACGACCGATGGGCCTCCACCCGGACGAAGGTGAACGTCGAGATGTCGTCTGGGTGGTGGTCGCGCCAGACGTCCACCAGAGAGTGACGGTCGACAATCTCCCGGAGGACGTCCGCAGCTGCCGGGCACTGCTCGGTCCCCGAGCGGTCCCGTTCCTCAAGGGTGGTGTTAAAATCCCCTCCCAGGACCAGGCACTCACGAGGGTCCAGGGAACCAAGGAAGGTGGATGCCTGCTGATAAAAACGTAGCCTCTCCGGGGCCGATGTCGGGGCGTAAACGTTGACGAGATGAACCACAAGCCCCTCCATGCGGACCCGGAGGTGCAGCAGGCGACCCGGCACAGCCTCGGCGACCCCTAGTACCTCGTGCCGTAGGTCGGGGGAGAACAGGGTCGCCACTCCAGCCGCGCAGACAGAGAAGTGGCTAAAGTAGGCCCCATCCCCCCACTCCAGCCGCCAGCTAGCTTCAGCGGCCGGATCCGTATGGGTCTCCTGCAGGAAAACCACAGAGTACCCCCCCTCCCGGAGGAAGGAGAGCACCTGGCTCCTGCGGAGACCCATCCTACAGCCTCGGGTGTTTAAGGTGGCAAGGATGATCGGCGCCATGAGGAGGGCTGGGGGGGATCCTCGCTGGCAGACACGCCCACGGCCTCCGGCAGGCCGCGCAGCAATCCGTGACCAACCCCGAAGGTGAGTAAGGAGTCACGGAAGACACGGACCCGCCGGTAGGCCGCGGCGGTCTGCTTCCCGGTCCTCCTACCCTCCCCCATGAGGGCCCTCGCGGCCCGGAGGACCTGATGGAAATCCCCCCACCGCTGGAGCGCAAGATGGACTTTGTTCCGGGAGCCATGGACGTCCTCGAGGAACTCCCGCAGCTCCTCCCTCAGCGCATGGGGGGGTGGGGTCACTGATTGATGACTGGCCCCCAGTGGGGCCCCCGTCACAGCCCCGTGGCCCACCGAGGCGGGTAGGCAGGGGGCAGATCCCCAACGTGGCAGCAGATGGACCGATGCCACATGACCCGCCCCGCTCCCAGATTCAAGAAGGGGTGGTGGAAGGAGAACAGCAGCCCTTGGGGGGTCGGGACAGGAAAGAACTAGTGAACCCGCTCCCTGGGAGGTATTGCCAGGGGCGGCACTGGCATCACAGGAAGTCGGGGGGACAAGGACAGAGCCAACAGGAGTAGGGCGGGGATCAGGGAGAGAATCCGGGAAGGAGGTAGAGGCAGGATCCGGAGCCTCCATAGGTGAGACGCCAGAAGGTGGCTCCTCCTGGCCAGGCTCAAGGATCTGGGAAGTGGGCAGGGGACCCCTAACGATGCCGGGCTCAGCCACTGTGGCACGTGCGGCAGCCTCGGCACCCAGAGAGAGATGGTGGTCAATGGGGTCCCCGCTGAGGAAGGAGGGCGGGTCCTCCACACCCAAGAGGGACACCCCCTGGGAAGCGGGTCTCGGCAGCGGGGCACTGGCCGTCGCCCCAAGGGGCTCGGCAGCTGCCAACAGAGTGCCACCCACAGCCGAGTCGAGGGAAGATTCCAGGGGACCCTCAGAGGTGGGAGCAGAAACAGCGGGTAGGGGAAGGGAACCCAGGGACAGGGGGGATGTAGTGAGGTCGCCCAGATCGAGGCCCGCCAGCAGAGGGTCGTCCTCCCCCTGCGTGACCGGGGTCAAACCCAGGGCCTCGATTTCTGCGTAGATGGGAGGGAGATCACAGTCCACCACCCCAGGGCCCTCCCCGCCAGCACCCGAGGCGATACCCACCGCGGCGCTCTCAGAGGCGCCAAGTGGGAAGGGGGCGAGAGAGGCTCCCTCGGGGGCATCCACGGGAAGGGACCCCGGAGGAGGGGCGGTGCCACCTTCCGGTGCTGCCACGGCATCCCCAGCCGGCACCACAAACTGGGAGTCATCAGGGGACAAGGCGGAAGACTCGACATCGGCGCCCCCCTTCCTGCTCTTACGGGGGGCCTCCGAATCCGAAGGATGTAAAGAAACTCGAGCCTTCCGCTTGCCCCGCTTCCCCTGCACTAAGGACCAGCCCTCCATGGCATCATCCGGGGGCTGGCTAACAGGGGTCGGCTCGGGGGGCAAGGGCAATGGCTCAGGGACTCGAGGAGGCAGTGGTGGGACAGCAGAAACCAGGGAGGATTCCCCCTGGGACGAGCCCTCTCCCACGGCCGGCGGTAGCCCCGCCACACCCTCCTCCACAGAGATGGACCGAGAAGGAGGAGGAGGGGCAGCTTCGGGTGCCGGGCAGCTAGGGGTACCGGCGATGACAGGGCCGGCGCCTTGCCGGGGCTCGGGGGTCCCGGACGCTCCTCCGTGCTGGGCCAAGGGACAGTCCCTCCGGACGTGCCCCATCGCCCGGCAGAGGTAGCACCGGGCCTCCCCCGTTGAGTAATGCACCCGGTAGTGGGCTCCCTGGTAAGGGACCAGAAAGGACCCCTCGAGCGCCTCTCCACCACGCGCCGCCGGCGGCAGTTGAAGCTGCACTTGCCGGCGGAACGAGAGAACATGACGGAGGGCGGGGTCCTTGCAGCCCAAGGGGAGAGGGCTGATGACAGAGATGGGGCGTCCCAGGGCAGAAAGGGCGGGCAGCAGGGCGGCATTGGGCAGGAAGGGAGGGACGGAGGTCAAGATCAAGCGGACCCCCAGGTCTTCTAACGGCTCCAGGGGGACGAACACGCCCCCCACCGCCAGGCCCGTCTCTACTGCCTCCTGGGCGGCAGCCTCCGATGCCAGGAAGAAGACCACCTTCCCGTACATTTTGGAGGCCGCCACGATGGCCGTGGGCCCCACTACCCTGGCCAACGCCCGCACGTAGGTCTCCACGTGGGGCGAGGCGGGCACCAGGAGGCAACGGACGCCGTGCTTCCTGGTCAAAGTGGGAAAGGGGCCCCGGCCGCTGTAGATGTTGGCGGAAGCAGCGGGCGGAGGAGCAGCGGCAGGCGGGGGGGCCGCCGCCACCTGGGCGTACGCCCTGGGGGCCGGGGGAGGGACACCTGCAGAGCTGGTGGAGGGAACAACGGGGAGGGACGCCGCAGCCAGTAGCGGGGCTGCGGCAACGGGGGCAGTCTCCGCCATGGAGGGCCTGGCCTTTCTAGCGGGGCCCTTACCCTTCTTCCCACCCCGACCCTTCCCACCGGCTGGGGGGGCTCCCCCCGAATCAGAAGGGGCGAGAGACGTGGCAGCAACGGAGGTCTCCCCAGTACTCGCTGCTGCCAGTGCCCCAGCAGGGGCGGTGGTAGGTGGATCAGCAGCGGCGGTCGAGGTAGAGGCTTGGGCAGTGGACACGGGGGCAGGTGGAGGAGGGGTAGTGGGAGCATCGCGAGGGGTCTCCCCCGCCGCATCCCCTGCCATAACGAGAGCGGGGAGGGGGACAAACAGCGAGGGGAGGGGAAGGAGAGGAGGCGGCCACCCCTCCCCGCTAGGCTGCAGGCAGGGGAGGAGGGCGCCAGAAGGGGAAGGCTAAAGGGGCGTAGGGAGCAACCAAGGACTACGGGTGGGATTGGTGCAGGGCACCAACGCAGAGGGGGGTTCCGGCTCCTCCAGTTGCACTAGGGGAGCGGGGGGGCAACGGCAGAGGGGGGAGTGCAGTGAACAAGGGGAAACCAAATGGGGAAGGGCACAAGCGCCTGAGAGGGGGCGTGGGCGCATAAGGGGGAACCGATCAGGGCTGGGGTAGCACAGGGTGGGGGGAAAGGGCGAGCTAAGATTGGGGTAGAGGGACCACGGGGACAGCTACAGGGCTGGGGCAGAACTATCAGGCAGCAGAGGGAAATAGGTGGGGTGGACAAATGTGGCAGAGGGGAGGGGGTCAGTCCAGTATGAGGGGGGAGGTGGTGCACCCACAGGCACTTGTGCCAAAAAGTCAATGGTTGGCTGCTGCTGCTGCAGGCCCAAATGGTGGAAGTGGGCGTGGTGAGCCAGGCGAGCAGCTCAGACCCAGAGGCAGGAGTCCAAAGCAGAAGGAAAACAGCCAGCGGGGGTGGTGGAGAGGGCAACGATGGTGGTGGGGGCGAAGGGGGACACGGATGGACTGGGGGCAGGCTCCACGCCACACCCCCGGTGCCCTAGCAGACACAGTCCAAACCCCCACCACAAGAGCACAGTTTGAAAAAGACTCAGTCCAGAAAAGCCCCCTCCACAGTGGTCTTCATACAGTCTCCAGCAGCAGGCGGTCCTCTTCTCCTTCCTCTCCTTCTCCGGGCACCAACAGCTCCCCAGCAACATCCACAGTAGGCCCAGCAGCTCCAGGTGGTGGTGGTCTGGCGTCCAGGCAGGAGGGACCCCGCTCAGAGGGTGGTGTCCTTAGCAACAAGAGCTGGGGTCCCTCATTCCCCTCCTCTCTGGGAAGCAGGCCAGCACCCCCCCCCCAAGGGGCTGTAGGTGGAATAACAGCAGTAACTGAGGTGGGGGGGAACCACCAGCCAGCCAGCAAACAGACAGCAGAGAGAGGGGTAGGTGGTGGTGTCTAGCCCAGCCAGGGAAGCAGCAGGAGCAGGAACAGCAGCAGAAACAGCAGCAGCGAGGGCCCAGCGCCCAGCAGGAACAGCAGCAGCAGCAGCAGCAGCCCTCTCCCCCCTTCCTCTACAGCAAAGTGGCAGAAGAGAGATCTCTGGTCCCAGGAGAAGCAGGCTTCTGCTCCCTGAGGGACCAGAGCAGGGGCTGCACTAGAGTAATCAGGAACCTACTAGAACCAATTAAGGCAGACAGGCTGATTAGAACACCTGCAGCCAATCAAGGCAGGCTAATCAAGGCACCTGGGTTTAAAAAGGAGCTCACTCCAGTCAGGCCAGGGGTAGCCAGAGGAGAGGAAATGTGTGTGAGGAGCTGGGAGCAAGAGGCACCAGGAGCTGAGAGTGAGAGTGAGAGTGAGAGTGAGAGTGAGAGTGAGAGTGTGAGTGTGTGCTGCTGGAGGACTAAAGAGTACAAGCATTATCAGACACCAGGAGGAAGGTCCTGTGGTGAGGATAAAGAAGGTGTTTGGAGGAGGCCACAGGGAAGTAGCCCAGGGAGTTGTAGCTGTTATGCAGCTGTTACAAGAGGCACTATAGAGAGCTGCAATCCACAGGGCCCTGGACTGGAACCCGGAGTAGAGTGCGGGCCTGAGTTCCCCCCCAAACCTCCCAACTCCTGATCAGACACAGGAGGAGTTGACCCAGACTGTGAGGAAGATCACTGAGGTGAGCAAATCTGCCAATAAGTGCAGGACCCACCAAGGTAGAGGAGGAACTTTGTCACAATACCTAGTGCTTCTCTGAGACAAGCAATTAGGGCCCTAAAAAGGAAAATACCATTCACAAATGAGACCTGCCTAAGCCATAAAAGTCCTGGACTGTTAACTAGAAACTAAGAATGCTGCTGACCTGACCTTCAGGACACAGGATGTGTCCAGCACTTCTACCCAATGAACCATGAGGGGGCACACTGTACTTCTGCTTGTACAGATGGCATGTAGAGCTTGTTTGACTTAGCTAGAGGAGGTGCAGCTGATGCCAGTCAGCAACAGATTCAGAACCAAGGTACAAACTAGTACCCCACTGTCATAAACAGATAGTTAAGGGTTAATGTCTCTTTTACCTGTAAAGGGTTAACAAACAGGGAACCAAACACCTGACCAGGGGACCAATCAGGAGATAAGATACTTTCAAATCTCGGTGGAGGGAAGCCTTTGTTTGTGTTTTTTGGCTTTTGCTTTGTTCTCTCTGGGCTCTGAGAGTGACCGCACGTACCTACAGGCTCTCTAATCTTCTATTCCAATTTTGTGAGTACAAAGGTAGAAAGGCAGTATAGTCTTTTTATTTGTTTTCCTTTATTTACAAATGTGTAGTTTGCTGGAAGTATTTTAAATTGTATTTGCTGGGGGGGAGGCTTCTTTGTAGTTTCTATAAGCTGACAGACCCTGTAACTTTTTACCATCTAAATTGCAGAGATAAACTTTTACCTTTTTTTCTTTCTTTTTATTAAAAGCTTTGCTTTAAGACCTGTCTGATTTTTTTTCTCCGAGTTAAGGCTCAAAGGAACTGAGTCTGTGTACACCAGAGAATTGGTGGGGAGAAGGGAAAGAGAGCAGGAGGGAGAAGGGAAAAGTGAATTTCCTCTTTGTTTTAGATTCACGGAGTTTGAATCTGCATTGCCTCTGGGTCAAGGGAAAAGAGGAGGGGGGAAGGTATCATTCCTCTCTGTGTCGTGATTCAAGGAGTTTGAATCACGGTGATCTCCTAGTGTACCCAGGGCGGAAAGGAGCTGGGAGGAAGAAAGGAGGGGGAAGGGAAACGGTTTATTCCCCTTTGTTGTGAGACTCAAGGAATTTGGATCTTGGGGGTCCCAAGGGAAGGTTTTGGGGGAGACCAGAGTTTATCAGGCACTCTACTCTAAGTCCTGATTGATGGCAGCACTACAGGATCTAAGATGGTAATTAAGCTTAGGGGAATTCATGCTAGTACCCATATTTTGGACGCTAAGGTTCAGAATTGGGAATTATATTATGACACCCACTCAATAGCGTCACCTTCTACATGGGCAAGCCATGCACATAGCCATGAGGGACAGACACCAACAGCAATCCTAGCTGGATGTACCCAGGCTAAATACGGCAAGGCAGTACCCACACCATAGTTAAGGGGGTAACTACATTCCCATTATAACTGGATTTTTCCTCCTCCTAATATGTGCAGAAAAAAATTACTAGCTCCAAATATTCCTGTTAATGTAAATGACAACACTTTAAAATTCTGCTCTCAGCCTTAGCGATATGTAGTAGTAAGTTTCACAGGCTAATTATGTGGTGTGTAAAGAAGTATTTGCTTTTGATCTGTGTTAAATCTGTTGCCTTTTCAGTTCATTGAGTGCCCATTGTTCTTGTATTATAAGAGTAAACTGGACTGCCTCAAACCACTGTCTCTCATAACCATTAATCAATATACCACCTAGCATTTTAGTTGCCTTTCTCTGGACCTTTTCCCCATTATCTACTTTTTTAATCGGTTACCCAAGTTTGAACCTAGCAAGGGTGTACAATTGATTTATAAAACTGTATGATAATATTTCAGTTGTATTCTCTATTGCTGTCTAATACAGACTAACATTATGGGAGCTTTCTAACCCACTCCTGCACACTGAACAAAGGTGTTTACAGAGCTGTCTGTAGAGATGCATGGATCTGTTTTCAGATAGTGTATGGGGAATCCTCAGTGTGCACGGGGAATCCTGATTTTTCTTGCACTTACGTCCATGTCTTTTCAACTGCTTAAACCCTTGGTTATTTAGGCCTGTAACAGGGTGCCTGGAGGCAAGGCTGGCATTAGACTCGCTAGGGCCAAGGCAGAAAATAGAGAGAGGGTGCCCCATAGCAGGCATGTGTGATGGTCTCTGGAGGCAGAGCCAGTGCTGGCCACAGAGGCGTTGACACTGACCCACAGGCCGGGTGGCCCATTGAGGTGAGTCAGGGATCGAGGTGGCGCTCCCGCACCGAACCCCGCTGCTGAGGGCTGAAGAATGTAACTTAGCTTCGCAGGGCCTTGGCAATTGCCCTGCTTGCCACCCTCTAATGCCAGCCCTGCCTGGAGGGCCAGGCAGTGTAGCAGTTGGTACACCCGACTTCCAGCCCCTTGCTTCCGTAGTCAAGGAGCCTCAGTCTTTTATGCAATGGGGTATGGGAACCTGGGCCCTCCATCTCTGTTGGGTCCAGTCCAATGTCCTGAGAGTTGACCCCAGACCAGGGGGCCCCCAGCAGGGAGTCTAAACTCATTGCCCTGGGCTACTTTCTACCACCATCCCTTCGGTTTGGGGCATGGCCCTGTGATATTATTGACATGAACTGTGACCGTACAGATCATTGTTGCAACCAAGGTCATATAGTGGCAAGAAATCTTGTACAAAGGAGGTCACTTAAGTTGTCCATGAAAAGATTATGATTTGCTGGTAATGATTATGCTATCTCTCTGTGTGTATCATTTTTGTATTTAATGTAATAAATATTGGCTCTATACTGTCTGTATTTCAAACCTGTGCTATGCTTCTGAGTGAAACCCCACACAATTTGGCATCAGCACTGCCTAGCATGCTTGATGGCTCATTAAGGACCATCAGCTGTACAACTGACCCATTGAGAGAAGGCAGATACACCTTGTCACTCAGCAATGCATGCAGGGACATGCCTATGGACAGAACTCTAAGGTTTTTCAATGCCATGTGCTGGGTGGCTTCTGGTTGGAACAAAGAAAGCACAAGCCACATGGCAAAAGGACTATAAAAGGAAGCAGCAGCATCTCCATTAGGTCTAAATCCTGCTTCTTACTTCTGAGGGAACCTTGCTACAAACTGAAGCTCTGAAAAAAGGACTGAATGACCCATCCAAGCTGTGGATGTACTCCAGAGACTTGATTTAAACTAGCAGTTTATTCCATCACCGCTACAAGCCTGAACCAAGAACTTTGGCATTACTGTATGTAATTGGCTCCATTTACCCAGTTCTAACTCTCATCTATATTTCTTTCTTTTTATGAATAAACCTTTAGATTTTAGATTCTAAAGAACTGGCAACAGCGTGATTTGCAAGTAAGATCTGATTTGTATACTGACCTGGGTTTGGTCCTTTGGGATTGAGAGAACCTTTTTTCTTTTACTGGGGTATTGGTTTTCATAACCATTCATCCGCATAACAAGTGACACCACTGGTGGTGATACTGGAAAACTGGAGTGTCTAAAGGAATTGCTTGTATGACTTATAGTTAGCCAGTGGGGGGGTGGGAGGGTGGTAAGACTGAAGTCTTCTCTGTTTGGCTGGTTTGATATGCAAGAGACCCAAGCTTTGGGCTGTGACTGCCCAGCTCTAAGCAATTTGTCCAGAGTTGATATTCTCAGTTGTGTACCACCAGAGGCAGCATTGTTACAGTGGTGTAGTCATGCTAGTGCCCACAGAACCAGGTCAATTAAGCTTCAGATCAGAACCCCACACTTTTTGATATTTAGAGTTTTGTTGGTTAAAGATCAGTGACCATGAGCCAGAAAGCATCAGCAGAAGCAATGAAACTGCAAGCCCTGAGAGACAGCCTACAATTTGAACATAATCAAAACCTGGCAGAAATCTGAATGAGAGAGAAGCAAACCTTGGCTCAGCTGGAAAAGGAAGCTAAAGAAAGGGCTGCTGAAAGACAATAAGAAGATGCTGGAAGAGAGGAAAGGGCTTATAAGAGGCACATGGAAGGTATGGCTGCTGAGGAGAGAGTTGCCAGACTTAGGCTCCAAGTCAAAAAAGCAATGGAAGAACAGCAGAAACTGTAGCCTCTTGGAAGTCCAGTTTATAACAATGTTAGTATGTTGTATTACTCTGTGCAGTTGTCTGTGTTTAATCAGTTTTGCTATGGCCAGGGAGAGGGTAATTTTAACCTGGGAAAGGTGGCAAAAAGCTGTTTGTCTGTGAATGAAGTTTCTGAATGTTTGTCTAATGTCTTACAAGTGAATCTGGAATTAGATCAAGCACAGAAAGAACTCATTGGTCAGGAAAATGTTTCTTAGAAGCAGATTAAAGTGGATGGTCAGGTTAAAGCCCTAGCTGAGGAAGAAAAGGGTAGATTTTTGATGGGAGAGGAAGACAAGGAAATTTTGGAGGCACCTAGGCAGCCTTGTGAGCTGATGACTTTGTTTAATCAGCCATTTGGAAAGGCAAGTATAATGGAAGATGAGTGTCCCTATACCGTACCTGTTACCTGTGTGGAGAATTGTGACAATGGAGGAAATGTGCCCGTGTCTGTTGAGGGTAATGACTTGCCTATGGAGGGAGCTACCTCAGTCTCCAAGCAGTTGTCTGTGAACAGCTCTGTGCACTGGGACAAGGGAAATGAGATCCCAAGCTGTGTGTCTGGTAAAGGAGAATGTGTCTTCAGTTGTTTGTCTGTGGAGAAGACAGAAGGTGCCTTTCAGCCTCTGATGATTGAAGGTAGTACAGTTGTCTCAGAATTGGTTCTGGATTCAACTAAAGCCCAGAAAGGGAATGGTCCTATGTTTGTGTCTGCTAGGGAGAATGGCACTGTAACTAGGTTACATCCAGTTAGTGTCTTAGCAAAATCCCAGAGACCAGACAATTCTGGTGCTTGTATTTTGCCTGTTGCTAATGTGTGCTGGGGAAAGGTGTAGCAACTCTGCCTAATCAGGGTGATATCCTAGCCAGGGCACAAGAAAAGCATAAAGGTGATTTGATTGTGTTACCTACTGACAGTTTGGAAACTTGTAGCAAGAAGGAAAAAATTCCTAAACTTGTATGTGGCAAAGGGAATGAGAATACTTCTGACCTTTTAACTATGAAATCTAGTAGTCTGCCTGAAAGGGAATTGTGTACAAATCCGCCTGATGAGCCAAAAGTGATCCTGGATGTAAGTGAGACCCAGGAAGAGTCTGTTGTTGCTCAGGAAAGTGTTCCTTTAGAGCATGCCCTAGGTGAAGAGGGTAAGGGCAGAATTTCTGTGTGGGGTGAATTGTTGCTTAGAGAAGCTCCCAGGGAAAGGAATCCTCATGGTAATCTGTGCAAGCAATTACTGCAACTGAAGGGTGTGGAGGTGATTTAATCAAGGAAGTTTCTGTTCCTAACAGCCAGAAATCTTCTGTTGTGAATGGATCCACTGACTTTCCTTTTGAAAGATCCAGTGTGGATACCTCTGAAAAGGTCTCAGATGGAGTAAAAGCTATTAAGGAAGTTGAACAGCCCTATAACCAACTGGCTGTGGGTGACCAGTTTGTTGGGAAAACAATGTTGTTGGAACAGAAATGTCTCCATGTAGATTCTGTGAGTAAACAGTCTGTATCTCAGGTTCAGAGGGAAGACTGGGTAGCTGAGTCTGCAGAGCAGGACAGCTATGCAGTTAATCTTTTGAGAGGGCAGGTATACTCTCATCTCTAGACACTTTGGATATGATTTGTAATCTCTCAGTGGACTTAACATCTGATTCCATGTGGAAGCAGAGGTTGGTAATGGAAGGACCACAGAACTTTGAGTCTAACTTGCCAGTGAAAATGGATGTCCAGCCTTGGAATTGGTAGCAGTCAAGGATCTGAAAACCGGTAAACAGCCTCCTGTCTGTGTTGATGCAAATTACCTGGCTGACAGGGAGAAGAAAGACTTGCTAATAGCTGTTAGCACAGAGGGCACATCCAATCAGCCACTGAATTCTGTTAAAAAAGCAAGAGAAATCAGGGTTTAATCCTTCAGGACAAGGAGGAAAGAGAGAACTTAATTTTGCAAAGGGAAGCCACAGGTTAACCCTAAAAGGCCCAAATCCCAATGGTGTTGAGCCGAAGGTGTGGCATGACAAACATGATTGTAGATGGACACTTGCAATGAATTTGTTGTTATTGCTAATGGTAATTTTTGTACCTAATGTGTTGCTATTACCAAGAACTGTAAAAAAAACAAACAAAAAACTGTACTATGTGCCTAATCTTTTTAAAAAACGCTTGAACATGTTAAAAGGAATACATAAGAACACACTTTATGTTACAAGGCCTTATTATACTAATGATGCACAGTTAGTGCCCATAAACAGTCTTGGAACTTTTCACAGGAGAAAAGACGCTCAGCACCTAATGTGCTGTATGAAAAGGGAAACTGAGGCACACTACCATATTGCTTTCACCACTAAATGACAAGATTTCTATACTATGCACAACATTAATATCTACATTGTCTTGATATTAATTGGGTTCCAAACATTTGCTAGAGCTTATCATAGAATATTAGGGTTGGAAGAGACCTCAGGAGGTCATGTAGTCCAATCTCCTGGTCAAAGCAGGACCAACACTAACTAAATCATCCCAGCCAAGGCTTTGCCAAGCTGGGCCTTAAAAACGTCTAAGACTGGAGATTCCACCACCTCCCTAGGTAACCCATTATAGTGCTTCACTACCCTCCTAATGAAATAGTGTTTCCTAATATCCAACCTAGATCTCCTCCACTGCAACGTGAGACCACTGCTTCTTGTTCTGTCCTCTGCCACCACTGAGAACAGCCTAGCTCTGTTCTCTTTAGAATCCCCCTTCAGATAGTTGAAGGCTATCAAATCCCCCCTCACTCTTCTCTTCTGCAGACTAAATAACCCCGGTTCCCTGAGCCTCTCCTCGTAAGTCATATGCCCCAGCTACCTAATCATTTCCATTGCCTTCTGCTGGACTCTCTCCAATTCGTCCACATCCCTTCTGTAGTGGGGGGACCAAAACTGGCCGCAAAACCCCAGGTGTGGCCTCACCAGTGTTGAATAGAGGGGAATAATCACTTCCCTCGATCTGCTGGCAATGCTCCTACTAATACAGCCCAATATGCCTTCTTGGCAACAAGGGCACACTGCTGAATCATATCCAGCTTCTTGTCCACTGTAATCCCCAGGTCCATTTCTGCAGAACTGTTGCTTAGCTAGTCGGTCCCTAGTCTCTAGCAGGGCATGGGATTCTTCCGTCATAAGTGCAGGACTCTGCACTTGTCCTTGTTGAACCTCATCAGATTTCTTTTAGCCCAATCCTCCAATTTGTCTAGGTCACTCTGGACCCTATCCCTACCCTCCAGCATATCTACTTCTCCCCTCATTTTAGTGTCATCTGGGAATTTGCTGAGGGTGCAATTAATCCAATCATCCAGATGATCATTAATAAAGATGTTGAACAAAACTGGCCCCAAAACCGACCCTTGGGGCACTCCGCTTGATACGGGCTGCCAACTAGACATCGAGCCATTGATCACTACCCGTTGAGCGTGACAATCTAGCCAGCTTTCTATCCACCTTATAGTCCATTCATCCAATCCATACTTTTTTAACTTGCTGGCAAGAATACTGTGGGAGACCGTATCAAAAGCTTTGCTAAAATCAAGATATATCACATCCACTGCTATCCCCATATCCAGAGCCAGTTATCTCATCATAGAAGGCAATCAGGTTGGTCAGGCATGGTTTGCCCTTGGTGAATCCATGTTGACTGTTCCTGATCACCTTCTTCTCCTCCAAGTCCTTCAACATGGATTCCTTGAGGACCTGCTCCATGATTTTGCTGGGTACTGAAGTGAGGCTAACTGGTCTATCGTTCCCCAGGTTCTCTTTCTTCCCTTTTTTAAACATGGGCACTATCTTTGCCTTTTTCCAATCATCCAGGACCTACCCTGATTGCCATGAATTTTCAAAGATAATGGCCAACGGCTCTGCAATCACATCAGCTAACTCCCTCAGCACCCTTGGATGCATTAGATCTGGACCAATGGACTTGTGCATGTCCAGCTTTCTAAATAGTCCTTAATCAGTTCTTTCACTACTGAGGGCTGCTCACCTCTTCCCCATACTGTGTTGCCCAGTGCAGCAGTCTGAGACCTGACCCTGTATGTGAAGACCGAGGGAAAAAAAAGCATTGAGTACTTCAGCTTTTTTCACATCATCTGTCACTGTGTTGCCTCTCTCATTCAGTAAGGGGCCCAAACTTTACCTGACCTTCTTCTTGTTGCTAACATACCTGTAGAAACCCTTCTTGTTACCCTTCACATCCCTTACTAGCTGCAACTCCAGTTGTGCCTTGGCCTTCCTGATTACACCCCTGCATGCTCTAGCAATATTTTTATACTCCTCCCTAGTCATCTGTCCAAATTTCCACTTTTTGTAACCTTTCACTTCTTGTAAGCTTGTATGGATAAAATAGCTATGTTCTTTAGCTCTTGGCAAGATAACATGAGACATAAAGGAACCATGCTGCAAGAGCAGATCCAATCCACTATTGTTCTAACCAAGTCTTACCTTGAGTTTGTAAAGAAATTCAATCATTTTATTGAACATGACTTAGATAAACCATTTATGTTATACACTGATATGGCTTCTAACCCAATACTAGCTGTAGTAAGGCAGAACCAAGGATGGATAGGGTGACCAGATACAGGTGCACAGCCCTGACCAGAGCCAGAGGCACACTGGTCCGCCTGGCCCTGTGCTACCAGCATGCCCCTTCCTGTTGGGGGTGGGCCTATGCTGCGCCACACAGCTCCGCTGCCCAGAACCCCCTGGATCCACTATGCCCAGAGCCCCCCTACAACCCTTCCACCACAAATGCTGTGCTGTGCGCACACACCCCACCCAGCGCCCCCCTACCCACAGCCCCACCACAGCTGCCCAGCACCCCACACACAACTCCCCGCTCGCTTGTTTCCCAATACACAGATTTCCCCTCCCTCCCTCCCTTCCTTCCTCCTACTGCCCTTCCCCACAGCCCCACCACAACTACACAATGCCCCACACAGACCTGCACTGCTCATTGCCCTGACACACACAAACCTCCCCCATTGCCCAGCACCCCCCAACACACCTCCCAGCCACTCACTCCATCACACCCTTCCCCTTTCCCTGGCCGCACATACCAGCCCTGCTGAGAGGTCTTTGGCTCCTCGGGTGAGAGCGGCGAGGGGGGTCTCCAGATTCTCCATGTGCTGTGCCTGTTACATGTGCAAGCTCCGTGGCTCCCATTGGCCAGCAAAAGTGCTGCTGGGGTCATGGAGAGGGGCTTGCAGACGCCAGCAGCATGCAGAACCCCTCCCCACCCTAAGAGCCAGGAGGCAAGGTGGGGAGTCCCGGTGGTGCTCACCTGGGGCGGCTCCTGTCTCGGGAAGCATCTGGCAGGCTGGTCCCACTGGCTCCTACAGTCGTGGGTTGGGTTGGGGGGCGGGGGCTCTCTGCCTGCTCCCGGCGCCTGCAAGCCCTGCCCCTGCAGCATGTGGTCCTCCTGCCAGCAGGCGGGCACTGAGAGCTGCCCCAGGAAGCGGTAAGCAGCGGTGCCATGGCTGTGGTGCCATGGCTGCGGTCTGGACGGTCCCTGATATCAGGACAAATGGTGTCTCAACCAATGTAAGGTTGGGACATGGGACAAGTCCCCTAAAATCGGGACTGTCCCGATAATGTTGGGACATCTGGTCACCCTAAGGATGGGGAGCTCTTGGGATGTAGTTAGTGATGTTTGTGTCATCCCTTCCTGCATCAATTTTGCATTGGGGGGTGTGACGTTATTGATATGAACTGTGATTGTATAGATAATTGTTGCAACAAAGGTCATATAATGGCACCAAATCTTGTACAAAGGAGATCATGTAAGGTGTCCATGAAATGGTTTGCCATTGCTGTATTTAATTGATTCCATTTAAGCAATTCTAACTCTCATCTATCTTTCTTTCTTTTTATGAATAAACCTTTGGGTGGGGAAACCATAAGTTTGGTCAGGCCAAACCCCAAAATGTCTCCCTGCTTCAGTCACCCAGCTACCTCCACTGCCAGTGACTCCTAGTGCTCCTCCACAGTCTCCCCTGGCTGGGGAAACAGTGCTTACTGCCTGGTGGCTGCCTCAGCTGGCAGGCTAGGATCCCTTTCTCTCTGGTAGAGAGACTGCTAGCTCCTGCCTCTTTGCCTGTCAGCCCCCAACTGAGCTAGGTCCTCTTTCTCCTCTGCTCTCCAGGCCTGGCATTGGCTGCAGGGCTAGCTGGGGCTCCAAGGCTCTCTCTAACCTATGCCACGCTGGCAGGCAGTTTCTCCACTTCATCACAAGGTCCTTCTGTTTTCCATACAGTCCTCTCTGGACTTACCTAAATTAAGTACTTTTGCATCATCCATAAAGTTTGACATTTCATTGTTTCACGTCAGTTGATCAAAGTGGGATTAGAGTCTATTTGAATAAAGATTGGAGAACAGCTCATCCAACTCTAGCATCTTCTCTCAAGTCCTGAGTGACAGTGTAATGGGAATCAAACGTGGACTGAGGACCAGGTTGCTGCTCTACAAATGTCCAGAATTGGAGCATATGCTAGAAAAGCCACCAAGGCCAACTGCAATCTTGTCGAATGTGTTGTGATTCTGCTAGGTGGGGTGGTGATCGCCAGGTCATAGCACATAGTGTATACAAGAGACTATCCAAGAAGAAATTATCTGAGTGGACAGTATCAGAGGGGTAGCCCTGTTAGTCTGGATCTGTAAAAGCAGCAAAGAGCCCTGTGGCACCTTACAGACTAACAGATGTTTTGAAGCATGAGCTTTCGTGGGTGAATACCCACTTTGTCGGATGCACATAGTGGAAATTTCCAGAGGCAGGTATATATATGCAAGCAAGAAGCAGGCTGGAGATAACGAGGTTAGTTCTCCAGCCTGCTTCTTGCTTGCATATATATACCTGCCCCTGGAAATTTCCACTACATGCATCTGACGAAGTGGGTATTCACCCATGAAAGCTCATGCTCCAAAACTTCTGTTAGTCTATAAGGTGCCACAGGACTCTTTGCTGCTTTTACTGAATGGACAGTGATTCTCCTTTTATTCTATCTGCCACTGCTATGAACAGTTGGGAGGACTTATGGAAATGCCTTGTTCTGTCAAGATAGAATGCCAAAGCTCTTCTGACACTTGAGTCTCAAGTGTGGTGGTTGGAACTAATCAAAAAGAGGTTACAGTTTATTGTTTTCTGTTTGCTTATTTGGGTAAGGGAAATAGAAACCGTAAAGCATAAACATGAGCATCAACAAAACAACTGCCAAGCTAGTGCTGGCCAGATTGGAGTGGGGGGGGGGAGAGGAGAAAGAGAGAGAATGTGAGCACCAAAGGTGGGAAGCAGAGTTAAGAGCCAAAGAAAGGCAGGCAGAACAGCAGAGGACAGGAAGATGGCTGCCAACAAGCCCTGGAAGCTGAGAAGCAAAAAGAGGAGAGAGAAGCAGCTGCCCATAAATAAGCTGGGAGAGGAAGAGGCCCAAGAAAAGGAGAAGGAATGGATGTATAACCTGGACATGATGGAAAAATATGGACTGATCCCAGAATCACTAATCTCTCCTTCCACTCAAGGAACCCTCAGCTTGGACAAGTTGTGTCCTGCACACAAGTAATTAGACAGCATTGAGGAATATCTTACCACTTTTGAAGGTTCATAATATTCCTGAGGACAGGCAAATCCCCACAGTGATTGCAAAACTGTCTGGTAAAGCTTTGAATATATTTAATTAAATACTTATTCAGGAAGCTTTCATAGAATATTAGGATTGGAAGGGACCTCAGGAGATTATCCAGTCCAACCCCTTGTTCAAAGCAGGACCAATCCTAAAATAGCCCCCTCAAGGCTTGAACTCACAACCCTGAGTTTAGCAGGCCAATACTCAAACCACTGAGCTATCCTTTCCCCCCAGTTTGATATAGTGTGAACTTAAAAGGCTGTTTTACAAAGGTTTCAAATTACTCCTGCAATGTATAGGTTGAAAATTAGAAATCTCAAGAAAAGTGCTGGCATGAGTTATGGTGAATATGCTTATAAAATGTGTGACCTAATGGGAAAATGGTTAAAATGGAAGGGGACTGATGATTATAACTAATTGTCTGATCTCTTTGCTCAAGAAAATTTCCTAGGTATATACAGTGAAGACGTTAGAAACAGTGCATGGGATACATTTTTAAACTCTGTGAAAGAAATGGCCACTCTGGCCGATTCTTTTGTGCGAGCCCAGATGCCCAATAAGTGCAAGCCACAGAATGAGGGGTACAAACACAGTGTAAAAGGAAGATCCTGTTTTACCGCTGGGAAGGAGGGTAGTTGGAAGCCCAGACACTCACCCCCACAAAATCGTTCCCCTCCTGGAAATCCTCATCACAAGCCTCCTGTGAAGGAGGAGTGTCCAAGAAGGTGTTTCCAGTGTAACTCCACTGAGCACCTGAGAAATCAGTACCCTGAGCTAAAAGATGCTAATCCTCATCCAACCCATAATAATGAAGCTGTCCTTAACACAGATGCCCCAGAGATAGCTTCATTTCATCTGACAAGCTTTGAGTTGCCTGAGTTCTAATAGAACATGCCTTGATACAAGATGACAGAGTTAACTTGTTCAGTTCATAAGAAATTCTAATGCAGTCTGACACCCAATTTGATAGTCTCAGTGTTGAAACAGCCTGTCCTCTGGATTTATTATCAAAAGAGAGAAAACATCTGGGTGATTTGCAGAACGGTTTTGTCCTATTGAGGTGATATACAAAACAGCTCATAAAATGCCTAATGTTGAAATTAGCCTTTGCAGGAGATGAATGAGGTCTTGGAAAGAGTGCTGGTAAGTGAATAAATTGATTTAAGAGAAATTTTGAAACCATTTTTTGCAGAAATTTAGGATGAGGATGAAGAGTAACTCTGTCCTTCTGGAAGATGGTATAAAGCGGTCATGCCACCAGTGCTTGAATTTCACTCATTCTGGGAGCAGAGGTAATAGACATCAAGAACGCTATCTTAATAGACAAATCATACAAAAAACAGGTGGACATAATGTCAAATGCTGGTTCTATCAGAGACAGGAGGAGTCTAATAGAAGGGAAAAATCCTTAACAGGCAGAAAAACATGTGTTCACCAAATATTTGAAGTGGCTATCATAGAATTGGAAAAAATTGCATCGCTGAACTGAGGATGAAAAGCAGATCTTACTACTAGATGAACCTTAATATAACTCTTTTTAAGAGATCTGAGGGCTTCAATGATAATCCAGGATGACAGGAACAGATGCATTGACAGGATGAAAATTGAAGCCATATTGAAAACCATTTCCAGTTGAAACTATAAGTAAGCCTCAGATCCTCCCTTCATGGAGCTCACTAACAAAAATCTTTTCTAGCCTCTGGAGTCTACTCCTTACAAGATGTACAAATCACACACTGCCCATCATTCAGGGAAATGGCTGACTCATAGGCTGGACAGATCTTAAAATCAGAACTTGGCCTCCACCAGAGTAGCGGTATCTTGGTACTGAAGAAAACTCCTTAAAGGAATAAAAAGTTGTTTTTATTTCTTCTCACCCCCGCACCCCACCCCAGACAGGCTAATAAGATGTTTACCACTAAAATGATGAGAAAACTAACACTATGTACACTCACAGTTACACAGAAGTCATAACCATGAGGAAGCAAAGGACTTTTGCTGCCTTAGGTGGTAAGAAGGAACTGTGTAGCTTCCCTTTGTCTCAGGATATGGGCTCAGGGGCATGCAGGGCACATGTGCAACCTCAACAGGCAACGATAGCCAAAACCTCCAATCTCACATGTATGTAGTGGATACACAATGAGACCGGGACCCATGTGGACAAATTCTCAAAGAACAATGGAATGTTATGGAAAGTCAAGGCTGCAATAGCAGCTAACAGAATTTGAAGTGTATTAGACAATCCTTTCATACAAGAAAAAATCATGGTAATGGCACCCTGAGTGCACACTGGTACCCCTGCCAATGCTTCTCAAGATCCAAAAACTTCTGCTGAAAAAACTCATGGCTTGGTCTGATGTTAAATGCCACCTCTTTCTGTCGAAGCAGCTTCTAAGTGTAATAATAGTGTGTGGATATTTTGTGACAATTGCTGTAATTCTTGTCAGAAGAAGTTCCTCATTTTGTGCAGCACTGATGGTTCTTTGAGATGCCAGTCCCTGTGGACGCTCCACTCAGGGCCGGCACTTCCATTTAGGTGACCTAGGCAATCGCCTAGGGTGCCAGGATTATTGGGGAGCAGCATTTTGCCGGGGGGAGGCGGCAGGCGGCTCCGGTTGACCTGCCGCAGGCGTGCCTGCGGAGTGTCCGCTGGTCCCGCAGCTCTGATGGACCTGCCGCAGGCATTCCTGCAGATGGTCCGCTGGTCCCACAGCTCCGGTGGACTTCCCGCAGGCACACCTGCAGCAGCTCCACCAGAGCCGCGGGACCAATGGACCGCCCGCAGGAACGCCTGCAGCAGGTCCACCGGAGCCACGGGAGCAGCGCGCGAGGCGGCGAAATGGCAATGCGCCTAGGGCGCCAAAAACACTGGCGCTGGTCCTGGCTCCCCTGTAGGTGTGTCTGCATCCCTGTGCTTCTGATTGGAGATCTTTGGTAGCGGTGTTCATTTGGCCCACACGTGCGCTCTCCCTTCCTCATGCTCTGACTTGAGCTAATTAGTGCTGTGTGGGCGAACCAGTTCCTTCTCTACCGTAGAGCCCCTATTGAGAACTTCAAAGTAGAGGGGAGGAGGGTAGATGTGGAGCACCCATAGGACACGCAACTTGAAGAACCGTCATTACTGCACAAGGTGAGTAACTTCCTCTTCTTCTTCAAGTAGTGTCCCTATGGATGCTCCACTGTAGGTATCCCCGATGGAGGGTTGGGGCTTCAGAGTCAAGTTCATTATGGATGACAATACTGTGGAGCCGAAGATGGCATCAGAAGCAGAGTCTCTAGTAATCGCAGAGTGTTCTGCGAAAATGTGAACAGACAATCGAGTCGCTGCCCTGCAGATTTCTGGAATGGGAATATTTTTAATTAAGGCGACAGAAGTGGAAACCGATCTCGTGGAGTGTGTACAGATTCTGGATGGGGGTAAAGAATTGCAAGCATGATAGCAGTAGTTCTCTCATTTGGAGAGTCTCTGAACTAAGAATACTGTGCCTTTTGATCTCTCCTCTTCTAATCTGTTTTCTCCTCCTCAAAAATTTCCTCTCAAGGTTCTGGGGCTCTGGACACAGAGGCTGAAGGAGACAGTTTTGTTGATGCTCCATATGAGACTCTCTAGATGCCCGAGAAGCATGGTGTCAGTAGGCTGCCAATGGATCCCAGTAAGGCCACTGGGGTGGGGGGAATGGCAGGTGTCACACTACCCATGGGTGGTGTTAGGGGGCTTATTCCTTCACCCTCTCACTTCCCTGGTTCTTTTCGCATGAACAGAAAGCAACAATACCCAAAGTCCGAAGGTGCAAACAATTTGATGTTTATTGGAGTAAACTTTCAGCAAGCAGAAACTTTCTGTTTCCATTCCCTGTTCCCATTCCCCCCTCAGCAAAACATGATCCCAGTTCCCTCACCCCCAATCCCTGTTCCCATTCCCCTCTTACTTCCTGAAGTGGGAGGGACAGTTCAGTGGTTTAAGCATTGGCCTGCTAAACCCAGGGTTGTGAGCTCAATCCTTGAGGGGGCCATTTAGGGATCTGGGGCAAAAATCTGTCTGGGGATAGATCCTGCTTTGAGCAGGGGGTTGGACTAGATGATCACCTGAGCTCCCTTCCAACCCTGGTGTTCTATGATTGCAGACTATATAGTAAAACTTGAGTTCTGCTTAGCTATACCTTAACCAATCATTTTACTGAAATTTAACTAACCAATCCTAACATACTGTAACATGGTTATTTAACCAATTAGATCCCACCACCTTAATTGGTTTACACCCAACAAAATTAATTATACAGCAGACAGAAACAATCACAGAACCAGACAGAGATTATACAGACAAACAATAGGGAAGTGGAGACTACAGTGATGGAACAATACAGAAATGAGGATTTCACATCACAGCTATTGATAAGTGAGTTCTTGCCAGACAGGATCAGGGCCATCCTTAGCCATAGGCAGAATAAGCAGCCGCCTAGGGCACCACTAGGTCTAGGGGCACCGCCCCTGCGAGAGCCTGAACAGAGAGGACGCAGTGGAGCATGTAAGAGCAGGGCTGCTGTGTCCTAGAGAGAGCCGAATGCAGCAAAGTCTGAGGGAGGGGATTGGCTGCTGGTGTCTCTGGGAAGGGGTAGGGGAAAGAAATCACCTGTGAGTGTGACTCTTTCCCCTGGCGTGAGGTGAGGCAGGCTCTGCGGCTCTGGCAGTATCCCTTTTTGTCCCCCATAACGTCCATTCTTCTCCCTTCTGCCCCACAGAGCACCCCCGTTTCTCCCTCCCCCCCATGGAGCACTCCTCTGTTCCCCCTCCCCTCCATCAGGGCTGGGTTGGTGAGGCACTGGCAGGGAGGGGAGGCTGGCTGGCTGCCTGCTGAGGAATCAAAGTGAAAGTAACTCACTTTCTCAGCAGGCAGCCAGGATTGGAATGGTCGCACAGTGCTGGGCTAGGGCTAGTCAGATAGCATGTGCGAAAAATCAGGACAGAGGGTTGGGGTAGGGTGAGCAGATGTCCCACTTTTATAGGGCCAGTCCCAGTTTTGGGGTCTTTTTCTTATATAGGCTCCTATTCCCCCCCACTCCTGTCCTGATTTTTCACACTTGCTGTCTGGTCACCCTAGACAGGGGTAATTGGTGCCTATATAAGACAAAGCCCCATATATCAGGACTGGCCCTATAAAATCAGGACATCTGGTTCTGATCACCCTAGCTGGGGAGCGCATCTCTCCCCTGGGCTGGCAGTGATCCATCTCATCCGGGGGGAGCTGCACAGGGCAGGATGAGCTGCTGTGGCTCCATGGGTGCCCTGTCCCTGAGATCAGATGCTGTGCTAACTTCACCATGGCCCGTTGGGCTGGCGGTGGTACCCATTGGCGTGTGATCGGACCTGAGGGTTTGCTGCTGCTGTTGCCACTCTGCACCCCAAGAGGTGGATTTTGGGGTCCTGCAGTTTTCCACCTATCTCCTCCTCTACTGCAGCTGTTGGACCAGCAGGCTGGGGGGTGATCCAAGCATGAAAGCAGTACTGTGTTGCCATTTAAAGTGCCATTTAACAACTTTGTTTGCCAAAAATGCTGCTAACAATCTTGAATTCAATTTCAACATTTTTTTTTTAAAAATCAATATCTTAGCCAAAAACAGAAAATTAAGTTGTTGACAGTTATTTGTGACAAGTTTGGTATGGGGAGAGGAGTGGACCAGTTTTCATCAGAGAAACAAAAAATGTTGACTGACTTTCCTATAGCCCTGTTACGGCTAAATAGAGCCCTCCAACAACTGTAATATGCTCCTTACTAATGTGTAAAGCAGGGGTTGGCAACCTATGGCACACATGCTAAAGGTGGCATACAAGCTGATTTTTGATGACACGCAGTGGTGAGCTGAGCGGCTCAGTCCGCCACTGCTCTGGGGTTCCGGCTGCTTCCCCATTGGCAACCCCAGGGTCCCGGCCGCCGGCCCCACTCAGCACCCACTGCTGGTCTGGGGACCCCCAAGGAACCCCAGGCTGGTAGTGGCTGAGCAGGCCATAGGCTGAGACCCTGGCTGAGCCACTCAACCCACTGTTGGCCTGGGGTTGCATTCACTCAGCTGGCAGCGGGCTGACGGGACTAAATTCAATGAAATAGGAAAACAAGAGCAACTAATCACAAAGTGCAAGAGCCTAGAGCAGTGGTCCCCAACCTTTTTCGTCTGGCGGGCGCCAGATGAAAGCCTATGGTGGCATACAAGCATCAGCCGAAATGATGCCGAATTTCGGTGGCATTTCGGCAGAGGCTCGTCCTCCAGCCAGTACATGGGTGCACTGAGAGGCCCTTGCGGGAGCCGGGACACCTGCAGGCACCACGTTGGGGACCCCTGACCTAAAGAGCCTCCTGAAGCACAGTGATCGTTTTGATTTAAATGGACTTGAACTGTACGAAAAATTGAGTTGTTGCCACATGCAAAATCAATGATGGACATTGTACAGTTTATTCATACCAGTAAACTTGTTGACATATATCCTAATGTGTACATTGCCACTTGTATTCTACTAACAATTCCTGTAAGAGTAGCATCAGGAGAACGGAGTTTTTCAAAACTAAAGCTCATTAAAAACTATCTCTGCTCTACAATGAGTCAGGAACACTTGACTGGTCTTGCTATTCTTGCAGTCGAACAAGACATCACTTTGTCTTTGTCATACGATGACATTATTACTGATTTTGCAGCCAAAAAAGCCAGAAAGATTGCTTTTAATTAAAAACTAATCCTTGTTTCAATACCTCTTCATAGAAATTTCCAATAAAATGTTGACAAATTAAAAAAAATGATATTATTTGCATCATTCTGGCAAATCAGAATTTTTTCTATAGTGCTACTTCTTTAGTGCTAGTCCATCAGCATTACAGTGTGCTTAATTAAGTTAAACTGGTTTTAATAACATGCATGTGGCAAGTTTTCCAGAACTGTAAGCTTATGTTTGTGTTGCTAAGAGCAAGACAGGCATGGGGGCAGCAGTTTAATAATCTCGCCTAGGGCACCATAAATCCTAAGGACGGCCCTGGACAGGATGCTATTAAACTAAGTTTCCTTTTACATCTTCTAGGCTTTTCCCTTTCTCTGGAGGTGATAGGAATATCAGGACAGGATTGTATTCCTAACAGCCCAATAGCACCTTATTTCAATGTGACTAGTTGGAATGTGAGGATGTGACCATATGCTTCCCAGTTTATGGCTGGCCTCTGCTGCTTAGCCGAAGGCCTTAGCCTAAGAACCAGGCCTCAGACTGTCACAGTGAGAGAAGGCCCTTACACATACAGAGAGTGATTTTGATTCTTTCTTTTATACCTCTATAACTAGCTAAGTGATAAGAATACACCTAAATTCTTAAAGTATAGGCCTTTGCAAACAGGCTTGAATATCTATATCCTAACACTCCACCCCTTTTTCTTCTTCTTCTTTTGGGATCCTCCTGCCTAGGTATCCCTGGAAAAGCATAGGACATATGGCAACACATTTTTTGATAGGGCCAGGCATCAAGGTGGAACCTGTCTTTCCCCCATCAGCTAGGTAATTTGCATGCACATAGAGGCTTTCTTGGCTTGCCTCTGGATTCAAAGCTATTAGCAGCTTAGAGACTGTCTTAAAAGAGACATATTTCACTTCCACCAGAGTTCTGATTACTTTTCGCTTTCATCTCCTGCTCCAAAACACACAGAGATCTCAAAAAGAAAGCACAATCTATTGTGGCTCCTTTTGGAGCCCTAATAGGATTTTAATTAAGTACTATGTTTTGTTTGCAATTCTTTTCCTCCTTTTCCAATATACACTGCACACGTCCTGGGGAATAGTTTAACCTTTATAACATTATATTAGCCATATTAATTTTACACAAGGGATAACTGCCTTCCCCGTGCCCACACAGTTTTCATGCACCCCCACCAAAGCGGAAGTCTGATTTCCCAGAGCCACCCCAAGGCTCAGTGTTCTCCCATTAGTGCTCCTCTTTTCCTTTTCTTTTTCCTGTGTCCACACACAAAATTCTATTTTGTCTAACATTCCTTGCACTGGAGAGTCCTGTGGCACCTTTCAGGTATAAATATTATTTATACCTGCCTCTGGAAATTTCCATTACATACGTCTGACGAAGTGGGTATTCACCCACGAAAGCTCAATGCTCCAAAATGTCTGTTAGTCTTAAAGGTGCCACAGGACTCTGTTGCTTTTTACAGATCCAGACTAACACGGCTACCCCTCTGATACTTCATTCCTTGCACTGCAATTACTTTTTTCTTTTTTTTACATAACTGTACCCCCGATTATACTTTTATCTTGTACAACGAGAAACTGTCAGGGGCAGTCAAGTTCCAATAGAAACCTCTGACATTCTTTTAGGGATTTTGATTACATTACCCAATCGTTAAATAATTTTGATTAGATTATTTCTCTGCCTGCTGCCTGCAGCAGTCCCTTATAGACCATTTCTGTGGGAAAAGGGCCCATTTTCCCTCAGAATAACTGTAAAGGCTTCTGGGGACAGAAGCATAGTGGTGGTAGTAGCCACTCTACCTGAACCCCTGGTATAATTTAATTACCAAGCTTTCATCCAATGTGACTGCACAGAGTTGCACATACAGTTACATTTATATAACTGGGTTTTATTATTAAACCAAGAACTTCCTTCCTGTAACACCACGACTGTTACCGTTACCATTTTTACAACTTCCAAATGTTTACTTTCCTCCAAACCCTGTATTATTAATTTTTGCAAAAGGTATTTGTAACTTTTCACTTACTTCTTTCACTCCTACAATTAGTTCTTTAAGGTAGTGCACTTTGTTTCTAATAACTCAGCAACCAAGTACAATTACTGCCACACAGCTGCCTTAACCTGTGCTGCTTTACCTTGAGACTGTTCAAAAGGCAGTAAAACATTTGTTTCCATGGTTGCCCATGGATCTTTTACTCCAAAAATTTCAGTGGAATACAGCAGACCTCCATCATACTTTGTCCCAAACAAAACAAAAAAACATTTCATATAAGTATCCAAACTACCCTTCATTAAAACTTTAGAAAAAAATGTGGAAAGGCAGGGGGAGAGGAGGGAGAAGAGGTAGAAAAAAACCAATTAAGCCTGTTAGGTCAGTTTAAAGTATAGGCTACCAGTAGCAAATTATGTAAACTGAGAGAAAGAAAAAGGGAAAACAAGAAAAGGATATAGTTAGCTTTGAACCAAGAGTAGGCTCCCTAGGTTGAAACAGCTGGGAATCTTTACCCCCAGGTTCTCATCCTGGCTCTGGGACAAGAGTGGGGGTTGTCACCTGCTCCTGCAAACCCTGCCATTTTTTACTTTGAAACTTTTTTTTCCCCACTCCCCCAGGACCAAGTCCCAGCTCCTGTCTCCAAGGGTGGTCTGTTAACTTTGCTTCTGACTCTAAAAAGAATGCCTGTTCAGCCACTCTGCTGTTTTGTTGTGAACTCCGGGCTCCCAGAGCTGCTTATCTAAAAACAAACACAGCTTGTTTGCTAGAGCAGAGGCAGGCAGGGGGATTCCTTTGGAACGTTCACAGTTTGCTTGAGGAGAGAAGCAACACGGCAGGGGGGAGGGGGGAGTAAGTTTTGGAGCAGCTGCTTATCTGGTCTGAAGGCTATTTGCATTTAGTGAATAAGAGAGGGGTGGGGGAAGGGGCTGAAACTTTTAAAATGATTGAAGGTTGGTGCTGTGTATCTTCCAGTTCTTAGAACTTGCAAGGCAGGGAGCTGAGAACAGTGTCAGCTCCAAAAATCCACTCTCTCTGTCTCCCCCATACTCCCTGTCACACTCCACCCCACCCCCCTCTTTTGAAAAGCACGTTGCAGCCACTTGAACGCTAGGATAGCTGCCCATAATGCACCACTCCCAACAGCATTGCAAATGCTGCAAATGTGGCCACACTGCAGGGCTTTCCCTACACAGCTGTACGAAGACAGCTGTAACTCCCAGCCCTGTACAGCTGTAAGTGTAGCTAATTCAGCAAAGCAGGGAGAGCGAACCCAGGCTGATTGAGTAGGGGAGGCTCAGTGAAATCTGAGTACATTAGGCGGCATTCCAGAAGAGTGGGTCCAACCTGTCACAACACAAGCCAGTCTGTGTGTTCTTTCCCCCAAAGTTCTGAAGAATCATTTCCTTCTTACAACTATCATCTTTTTTTGCTTTCAAATTGAAGAGAAATCACAAATACTAAATGGCAGTGCTGAATCTAAAAGAAAAAGAGAGAAGGATGAATTAATAGGAATGCTCCCTTCACACCCTTCTGTCAGGGTGATCACTGTCCGGGTATGTATAAAATTGGAAAGAATACCTCTCATGATTTCTAATACATGCGCACACCTGTCTGTCATACACTTTTACTAGGTGATCTGTGCTCCTATGATATACCTCTGTTGAGATAGCACTTTTATCTAACACACTGCCATTTGCACAGACACAGCAGTCAGGAATTGCTTTACTTAGTGGGGAGGCTACAAAGGTTGTTTTAAGCCAGCATCACTGAACAGCATGTTCCACCTCTCCTCTTTCTCGACATGCTGCCAGGAGGCTATGCTGTTATTGCACACATTTGTAAAGCCCACGCCTCCCTGCTGCACCTGACTATGAAGGGCTTGGATGTATATGCTGGGCCTGATTCTCCTCTCACCTCAGTGTAATTCCATCAACTTCAGTGGCATTACTCCCAAGATACAATGGCGTGATATCAGAATCAAGGCCGCTGTTTATATCCATGAAGAGGCTCCCCATGTATATGTCTAGATGGGGACACCCTATAACTCTCAATTTATGTAAACATAGTTTTAAACAGAAACTAAGAGCTAGCCAATTTTAAAGGCAACTCCTAGCTCCTTCTCTGGTTTGCATTCCTCACTCTGCAGATGAGGAATACAATGTAAGAAATATGAAATAAACATTTTAAAAATAATTACACACAAAATCCCTACTGATCTTTGTTTACAGTTAGATGTGAGACAATTCTTCTTCAGAAAGGTTTTCAATAAGTAAAAGTGTGATCAGGCCTGCCATGTCCCTGGTGAATTTAAAGGGTTGTTTCTTCAACACAGTGATAAAGAGAGAAACGAATGTGACACGGGCAGCAACTGTAAGTGTTCTCCTATCCTTGCAGAGCCACCACACAGCATCTCTTTCCAGTGCAGTTCTCCAAATCAAGACAATGAGCTGTCTATTGTATCTAGCAAAAACATTTCTTGAAGGCACATGGGCAAGCCCTTCCAGTTCATTAGGAAATATTTCTTGTGCAATTTGCCGCCTCAATAGCTTCTGTTTAGATAGTCTTTGTTCCTTATCTTCAGGAACACACTGAAAGGTTTAGGCATGTATGTGTGCAGAGAGAATTCTTTCCTCTGTGCTTCGCAAGCAAGAACTGTGAAAAGCTAACCCCAGTTTTTAGCCTCTGCCGTTCTGACCGTAGCTGCGCTTTATATACAGTTCTGAGCCCCCACCCATTCTGCATCCCACAATACCTAGATGGCAGCCTTCTCAATCAAGAAAACAGCATTTGGGATGATTTTGGTGCTCCAAAGAGGCAACGGACAGACATCCAGAGTAACAAGACGCCTCAGGTCCTAGTAACTATCCTTTGTCTTCCTCAGAATTAAAATAGCAACTTGAGAGGGAGGGGAAGCTGCAGGCAACAAGGATCACTGGTGCTCAGAATTGTTTCCACTCACTAGTACACTGGACCTGAAGCAGAAGAAATACAAGACAATGTTGGATTTTTATGATTAAAGTGTGCATGCAGGAAGGAGGGGTGGTCAGTTGGAGGGACAGTAACAACGTAATTCATAAGAGTTATAACACTAAGAAGAGCTCTGGGTAAATAGGTTTATAACTGATTACTTTAAATGCAGGTCAGCTTCCTGCTGTTAATATGGAATAAAATCTTCATTCATTTGCTATGTGCATGGCTCTACATTCTCCATTATGTGTGAGACCTGGTGCAATTTCTCCCAAGAGCTTCACCTTATAAATGCTATTTCTTCCTCTGAAAGTGCAGGAAGAATTCTTCCTATCCATTACAATAATACTAGCAGATACTGCAGGGGCTCTGCAGGTGGTAGTTCAGTGAAACAAACTAAATGTATTCACAGGTTTGAATGTTCTTCCCTACCCCAGCACTTGATGTTCTCACTATACCATGCATTGAGCCTTCATCACGTTCTTTTCCTCTATGGAGAGAGCTACCATCTGGCCAAGTGGGGGAGGGAGGCTAAGGATATGACATGCTAATACCACACTCATCAGACTCCCCAGGGCAATGAAAGCAATGTTTTCATTTCCAGGGCTACAAGCCAGCAATGGCCTACACTGGAGCGGGGTGGGGGTGTGGATCTAAGTTACGCAAGTTTAGCTACCTGAAAAACGTAGCTGAAGTTGATGTACTTAGACCTACTCACCGCTCTGTCTTCAGTGCGGTGAGTTGACTACTGCCACTCCCTCATCGACTCTGACTGCGCCTCTTGTGGTGGTGGAGTACAGGAGTTGCCGGGAGAGCACTCGGAGGTCGATTTATTGAGTCTAGACTAGATGTGATAAATCAACCCCTGCTGGATCGATCACTGCCCACCGATCCGGCGGGTAGTATAGACATACCCTAAGAAACTGAGGTCAGGTACCTTGTACAACATGTTTTGTGCCTCTGGAGGGGAGTCTTGTCTCCATATACAGAGACTGTTGAGTCTTTGCCCACATTCTGCTCTCAGTCACATGGGTGAAATTCTCATTTGTCAGTGTTATTCTCTGTTACGGTTACAGGACAAGCTGCCCTTTAGATCCTTTTGCAGTCCCTCCTGAGTGCATCCCTCTGGTTGCAGCCTTTGCTTCCTTCTCCTTTCATCAGGGTGGAACCGACAGTTTGACTGTCTCTTTGCACTGCAGTTTACCAACCATGGCTCCTCTAGCAGGACCAACTGGGCTTTGCCTCTGCAGGAGACTTCCCTTTGGAAGAGGTGACCAGAGCTGATTTAAGTGACTCAAAAGCTTTTCCAAAACCACTGTATTGTTAATTCACCCAAAGATACATGGCAGGAAGAAAAACAGAGTCATAACAAAAAAAAAAAAGACTTATGTACACAGGGATGACCTGGGAATCCTCCACAGAGATCTCCAGGAAACTTTCATGGAGGTACTCTGCAATCTATTGCAGAAGGTTTCTGGGGAGGGCTGCCTTATTTTTTCCACCATGGCAGGATACTTTCCCAAGCCACTTCAGCATTAATTCCGCTGGCATCATTGCATTACACAGCATAGCAGCATAAGGATCTGGTCAGTATCCAGATGCTTGCAGCATGTGTTCCATTGCCACCTCTGTGACCCTCAAGAGAGTGATATCAGGTAGGGCCACCTAGCGGAGATGGTAGTAGTTCTCATTTCAACTGCTCAGACAGCAAAATATAGTGCCTGTGCTTCCTCTCCCATTGTGATTTTACTCCCCTTCACCCCTAGTTTCCAAAATATGGCTGTATTTTGCATGGCAAGGGTTAGTATTGACCTTAGTAACTGCAAGCCTCAGGTGATCGCTAGCAGCAGCAGCACCTGAGTGGGCTAAGGAAAAGGGAAATTCAATGGTACCCACTTGCCACCACAAGTACCCCCTCTCCCCCGGTGTAGCCTCTGCCAAAGCTTGCAGTTTGGGAGGGTTAATGCTGGTTCCTGAGCTCCCGGTAATGTCCATATTACAAATGGGAGGTGGCATGGTCCCTGGGCCATCTCTAGTCCTGCTGTGGGTTGCCCACCCAATGCTGCTGACAGTCCAGCACCCATTCCCCTGGGCCATACTCCCCATGGCTGGGACAGCAATTGGTTAAATGAATACCTTGTGTAAATGAAAATATTCTTTAAACTTCCATGCAATAAGGGGTATTTTTATATAGCAACTCTGCACTAGACACTGGATCTGCACTGACAATGGTTGCTTTGTGCTTTCCATGGCTTACAGCTGAAAGTGTGGCCTTCAGCTCTTTCTCCACACTGGCGGAAAGGCTCTCCCAGATAAGCTGAAAGTGAAAGAGAATGCATGATGACATGTTTAATGAGATTATGAATATCTCTGGGAAAGCTGATACTGAGCAGAGAGCGTGGAGGATTGCTCTCTGAAAAACTGGACATGGCGAGCAGGACAGCAGCCCAGGAGAGTGAGCACAGTGTGGCACACAGCAGGAGATGCTGGGGATTCTGAAGGAGCAAACAGACAGGTTTGAGGTATCTGGCTGACCTTCAGGAGAAACACCTTGAGGCTAGACTCTCTCTGCAGCCCCTGCAGAATGACATTTCCAACATCACCGTATTTCCCCTCCCTCTCTTCCAAACATTCCAGGAAACAAAGGAGGCGAAGGCAATTTCCCTTCCTCTCAACCCCAGCAGAGGGTCCTAAGAATCAAAGCCACACATATGATGATTTCTGACAGTCATGGCCACTGTATTTTAAAGACAAGATTAATGTGTTTTTCCCCTCCCAATTTTATTCCATCATATATCCAATGTTAAATTCCATTTGTGATCTTTAAGTTTCAGTATGTTTATTCAACAAAAGTCCATGTCTTGAGAATGAAATAATATTTATTAATTTAAAATGGCAGGGAGGGAGGGAGGGACAGGGAAACTGAAGTAATAGAGGGGATGTGTTGAAGACAAAAACTCAGCAGTCACAGCATGGTTCACACTATGGGAAAGCACAATACAGAGAAGCAGCACACATTTCTGTGGCTCATTACTGAAACAAGTTTTCAAAGCCTCCCAGAAATGCAGTGCTCCACACTAAGCAATTATTATACCCCTGATATCTGGCTGCTCAAAATTAGCAGACAGCCTCTCCACCTCCACCCCTATGGAAACTTCTCTCCCTTTGCCTCACAGATATTCTGAAGCACACAGCAGGCAGCTATAACCATGGGGATATTACTTTCACTGAGGTCTAACCTAGTAAGCAAACTGCTTCAGCAACCCTTTAAACAGCCAAAGGCACATTCAACCACCATTCTGCACTTGCTGAGATTATTGTTCAACTGATCCTTGAGGCTGTCCAGGTATCAGGTGTACGGCTTCATGAACCATTGGTGTAAGGAACAGGCTGGGTCTCTCAACATCAACAATGGTTGTTTTGCATTCTGGAAAGAAAGTCCCTGCTTGCAGCTTTCTGAATAGACCTGTGTTCCTAAAGATGCTCATGTCATGCACATTCCCTGACCATTCCACACTGATGTCAGTAAAATGGCCCCGGTAATCTACCAGCGCTTGCATCACCATTGAAAAGTATCCCTCTCTTGTTTATGTACTCATTGGCAAGGCGGTCTGGTGCAAAGATAGGGATATGTGTGCCATCTATTGCCCTACTGCAGTTAGGGAACCCCATTGCAGCAAAACCACCCAATATCTCCTGCACATTGGCCAGAGTCACAACACATCTTATCAAAAAGCAATTAATGGCCCTGCATACTTGGATCACAACAGCCCCCATGGTGGATTTACAAACTTCAAATTGATTCCCCACTGACTGGTAACAGTCTGGCATTGCAAGCTTCCACATAGCAATCACCACTCGCTTCTCCACTGTCAGAGGTCTCATTTTAGCGTCCTTACGCTGCAGGGCTGGGGAGAACTCTACACACAGCGCCTGGAAAGTGGCCCTGCGCATACGAAAGTTCTGCAATCACTGATAATCATCCCATAACTGCATAATGACGTGATCTCACCAGTCAACGCTTGTTTCTCAAGCCCAGAAACGGCACTCCGCCATGTTCAGTTGCTGCACAACTGCCAGCAGCAACCAGAAATTGTTTTAAACATAAGGATGTTTAAATATAAATGGATTCACTTGACACATGGTTTCATAATTCTTCTTACCATGCTTGATTTTGGCAATGTATGTTCTGATTTTAATAAGGCCTCCTTCTCTCACAGCACCATCTTCTCCAACTCAGAGCCACTGGCAGAAGGGATTGCATGCATCTGGTCTCATCTGTAGCTAAATAAAGGGTAGTAAGGCTGATGAGGACTTGATTCTCCATCAGCACTACAAGCTGGGGTACTAGTAACAGTTCTGGATCTAAGCAGAAGCACCTGCACCTCCCCTGCCTTCACTATCAACAGTCAGTTTACCAACAAAAGTGTGGAAGTGACATCTGTTCTCACCCAGTCCACAGAACAAGCTGATCAGCTAATGAGAAATGAGAGAGCAAGAGAAACTATGAAATCTCCAGACTGCTGCTCCTTGCCTGAATCATAGAATCATAGACTATCAGGGTTGGAAGGGACCTCAGGAGGTCATCTAGTCCAATCCCCTGCTCAAAGCAGGACCAATTCCCAGCTAAATCATTCCAGCCAGGGATTTGTCAAGCCAGACCTTAAAAATCTCTAAGGAAGGAGATTCCACCACCTCCCTAGGTAACCCATTCCAGTGTTTCACCACTCTCTGAGTGAAAAAACTGTTCCTAATATCCAACCTAAGCCTCCCCCATTGCAACTTGAGACCATTACTCCTTGTTCTGTCATCGGGTACCACTGAGAACAGTCTAGATCCATCCTCTTTGGAACCCCCTTTCAGGTACTTGAAAGCAACTATCAAATCCCCCCTCATTCTTCTCTTCTGCAGACTAAACAATCCCAGTTCCCTCAGCCTCTCCTCATAAGTTATGTGCTCCAGCCCCCTAATCATTTTTGTTGACCTCCCGCTGGACTATTTCCAATTTTTCCACATCTTTCTTGTAGTGTGGGGCCCACAACTGGACACATTACTCCAGATGAGGCCTCACCAATGTCGAATAGAGGGGAATGATCACATCCCTTGATCTGCTGGCAATGCCCCTACTTATACAGCCCAAAATGCCGTTAGCCTTCTTGGCAACAAGGGTGCACTGTTGACTCATATCCAGCTTCTCGTCCACTGTAACCCCTAGGTTCTTTTCTGCAGAACTGCTTCCTAGCCATTCGGTCCCTAGTCTGTAACAGTGAATGGGATTCTTCCATCCTAAGTGCAGGACTCTGGCCTCCCTTCAGCTGTCATATAAGGCCACAGAGGGGGCTTTGAGTCCCTTGTTGCCATGTATGTGAGAGGAAGAGCAAGAGAGAGAAGAAGGAGCTGTGGGGGTGGTGCAAAGAGGGAGTAAGGGGATATAGGAGAGAGAATGAAAATTAAGCATAGAATAAAGCTAAATGTTGCCACAAGTAACTGCCCTAAGAATCATGCTGAACTGAGCTTCCTTGGGTTTAGATCACATCCTATCCAATGGCTAGAAAGTCAATGTTGATTCAGAATACTGTCCAACTGAGGGAGCAATGGTGTAACATTGTGATGGATTTGGAGCTGCCTGTAATAATTGATGAAGATTGTATCTAGACTAGTTTATAGTGTTGTATACTTCATGCATATACTGAGTTAGGGTGAGGGGAGGGGTGAGGGTGTGATGTTATTGACATAAACTGTGACCGTATAGATCATTGTTGCAACCAGGGTCCTATGGTGGCATCAGGTCTTGTACAGAGGAGACCAAGTGGGGTGTCTATGGGAAGGTTGTAGTTTGCTGTTTATGATTATGCTGTCTGTATGTGTGTATCATTTTTGTATTCAAAGTTATGAATACTGGCTATGTACTTGTTTGATTCTAAGTAGCCTCAGTGAAGCATTTGGTCAGCTTCTTGAGAAAGGACTATGCTCAGTAAGTGCCCAGTCAAGAAACACTTAACTGACAATGAACTTTGGGAAATGCCAATCCACATGTGAGCTTTCCTGGGAACATTCAAACTAACATGTAAACAATGGCGTTGACCTGCAAAAAGCTGAATCATTCATAGATATGGGACTTGCCCAGGTGACTGCAAACTCCATCTTGTTGAGGGGATTTTACACAGGAGAACAAAGGGGTTTCCACCCACAAGAGAAAGACTATATAAGGCCCTGGAAACCCCTCCATTTTGTCTTCAGCTGGCTCAAAAGATAGCCTCTCCACCCCAAAGAGATGCCTTAAAGAAACTGGAACAAAGGACAGTAACTACAGGGGTGTGAGTGATTGCTGCACCCAGACTAGAAAAGAGTCTAGTCTGTGAAAGAAGCTTATTGGAATATCTCTGAGGGTGAGATTTACCTGCAATTAGTTTCCTACTGTATTAGCCTTAGATTTGCGTGTTTTTATTTTATTTTGCTTGATAATTCACTTTGTTCTGTTTGTTATTACTTGGAACCACTTAAATCCTACTTTTCATACTTAATAAAATCATGTTTTGCTTATTAACTAACCCAGAGCAAGTATTAATACCTGGAGGAGCAAACAGCTGTGTGTATCTCTCTATTAGTGTTATAGAGGGCGAACAATTGACGAGTTTACCCTGTATAAACTTTATACAGAGTAAAACAGATTTATATGGGGTTTGGACCCCATTGGGAACTGGGCATCTGGGTTCTGGAGACAGAAGCACTTTTTTAAGCTGTTTTCAGTTAAGCCTGCAACTTTGGGGGGATGTGGTTCAGACCCGTGTCTGTGTTTGCAGCAGGCTAGCATGTCTGGCTCAATAAGACAAGGTACTGAAGTCCCAAGCTGCCAGGGAAAACAGGCTCAGAGGTAGTCTCAGCACATCAGGTGGAAGTCCCAAGGGGGTTTCTGTGACTCAACCCGTCACAGAGGGTAGAGGTGAAAGTGGGGTGAGGTTGGAGGTGAGGGTGTGATTACCAGTGAGGGTAGTGGTGAGAGTGAGGTTGAGGGTGAGGGTAGGGGTGAGGGTGGATTCAAGTTGGAATCCCTGCTCTGTGCAGGGATCAGAAGCCGAGCCCCTTTCCAGGGGTCAGGGAGTGGTGCGGGTAGGGGTGGGGGAGTATTCTTCTAAGCTCCATCCACCAAACAGGGTCCTTCCTTGTGAGTCACCAGAATGAGATGCCACATGCAGATTGTGCAGCTATTTAAAATCTGATTATGCATGTTCTCTGAGCGCCTCTAGGCTCCTTGTGTCTGAAGTAAAACAGGCCTACTTAAGTCTTTAGGTAAGAAGATGTGTGTATAGCTTGTTTCACTGGTTCAAAAATCTTTTTTCTTTTCTTATGCTATTTCTACTGTTAAGATTAAATGATACTTTGTTTTAAGAAGTCTGGCTTGGGTTAACGCATTCACCACTGATCACAACTCCTGAAGGGAAGAACCGCAGGGAGCCAAACCCCATCAAACTTGCTGAGCAATCACTATTGGTACATAGGGAGCTGTAGCCCAAATCCTGGTCTGAGAGTGGGAGAATTGCAGGATTCCTCCTCAGGGAGGTAAAGGCTCTCAAGGCATAAGACCTAGATGGAGGTGTACTCAGGTCGACCAAACAAAGGGTCAGGGGTGCAGCTGAACATATGACATATTAGTGGCAGAATGGGACAGTGAGAGTAATGAATTTCCAATAAGTGACAACAGGAGTAAATACAAATTTTGTAGAAGGAAAAAGCAAGAGAAATGTGTCTTGTGTTCTTTATGGGAATAGAACTGGAAAAACAGACAGAAAAAAATGTTACTCAAAGTTTAGGAAAGGTTAGTTAATAGAGATGTGTAAAGAAAGAAATCTACATTTCAAAGAGCTTAAAAATAAAAAGTCAGCTCTGGTGAAGCTACATGAAGATGACCAGAAGCAGAATGGGGTACCAGCCCCAGACTATAAGCCAGTGCTCTGGCAGGCCAGGCAGATGCCCCAGGGGACAGAGGCCTGAATGGACAAGCAGGACTGGGAGAGCTTGGGAACAACCTACCAGAGGGAAGCAGGGAAGAGGATGACAGGTGTTGATGTAGCGACAGGAGCAGCAGCCAGGCCCCAGCCAGGCTGAGTTCATTGATGCAACAGTGAAAGAGGCCAAACACCTTGAGGGGGTGCACTCAGAAACCAAGAAGGGGGTCAGAGGTGCACTTGGTCAATTATTTTGGTCACACGATACTGTTCCAGGCAAGTTGGCCTTTTACCACCTCACAAGGCTGTAATGAATGATCTTCCTGAACATAGAATCATAGAAGATTAGGGTTGTAAGACACCTCAGGAGGTCATCTAGTCCAACTCCCTGCTCAAAGCAGGACCAACCCCAACTAAATCATCCTAGCAGCAGCACTCTGAGAATCTTGTGCCATTAATACACAATCAATGGGCCACAATCAGCAGCATGCTCACCTTTGCGCTGCTCCAGAGACACAAAGCAACCGTAATGGGCCAGTTAAACAGGGCATATGACTGTTTTGTCTTATCAGAGCTGTGCAAAGCAGCTAGGTCTCAGTTCAGCAAAGCATATAAGCACATACTTTTTAAGCATGTGCTTGTGTGTTTTGTTGCATCAAGACCATAGAGCATAGCAGTGAATCTGGCCATGGGTCTGGAGACCAACTAGCTAAATGGCAGTTCTGCAGAAAAGGACTGGGGGATTACAGTGGACAAGAAGCTGGATATGAATCAACAGTGTGCCTTTGTTGCCAAGAAGGCTAACAGCATATTGGGCTGCATTAGTAGGAGCGTTGCCAACAGATCGAGGGATGTGATTATTCCCCTCTGTTCGGCACTGGTGATGCCACATCTGGAGTATCGCATCCAGTTTTGGGACCCCCACTACAGAAAGGATGTGGACAAATTGGAGAGAGTCCAGCAGAGGGCAATGAAAATGATTAGGGGGCTGGGCACATAACTTATGAGGAGAGGCTGAGGGAACTGGGCTTATTCAGTCTGCAGAAGAGAAGAGTAGGGGGGATTTGATAGCAGCCTTCAACGACCTGAAGGGGGGTTCCAAAGAGGATAGAGTTAAGCTGTTCTCAGTGATAGTGGGCAGCTATCAATCTAGCAGGGGTCGATTGATCATTGTTCTCAGTGATGGCTGTAGGCAAGTTAAAAAAGTTTGACTTGAAGGGTTGAATCATCACGTGGGCCTCTGGGTTGATGAATTTGGGGTCCACTAAATATTGGTGGATAGCTGACACCTGTGCTCCAGTGTCCCTCCACACAGTAACCTTCTTCCCAGCCACACTCACAGTTTCTCTTCGCTCTGAGGGTATCTGGAAGGCATCTGGGCCTGAGGACTGTTGGTGTGACCCCCATGCAATGAACTGCAATCTGTTGGGGTTCTTGGGGCAGCTGGCCTTCACATGCCCCAGCTCGTTACATTTAAAACATCGTCCCGCTGACTGGTCACTGGGGCGAGGCGGGTTGCTGGAGACTGGTGTGGTGGGACGATAAGGTGTCTGCAGTTTTCCTTGGGGTAGCAGGTGAGGCCTTGGGCTGCCCCCGGTGGTAGGGTGTTCTCTTGGGTTGCCCCTTCTAATATCCGCTCCAAATGCTACTAGCTTTCTTCTTTTCCGCCACCTCCACCCATTTGGTTCCAATCTCCCCTGCCTTGATTACAGTTTTGGGCTTCCCATCTAGGATGTATCTTTTTATTTCTTCAGGAACACCCGCTAAGAACTACTCCACTTGTGATAGTTAAGGGTTAATGTTTCTTTTACCTGTAAAGGGTTACTTCCATCCTGTCGTGTTTCTCAGCAAGAAACTGTCTGAGAGGGAAAGCCACTGGTCAATCAGTGAAAAGGAATGCTATGCCATTGTGTACGCCCGGCAAAAGCTACGCCCATACGTTTGGGGACGGTGGTTCCAGCTACAAACCAACCATGCTGCGCTAAAGTGGCGTCATACTGCCAAGGAAAACAACAAAAAACTGCTTCAATGGAGTTTAGCTCTCCAAGATTTTGATTTTGAAATTCAACACATTTCAGGAGCTTCTAATAAAGTAGCTGATGCACTCTCTCGTGAAAGTTTCACAGAATCCACTGGTTAAAAATTGTCCTTAAAATGTAGAAAGTCTTGTAGTTTACATGCTTAATAGCATATGTAAAGGTGCATGTGTTGTATTAATCTGGTTATTCTAAAGTTCTAGGAAGAAATCACCGCCAGTGAGGTTCCCCACTGTCTGCGATTTGGGGGGGCGTGTCATAAACACATAGTTAAGGGTTAATGTCTCTTTTACCTGTAAAGGGTTAACAAACAGAGGACCAATCAAGAGACAAGATACTTTCAAATCTCAGTGGAGGGAAGCCTTTGTTTGTCTCTTTTGGGTTTTGCTTTGTTCTCTCTGAGTCCTGAAAGGGACTAGATGTGCAACCATGTTTCTTGCCAAACTCCCTGCTACAGTCTCTTATATATTCAAAATAGTGAGTATTAAGTAGAAAAGGCGGTTATAGTCTTTTGATTGTTTTCTGTATTTGCAAATGTGAATTTTGCTGGAAGTATTTTAAATTGTATTTTGCTGGGGGGAGGCTTCTCTCTAGTGTCTATAAGCTGAAAGACCCTGTAACTTTTACCATCTAAATTACAGAGACAATTTTTACTTTTTTTCTTTCTTTTTATTAAAAGTTTTGCTTTTTAAGACCTGTTTGATTTTTTCCCCTTGTTGAGGCTCAAGGGAATTGAGTCTGTACTTACCAGGGAATTGGTGGGAGACAGGGAGAGAGAAGGGAGGGGGGAAAGGTGGAATCCCTTTGTTTTAGATTCACGGAGCTTGAATCTGTCTATCTCTCCAGGATAGCCCAGGGAGGGAAAGGTTGGGAGGGAGAGAGAAGGGGGAGAAAAAACCTGATTTCTCTGTGTTGTGATTCAAGGAGTTTGAATCACGGTGATCTCCTAATGTACCCAGGGCGGGAAAGATCTGGGAGGAAGAAAGTAGGGGAAATGGTTTATTCCCCTTTGTTGTGAGACTCAAGGAATTTGGGTCTTGGGGTCCCCAGGGAAGGCTTTTGGGGGAACCAGAGTGCCCCAAAACACTATATTTTTGGGTGGTGGCAGCTTATCAGATCTAAGCTGGTAATTAAGCTTAGAGGAATTCACGCTGGTACCCCATCTTTTGGACTCTAAGGTTCAGATTGGGGAATTATACCATGACAACTTGCATGAGCAGAGACAGATCTTCCAGAGATTTAACACTTGCTCCTGATATCCAGGCATTTCAATTTGTTACAATGTGGTAAGTGTGTTGGGAAAATGCCACGTCTGGTTTCCGCTGTAGGGCTCTGAACTGCCAACAGGTATGCTCAGGTGTTAGTACCATTCTAATTTAGCCTTTTTAAAAAAAGGTTCGTACTCTGTGATGGGATCCACTTACCCCACACTAGCCCAGACAGGGTTAAGCCCCAGGTATTTACAGCGGAAGTCCTGCCTCCCTGGCAAGACTGGGCATGCTCCAAGTGCTCCAGTAGTATAAAGGGAGAGAGACCAACTCATTCTGGGCTGGAGGCTGCAGGGGAAGGAACTGCCTGAGAAGCTCCTGTGGAGGGCCAGCCAAAGCCTCTGACTACGTTGGGCATTGAAGCTGTTTGTGGCTTGCCTGCACCCTGGTGACTGGAGGAGATCCTAGAGACGACTGGACCTGCCGAACACAGAGGACCCAACGTCTCATGGCAAACTCCAACACAGACTCTGGTAGGAAGTGACCCAGGAAGGGTGGCAGGTGGTACCTGCCACCCAGGGAAACTCAGCGTGTTTCAGTAGCCCCCCCTGGTGAGTCAGCAAGCTGCTACATCACTGTTAGGGCCCTGAGTTGGGACCTGGTGGAGTTGGGTGGGCCTGAGCCCCCCTACTGAGGCTATCAAACCCCAATGCCATAGACTCCCACTAGGCCATGTTACCTGGTGCCAAAGGGTTGTTTTGTAGAATCTGGTCATTAGGCCACGCCACCCCACACCAAAGGGGGGTGCTATAGACTCTGGCTGCTAGGCCACACAGCTCTGCACCAAAGGGCTGCTTTGTGAACTGTGACGGATAGCCCACGCTGACCTGACCCTAGGGGCGTGGACCATCACATACTCGTTCATGTGTTCTTTAGGCATTTCAGCAGCCACCTCTGCTAAGGGTCGACTGAGCTGCGGCCTCAGCTCCACCATATACTGATCTGTAGAGATGCTGTACCCAATGCAGGCCCTTTCAAAATTTTCTAAGAAGGCTCTGTATCATTGCCTACCTAGTATATGGGGAATTTCTTGGAATGGGGAGTGGTACCTGGAGAAGGACTATTAGGGTTACCTGCTGGACCCAGCTGAGCCCTTTCCAGCTCTAAGCGCTTTAGTTCTAACTCCACCTCCAAGCGTTTCACCTGAATTTCCATCTCCAAGCGTTTTGCCTCTTTTCTCTCTTCCACCTTCAAGCGCTTCACTTTTCTTCTCTCCTCCGCTTCCAACTCCAAGCGCTTTAATTCCATTTGTCTTTCATGTTCCCTTTCCCTTTCTTTCATCGGGATTCTATGAAGTTCAAGTTTCTTTTGCACTTCACTATTACTCATTTTGCTTACTTTTCTGTCCCTATTATAGCCTAGCCCGAGAGCTAGAAAGGAAAAAAAGAACAGCTTGTGAATCCCCTTGCTGCTGCTTAACGACTTTGTCTTCAGGGAAAGAAAACAACTCCAGTTGCTCTCAGCTTAAAAAAACAAGTGTCCCTTAGAAAAAAACAAAAACCTCCCTGGTTTTCAAGCATCCAAAAGGAAAAATGTGCCCTTTTAAAATCCTGAGGTCTGTGCTTCTGGTTCAAAATGATCCCACCGTGCTGCCACCATGTCAGAGTCTCCCCCACCAACTCTAAACTCTGGGGTACAGATGTGGAGACCTGCATGAAAGTTCCTATCAGCTTAGGTTAAAACTTCCCCAAGGCACAAATTCCATTCCTTGTCCTTGGACAGTATCAGGGCCATCCAGAGGATTCAGGGGGCCTGGGGTCTTCAGCGGTGGGGGGCCTCCGCTGCCAAATTTCCACCAAAGACCCAGCACTTCGGCGGCGGGTCCCGGGACAGAAGGACCCCCCGCCGCAGGTCTTCGGGGCACTTCAGCGGTGGGTCCCGGAGCGGAAGGACCCCCCCGCCGCTGAATTGCCACTGAAAACCCGGAGTGGAAGAAGCTCCAGGGGCCTGGGCCCCGCAAGAGTTTTCTGGGGCCCCCAGAGTGAGTGAAGGACCCTGCTCCAGGGGCCCTGAAAAACTCTCATGGGGGCCCCTTCAGGGCTCAGGGCAAATTGCCCCACTTGCCCCCCTCCCCTGGATGGTATTGCTGCCACCACCAAGTGATTTACACAAAAATTCAGGGAAAGGTCACTTGGAATCCCTACCCCCACAAAATATCCCCCCAAAACCCTCCACCCCCTTTCCTGGGAAGGCTTGAGAATAATATACCAACCAGTTACCTTAGCAATGTGAGCACAAACCAGACCCTTTGTCTTCAGGACACTGAAATCAATCAGGTTCTTAAAAGAATAACTTTATTCATAAAGAAAAAAATAAAAGAATCACACCTGCAAAATCAGGATGGAAGGTAACTTTACAGGGTAATAAAATTTAAAACACAGAGGATTCCCCTCTGGACTCAGCTTCACAGTTACAAAAACAGGAATGGAACAACCTCTGTAGCAAAGGAAAATTCACAAACCAAAACAAAAGATAACCTAACACATTTTCTTGACCTACTCACAGTTTCTGTAGTTTTAGATGGATTATTCCAGGTATATTTTTCAGAAGATATTGTACCTGCTTGGCTTCTCCCTCTGTCCAGAAAGGGAACAACACAGAGAACAAAAAAAACCAAATCCTTCCCCCCTAGATTTGGAAGTATTTTTCCTCATTGGCTCTTCTGGTCAGGTGCCAACCAGGTTATTTGAACTGCTTACCCCTTTACAGGTAAGGCAATCCAGTACAGCTGCCAAAGAGGGATTTTATGATACTGCATACATAAAGGTTGCTACCCTTCCTTCTATATTCATGTGTCAGTAGAATGCGATTGTAAGATTTGTAACTTTTCAGTCATTGCTAGTATGATCATTAAGTTCTGTAACCTTTTGCAAATGCTGTAATTTTTAGTCATTATTAGCATAGGCTTTTAAATTTTGTAACTTTTTGTAAGCTTTGTAACTTTTCATTTATTACTTGTATATCCTCCGAGCTCTGCAACATTCCATCATGTGATAAGGGAGTGTGTGTGGGACTGGGCAGAGAGAAAATGCAAGGAGAAAAGAGCCCGGACACAGGAGCCAGATGTGTCTGATGTAATCTGCCCCGAGAAGGCAATCACGGGGTGCCGTAAAGAAAAGAAGAACCTGGTATACGTGAAAAGAACGAGGTCTGGGAATGCTTCTCGGTGACGGGCACAGAAGGTGAACTCAGTGTCCGTGACAGGAGCCACCTAGTTCCAATAAAAGGAAGAAAGCACACTCATAAGTCCTTCTTCTTCTTGACCTGCTTGCTGGCCCTGATCCACGACCACAGGTGGACACACCAGATCTGCTGTCTCCGGTAACTTTCCACCTGCGTGAGTGTGTAGGTGCATGAGGGTACGAATGCGATGAATGTGTGCGTGCGTGAATAAGCTCTATCCCTTTTCGGTTTGATCCAATAGCGGCATTTAATAAAACCAATGTAAGTGTAACCCTGGATTGGTTTCTAGTGAACTTGAGGTAACAACTTCTTTTCCCTAGGTATTTTTCCAGTAGCCCTTCTTACTTCTCTAAAACCTTGTGGTAGCCTTAACTCATCTGGGGTTTTTTCTACACTCAGACACAAAGTTGGGCCCAACAGTGAGAGTAATTAACCACTGGAACATCTTATCTAGAGACATTGTGGATTCTCCATCATTTGACATCTTTAAATTAAAACTGGATGTCTGTAAAACATCAGCTGTAGCTCAACCAGAAGTTATGGGCTTGAGGTAGGAACCCTTGGGTAAAATTCTCTAACCAATGCTGTGCTAGAGGTCAAACTAAATGAATGTAATGGTCGCTTCTGACCTTAATATGGATGAATTCAACTGAATTACAAGTGGAACTGATCTACAAATATTGCTAGGGGATGGAACCAATCCCCGCTAGAGTAGACGCAGCCAACACCAACAGACATTTTTCTGCTGGTGTAGGTACACCACCTCCAGAACGACACTAGTTATGCTGACAGAAGTACTGTTCTGTCTGTATAGTTGCATCTATGAGGGGTGGTGGGCAGGGGAGTTTGGCGTTGGCACAGGTATATTGATTAGGGGTGTGGTCTTTTCATACCCATGACCAACATAGCTATGCCACTATAAGTTTAAAGTACAAACATGTAACAGGGTGATTTTCCCCTTGAACAGCTGGGGCAGGAGAAGACAGGGAACAGCTGATCCTGCCCCAGAAAGTAACCTGACAGGTGCTGTGTTGTGAAGGTCAGGACTAAAACAGGATTCAAAAAAGAACTAGATAAATTCATGGAGGATAGGTCCATTAATATTAGCCAGCATGGGCAGGGATGGTGTCCTTAGCCTCTGTTTGCCAGAAGCTGGGAATGGGCAATGGGATGGATCACTTAATGATTACCTGTTCTATTCATTCCCTCCGAGGCACTTGGCATTGGCCACTGCCAGAAGATATGATACTGGACTAGATAGACCTGTGGTCTGACCCAGTATAGCCGTTCTTATGCTCTGGGAATCAGCTGATACAGCTCCTCATAACTGGCCCTCATTCTCACCTGGACAATCATAGGTGACATGTGAGTTTTCCATTTGGGGAGATCCATGTGAGCACCAAAATCTCCCTAAAAGTGGGGGGGGACCCAATGGCACCTGGACTCTGGCCTTGCCCGCAATCTGCCTCATCCTCCAAAGTCCCACTCTTACTCCATCTCTTCCAGCCCCTGCTCCGCCCCCTCTCCCGAGTACTGGCCGCTGCTTGCTCCTCTCTGCCTCTTCCTGAGGACTGCTCACTCCCCTCCACCCCCTCCCCAAAGTCTCCCCCACCTTTCAGCTCACTCCTCTCCTCCTCCTCCCCTGAGGCTCCCCACCTGCCACTCGCTCCTATCTGCCTCTTCCCCTGAGAACACCCGGCAGCTTGCTCCTCTCCACCCCTCTCCCAAGGGCGCCCTGCCTGCTCCGTCCCACCTCTTCCCCTGAGGCCTGCTTGCTCCTCTCCCCCGAGAAACCACCCCCTAGCCCAGCACGTGCTCCTCACTGCCTCTTCGCCCAAGGCCTACCCACCCACTGACCACTCACTCACTCCTCTCCACAGCAGAGAGAAGCAAGCAGCAGGCAGGGGGGCATAAGGGGAAGAGGCAGAGAGAAGCAAGCAGAGGGGGCCTCAGGGTGGGGTGCTGGTGGGGCCATGGTCCAGGCACTGGTCCCTCCTCCACTTCTAGGATGCTTCTTTTCTGGTGCTCCAAAGGCAGCGGGCTGGTGCGCCTCCAAAGGGAGGTGACCTATGCATCTATGGCATTTGCCCTCCTGCATGGCCAGCCTTTTTTGGGGAGACAGCCTCCAAGCCTCCAATATCAACTAGTTAGGGCCCTTTCCAACCCAGGGGGCTACACAGGGCAGGCCAGCTGCCTCCTCTCTCCTGGCTTCCCCCTTCCTTCATAGTGCTGAGTTCTCCTTTATACTGTCCACATGGCTGGTGCGTATAGGAGGCCAGAGGACCTCAGTCTGAATCCCTAACCAGACTGTTGTGTTACTTTCTGAACACTTTTGTTTGTGAAGACAAACAGAGCCCCAAAGAAAGGGACAGAAACCTAACCCGACTGTCTATCCCCAGCTGGTGACTAGGGCCACTACCATACAGGACCAAATCCTAGTGTCAAGATGGCAGAGACTCATGTTAGAACTGTTATCTGCTCTCTGGAGTTTATCAGAAAAAGGTGGATTCTTTCAGGTATCTGACCCACAGGAGCTGGAAAGGTCACCCACTTGGACCTCCAGACCCAGAAAGCAATGCTTCCAGGGCTACCTGAGGCCAAGAAAAAGGTACTCTCAAACCAAATGACTGACAATCAAAGGAAAACTACATTCTCATTTATCCCTGAAGTCTGCAATTGAGGATCCTGTTTGGGGAGCAGTCTCTCTTGTTAAAATAAATGAAAGGACAGAGGCAGAGACTGTTACATATTATTAGAGTTGAACCCTGAACCCCAATCCAGGAAGAAGGAAACTATCTGAATACTTGCCTACTTTATTAAAAAGTATTTCTTGGTAACAACCCTTCCAACTGTGAGTAGGCCAGAGCAAGGCACAGGCTCTGAAAGCCAATGCCTAGAGCCCCAATTCCCACACCTGTGATTACTTCAGAAGGAGTAAAATGAAAGTAAGTTTCTAGCCCTCATGGCTGTGACGAAAAGCTTGAAAATGGACCTGAATATACTCAGTGTGGTGACGTCTGCCTATAGTCTGCAGATAGCAACAGCTCTGAGAGAGACTAGCTACACTAGACATCACAATGGGGTGTTAACTCTAAGGCCCACTGCTCCAAGGTCCCCTGTCCACGTCAACCTATCAGAGGACTCATGCTGCAGGATTGCAACAGGCCCAATGCATCCAGCCAATGAGATACACTCTACCTCCTAAAGTAAGTACTGGAGGGACACCTGCTGTCACCCCTGCCTGAGACAAGGGGCCCCCTTGCTGCTCCCAAAAGGAAGAGGCTCTGCTGCCATTTTGAGGACATTGGGAGAAGAGGACACTATGCCCCTTCACCTGTCTGGAAGAGGAGGTGCACCCTTTGCTACTGCTCTTCTAAGTAAGGGGTATAATCACAGTATAAGATAGGCCATGGAGGCCCAGTTCTATGGAGTGCTTAGACCCTGATTGACTCATCTTGCAGTGAGGGCCAGATGAGTTAGACTAGGTTTCAGAACACAGAGTGCACAAAAAGCCTGCAGAAAAAAACTAACATTTTCTTCTCTCTCCTCAGAATCAATACTTTCTTTAAAAAGCAAACAGAGAACTGTTTGATTTATATAATCCAATATAAATGCTGGGTGTAGACTCCAGGGGATTTTAGATTAAATAGTATTCTTTTAAAAATCTCAAATCGGCAGATCAGATCAAATGAAAATAGACAATTTTTCTTAATTGTAAATAGTATTTCTCAGATGAAAGCCTCACTCCACAACTATGGCAGATTGCTATTTCTGGACAGCTGATTTATAATGTTATGGTACACTTCTGAAGAGGTGTAGTAGAGAAAAAGCCTGGAGCACAGACCCTGGTGCAAGATCTGAGGCCTGAATCAGAGGCTGTGAACCAAAGTCAGGCCTTGCCATGAACCAAGGCCAGGTCATGTATTAAAGCAGATGCTTACAAGTTCACTGTCTGGTAACATAAACTTGGCAATGTTGCTGCTAGCATTGCTAAAACATAAGCACTCCCAAGAAGCACTAGGCACTAGATATTCATGTAAATACATTCCTCCCAACACAATAAAAGATAAGATGATTTAACAGAATAATAAATAAGGATGTTTTGTCTGAGACCTCAGGAACAAGGTACAAGGGGAGGTAACAAACAGATATCCTGAAACATGTAACGTGACATGTAAGTTGTTTATCCCAGTTGTTTCAGTGTATAAATGTCAGGGTACCTTGCCTTAACCCTCTGCATAATTGAGGAGACAGCAGAAATTCCCGCTGCTGATTGAGTCATTCCTTGCCGCTGGGCACTCATGTGTTAGTGTACCTGTAGCTCCTACGGGATGCTAGTACTGTGCCTTGAGGGCAATAAACCTGTTCGAGTGCCTCTGTCACCAAACGATGCCTATGGTCTTTCTCTGTGAATAACATCAAAATTTGCTAAATCAGTAGGCTGCATTATCTGCTAGTGCTGATAACACTGGAGCTCCAAGAAGAGAGGCACTGAGCATCTGTAACAGCTTAGCAGCCTGGACAGCATTACCACAGCAAAAACAACACTCAACACTTAACAGCAGCAGGCAGTTTTTCTATGAACACTTTGCACTGAAGTTATGGGCCCAGGATATGACCTCCATAGGGGCAGAGACATTTATTTTGTTCTGTGTTTGTACAGGGCCTAGCACAATGGGGGTCCTGGTTCATGGCTGGGACTCGGAGCTCTAGAGCATTACAAATAAACAATTTTGACTAGAGTTGGAATGGTGAATAATCACTATTACTCTGGAAATTGTATTACATTCCTTACAATCAAACAGAGGGGAGAATAAAAGCAAGCAGAATTAGCGGCATACGATTCCAGTTGGTACTAACAACGAGTGGTTTGATAGAAGTTTCAAATGCTAATTGGAAACAATTTCAGGAGAGGAATGAAGATCACATGATTAAGACACTGCCTCAAGATCTGACAGATCTGTGTTCAATTCCCAGCTCTACCACAGACTCCATGGGTGACTTAGGGCAAGTCATACACAAATTTTTAAGTGGCCACTGATCTAAGTTACCTCCATTTTTGGATGCCCAATCTGAGATCACACGGTCCTGATTTTCAGAAGTCTGAGTATTTGCAACTACAATTGAACTCTGTGGAGCTTTGGATGCTCAACTATCAGACCTCAATTATCTTAACGTGGACATATAAATTGTGGCATCCAAAATCAGTTGCCATTTCTAAAAACTCATGGTGTAACCTCCCTAATTCACATAGGTGCTGTGAAGCTAAATCCACCTTTTTTTAAAGACATTCAGACGTTATAGTGATGACCAACAAAGAAAAGCCTGTATGAAAAATAAATATAACTTGAAAATCAGGCAGAGTAAGAGATAAGAGAGATGTGGTCTAGACTGAGGATTGTGTCAGATATTAGAGAGAACAGAGTTAGATCAGAGGCCGACACTCTACTTCCATCATAGTTAAGTAACAAATTCAGTGTGAAGCTGATTTTTCAAAGTGCTCTAAAATGTACAGAAAGGATCAGGCTGGCTTTAAAGTCAGTGGGTCAACTGAAGGCCTAGAGTAGGGTATGTGGTACAAATTTGGGGACATTTGATCCAGGAATTCCAGATATACAATCTCCTCAAAATAGCTTGCCTTTAAAAAAGTCTTGTTCTTAATTATTCTTTTTTGTGCAGACCTGAGGGAAAAATCATAGCCAGGATCCATATAAAACACACACTCTGGAACAATGCAGGGCAGAGCTGGACCACAGAAAAGCAGGGGCAGCGTGGAGCTGGGGATGAGGCTAGAGCTGGGCAGAGCAGAGCTGAGGCTGGGGTGAGGCTGGGCTGGGGGTAGAGTGGATCTGGGTGGCGCTCTCTCTTGCCTCCCATGGAGGCTGCCCAGGGCCCCCCCTCCATGTACCCCCCCATGCACCCCCTCCAAATGTTCCTCCATTCTTTCCTAGGGGGGAATGCCCCACAGTTTGAGGACCACTGCTGTAGGGGCCACTTCTTGTACTCTTGTCACAAGCCCACTATGTTGACCTGTCACAAACCATGCTCCATCTATGCAAATTTCAAAACAACATACCCAATCAAGGCCTATGTCTTGGACAAAATTATTTAATAGTTTAAAAAGCTCTTCATCAATTACTCATGTTGGAAGTGGATGGCAAAACAGAAATTCCTCTTTTAATTCTGTTAATGTAACAAAATGAATATACACCAGTAGCTGTACAGCATTTGATATATCGGTAGACTCATCTATAGGAATTGAATAATATGGGCTCTGATGAACATTTTCTAGAAGCTGCTCTTTTACATGAGTGGCCATCTCTGCAATATGGTATATAATTGTCATTAGAAAGTGGGATCACATCCAGCTGTGATGCTGTTTTCTCTCCTATCATCACCACGCATATAGCCTTTTCAGCTGGAAGTAGTAGTTTCTCACCTATATTGTGCGGCTTACCAGCTTGGGCAACGCACAAAGCCACACGGAAAGAAGTCTCAGTAGCCTTCACTTTAATAGTGCTGTACACTTCAACAACTTTTTTTTTTGTCCTGTTAACTTATTGAGCTTCCTCTGAAAAAACTCTATGGGTTTAAATACTAAGATAGAGTATCTTGTTTCAAGATGCCGGTGTAGTTTACAGGGCTGCATACTGTCATAAGAATGCCCATACTGGGTCAGACCAAAGGTCCATCTAGCCCAGTATCCTGTCTTCTAACAGTGGCCAGTGCCAGGTGCCCCAGAGGGAATGAACAGAACAGGTAATCATCAAGTGATACATTCCCTGTCGCCCATTCCCAGCTTCTGGCAAACAGAAGGTAGGGACACCATCCCTGCCCATCCTGGCTAATAGCCATAGATGGACCTATCCTCCATGAATGTATCTAGTTCTTTTTTGAACTCTGTTATAATCCTGGACTTTACAACATCCTCTGGCAAAGAGTTCCACAGGTTGACTATGTGTTGTGTGAAGAAATTACTTCCTTTTATTTGTTTTAAACCTGCTGCCTATTAATTTCATTTGGTGACCCCTAGTTCTTGTGTTACGAGTAAATAACACTTCCTTATTTACTTTTTCCAAACCATTCATGAGTTTATAGACCTCAATCATATCCCCCCTTAGTAGTCTCTTTTCCAAGCCAAAAAGTCCCAGTCTAATTAAGCTCTCCTCATATGAAAGCCATTCCATGCCCCTAATCATTTTTGTTGCCTTTTACTGAACATTTTCCAATTCCAATATATCTTTTTTGAGATTGGGTGACCACATCTGCATGCAATATTCAACATGTGGGTGTTCCATGGATTTATATAGAGGCAGCATGATCTTTTCTGTCTTATTATCCATCCCTTTCTTAATGATTCCCAACATTCTGTTCCCATTTTTTACTGCCACTGCACAGTGAGTGGACATTTTCAGAGAACTATCCACAATGACTCCAAGATCTCTTTCTTGAGTGTAAACAGCTAATTTAGACCCCATCATTTTATATGTACAGTTAGGATTATATTTTCCAATGTGCTTTACTTTGCATTTAGTAACATTGAATTTCATCTGCCATTTTGTTGCCTAGTCGCCCAGTTCTGAGAGATCCTTTTGTAGCTCTTTGCAGTCTGCCTAGGACTTAACTATCTTAAGTAGTTTTGTACCGTCTGAAAATTTTATCACCTCACTGTTTACCCCTTTTTCCAGATCATTTATTAATATGTTGAATAGTTCTGGTCCCAGTACAGGACACCACTATTTACCTCTCTCCATTCTGAAAACTGACCATTTATTCCTACCCTTTGTTTCCTGTCTTTTAACCAGTTATCAATCAATGAGAGCACCTTCCGTCTTATCCCATGACTGCTTACTTTACTTAAAAACCTTTAGTGAGAGATCTTGTCAAAGGCTTTCTGAAAATCTAAGTTCGCTATGTCCATCAGATCCCCCTTGTTCACATGCTTGTTGACCCTCCTCAATGAATTCTGGTAGATTGGTGAGGCATGATTTCCCTTTACAAAAAACATGTTGTCTCTTCCCCAACAAATTGTGTTCATCTATATGTCTGACAATTTTTTTACTTACTATAGTTTCAGCCAGTTTGCCTGGTGCTGAAGTCAGGCGTCCCGGCCTGTAATTGTCGGGATCACCTCTGGAGTTCTTTTTAAAAATTGGTGTCACATTAGCTATCCTCCAGTAATTTTGTACAGAAGCTGATTTAAATGATAGGTTACATACCACAGTTAAATGTGAAATTGCAGAACTACTGAGTTCCTTCAGAACTCTTGGGTGAATGCAATCTGTCGTTTGCCAACACAGGCCATGGTGCATCGCTGGACCCGCTCCATGCAAAGCCCAATTTGAAATAAGCCATGCAGGGCACTGTGTGGCTGTGGCTGTGACTCCTCCTGTCAGTCTAGGCTCCCGCTGTTAGAGTGAGGTAGGCTGCAGCTGCCCGTCAGCCCAGGCTCCCACTCTCAGAGCAGGGCAGGCTGCAGCTCCCCGTCAGCCTGGGCTTTGGCTGTCCAAGTGGGGCAGGCTGTGGTTCTGGCTGTCCCCTTTACTCCTTCACCCCCGGGTTTGCACAAGTCCCAGCTGTCCAGGGCTGATAGCTGTATCTCTTTAAAAAAAAAAAAGTATACAGATTGCACCTCCCTTTACACATTCCCGCACTCCATAGTTTGAGAACCACTGGTCTAGACGATACTTAGTCCTGTCTCAATGCAGAAGACCTATTGAGGTCTTTTCCAGTCCTACATTCCTACGCTCACTGGCAGATTTTTAGGCACCACAGGGACTTTACTAATGGAAAGTTAGGCACCTAGGGAATTTAGACAGCTACAATGTTAGGCAGCAGCTGAAGGCGGGTTATGAGGATTTAAGTGTTGGACTTTGGAGCCCAAAGTAGCTATTAGACACCTAGATCCCTTTGTGGGTCTTAGTCCATTACATACACTGCCTTTCACAAAGCATGTGCCATCTGTCTCCATAGCTATGTAGTGTGCATCATTTGAGCCATGCAGGTGATAAGGAGCAGAACTTCCAGTAGCAGGAAGGTTGGGGTGGGGGGCAGAGGTGAGATTGGAATGCCAAGTATATGTCTTCTTGCTTTCATCTGCAGAGCTCCAACTGGGCATGAATGGAAGATAACAATGCCTCTCATACAAACGGCCATACTGGGTCAGACCAGTGGCCCATCTAGCCTAGTATCCTGTCTTCCGACAGTGGGCAATGCCAGGTGCTTCAGCAGGAATGAACGGAACAGGCAATCATTGAGTGATCCATCCCTTGTTGTCCACTCCCAGCTTCCGGCAGTCAAAGGCTAGGGACACCCAGAAAATGGGGCTACATCTTTGACCAGCTTGGCTAATAGTCATTGATGGACTGATCTTCCAGGTACTTCTTTAATGTTTTTTTGAACCCAGTTATACTTTTGCCTTCACAACATCCCCTGGCAATGAGTTCCACAGGTTGACTGTGCATTGTATGTATCATAAAAGAGGGCTAGAAATCTGCACGCCCAGGCTCTAAAAATGAGACTTAGTAAGAAACTTTAATTACAGGCTTGTTATTTCATAACTGCCCACAACAGGGTTTCCTGTCCCTTCCTCTGAAGCATCTGGGATTGGTCACTTTGAGAGAACAGAGGACCAGAAGGATCATGGATCTGGTCTAATATAGCAGATCTTGTGCCCTTATCTTTCAATCTGTCATACTCAGGGGAAGAAACAGGAATAATCTCCTGTGTCATACTACTGGAGAGCACTGACTCAAAAACATGTCCACATGCACACGGAAGCTTCTAGAACAAGTTGCAAAACTCAGGGAGCTAGACAAGATGTCTAACTTGTCTAAGCAACCGAGACCATTTCAAGTCATGTGGGATTCTGAGGAGGAGCCACTTGAGATTCAAGATACAACAGCTTCTGATGGATTTCCTCTTTACAATGAACTATAAATAGGGTGACCAGATGTCCCATTTTTAAAGGGACAGTTATGTATTTAAACCCCCTTGCAAGTGTCCCGACTTTTTCTTAAAAACGGGCAAACTGTCCTGTATTTTCTGTCTCCCTCCCATCAGTACTGGTGGGTCCTACTGCTGGCCGGATGCCTTCTTGCCAGTCGCCTGCCACCAGGGGTGAGTTGGGGGTGTAGCCTGGTGGTCGATGATAGAGGTGGGGGTGCAAGCCCAGTGGTGGGGGAAAACTGCAGTGTTCCGGGCTGGCCGCTGTCCCTGCTGTCCATCAGCGCAGTTCCCATCGTGTGCCGACTTTCAGCCAGCAGGGTCCTGCCTCCATTCCATTTCTGGCCAGTGCTGGCTGTGCGCTGCAAGGTGCAGTGGCTGGTGAATGTGGGAAGGCACCAGGCAGTGGCCGGTTATGTGTTGCCTCTGCTCCCCACTATTTACATGCTCCCCCTCTCACTGCCCTCTTCCTGCTTTGCCTCTTCACACACCCAGTCCGGTTGTTCTTCCATATACCCCCAAAAGGGTGAGTCCCAACCCCATCACTGTGTAGAGAACAAGTGTCTGGTCGGAGCGCTCAGCTCATCAACACCCCGGCCGGTAGACTCCTTCCTTCCCCCACTGCCTCTGGCTGGGCCAGGGCCCCAAGAAAGCTCAAGAACCTCTGGCCCAGGGTGGTGGCCAGGAGGAGCCGAGCCCTGCATATGCCAAAGCCTGATGCAGTTCTGGCATGGGGAAGCCTCTCCACCCATCAGCTAATCTCTGGAGTGGAGGGGGGGAAGCAATTTCCAGCCTGTTCACGCCCCAACCCTGCAGGTTCCACAGCAGTTCTCTGAGCAGGGGCTTAGCATCCTCTTCGCCCGCCCCCCGCTCACCCTGGGTCCTGCCCCCAGGGAGCAAAGGGCTGCTCCATCCCCTAGGTAACCTCCATTGCTGAGCCACCTCTCTGGCCAGTTCGCTAAAGCCCCGGCAGTCAGGTTCCCTGGGCCTTGGTGCGCAACAAATCCTTAGGACGTAACCCCTTCCTGCCCATGCTGCAGCTGGGGGACAGGAGGCAGCTGGGTTATGTCGGAGGCCAGTAGCAGCCTGGAGGTGTTAGCTGCCTTTCAACACTATGTGGGCAGGAAGGGACAAGCTGCTTCCAGCCACAGGGGAGTGGGGAAAGAGATGAATGGAGAGGGCTAAATTATGGAAAGAGAATTCATATAAACCTGGATAATTTGAAGCAGTGGGGAGGCAGATTAAAACAGGTATTCAAGTGTTATTCATTTCTAGACCTCAAGGTAGATAGAAAATCCATTGTTGAGTTTATTCTTCTCATCATTAAGGGACAGTAAACTCAAAGCAGCAGAATGGATCAGCTGTGATATTATTACTTCTCATAGTGGGCAGGTCTTCTATGGAAGAGTGATAGGGCTTGTTCAGGACCTCTTTGGGGAGACACTCATCTAAGAAACTGAGAGTAGAGGTAGCTGAGAGCAGATGGTCTAAATCCCTAGTGCCTTTCTTTTGAATCAGCTGAGTGGTGAACAGTGGAGAGGCTAACAGAGGGAGTTTGTCTGGGATCTGTCCGAGAGGAGGTACGCTAAGTGCTGCATTAGGGGGCTGTGTTAGCGAGTATCTGAGTGTCTGTTGCGGGGACAGTTTGTCAGTTTGACCATGTGCTTGATTGTTTGAAAAGTGTGAATTGGGAGGGCTTTGTTCCAGGTGGGCCTTGTGTGGGCCTGACTGTTATAAAAAGGCAGTCAACTGTGACTCAGCTGAGCGGCGAATGGCAGAGAAACTAACAGAGGGAGTTTGCCTGGGAGAGCTCACTTAGAGAAGCCTGCAAGATGAAACCTGAGTAGCTGCTGCAACAGCTTAGGAAGCTCTTAGAAGAAAGGTGATATGAATGGTGAGTGATCAGCTGCTGTGACCTGCACAGGATGTGCCATGTTTGTCTTTCTGCCACAGGACAGAAGTGACTTTGTCTGTACAAAGTGCAAGCTGGTCTCCCTATTGGAAGAGAAGGTTCAAGGTCTGGAGAAACAAGTACCAACCCTGTGTTGCATAAGAGAAAATGAAGACTTCCTGGACAGATATCACAATATGCTTCAACGGGCACAACATTCTGAGCAGAGCAGGCTGCGCAGTGGGCACAGAAGGACGGTGAAGAAAATTGGCAGCATGTGACCTCCAGAATAAGAAAGAGGAGAGTCCATGTACCAGCAATAGAGATACACGTGAGCAACCATTTTCATATTCTCTCCACAGGTACTAATGCGGAGAGTGGACTAAATAATACATCTCAGGGAAGGGAGCAGAAGTAGACTCCACCGACTGGAAGGCATGAGATGCACTGTCCTAGGGATGGAGGTTCCACGAGAAGGAGGTAGGGGGTGCTGGTCGAGGACTCCTTCCTCAGGACTCCCTCCTCTATCTGCCATCCCGACTGGGAAAACCAAGAAGTGTGCTGCTTGCCAGGAGCTAGGATTCATGATGTGACGGAGAGACTGCTGAGACTTATCAAGCCCTCAGATCGCTACTCCTTCCTGCTTCTCCATGTGGGCATCAATGATACTGCCAAGAATGATCTTGAGTGGATCACAGCAGACTATATGGCTCTGGGAAGAAAGATAAAGGATTTTGAGGCACAAACGGTGTTCTCGGGTAGAGATCGGTGTGACAAAGCTCTGTCCTTGTCTCCTTGGGTCCTGTGCTTCCTGATGGATTTCGCTAGCCTCAGAGGCTCACTGTGACCCTCCACTTAACCGTTCTCTCTCTAGAGACAAGAGCCATAGTCTACTGAGCCCTTTTCATCATAAGCCAGCGAGGCAGGTGAGGAGAAGCTATCCTCCCTTGCACAGTCTCTGTTGTCTCCCAGTCTCAGTGATTAATCAGGGGGGAAAAGGGGGGCAGCCTGGGCCCCCCCTCTACTCCAGGTTCCAGCCCAAGGACCCTAATAGTATCAGCTATTCAGGAACAGGACATGTACAATTCTCTGGGCTACTTCCCCTCAGCAGCTCCCATTTCCTCAAGCTCCACTTCACCCTTATCTCAGGGCCTCCTTCCTTGTGCCTAATATGGTGCGTACAGCTCAGTCTCTCCAACAGTGCAACTTCTTACAGCTCCTGACATGTGCGCCCACCTGACTAACTGGGAGGCTTTTAACTAGTTTCAGTGAGACCCTGATTGAGACACCTGAAGCGAATCAACCTAGCATCCTCCCTGCCTTCTGGAAAGCTCTTAATTGGCCCCAGGTGTCTTAATTGACCTGGAGCAGTTGCCATCTCCTTATCTTGGTACCAGGGATTTGTTTAACCTGGGGCTAATATATCTATCTCCCACTACTTTTCTATAGACAACTGGCCTTGCCCCATCACACCAGGTAGAGACCACTGAATAGTGGAAGTCAACGAATGGTTACACAGGTGGTGTCGGAGAGAAGGCTTTGGATTCTTTGACCATGGGATGGTGTTCCAAGAAGGAGGAGTGCTAGGCAGAGACGGGCTCCACCTAATGAAGAGAGGGAAGAGCATCTTCGCAAGTGGGCTTGCTAACCTAGTGAGGAGGGCTTTAAACTAGGTTCACCGGGGGAAGGAGACCAAAGCCCTGAGGTAAGTGGGGAAGTGGGATACTGGGAGGAAGCACAGGAAGGAGAGTGCAAGAGGGGAGGACTCCTGCCTCATACTGAGAAAGCAGGACGATCAGCGAGTTATCTTAAGTGCCTATATACAAATTCAAGAAGCCTGGGAAACAAGCAGGGGGAACTGGAAGCCCTGGCACAGTCAAGGAATTTTGATGTGACTGGAATAACAGAGACTTGGTGGGATAACTCACATGACTAGAGTACTGTCATGGATGGATATAAACTGTTCAGGAAGGATAAGCAGGGCAGAAAAGGTGGGGGAGTTGCATTGTATGTAAGACAGCAGTATGACTGCTCAGAGCTCTGGTATGAAACTGCAGAAAAACCTGGGTCTCTAGATTAAGTTTAGAAGTGTGAGCAACAAGAGTGATGTCATGGTGGGAGTCTACTATAGACCACCAGACCAGGGGGTTGAGGTGGACGAGGCTTTCTTCCGGCAATTAACAGAAGTTACTAGATCACAGGCCCTGGTTCTCTTGGGAAGACTTTAATCACCCTGATATCTGCTGGGAGAGCAATACAGCGGTGCACAGACAATCCAGGAAGTTTTTGGAAAGTGTGAGGGACAATTTCCTGGTGCAAGTGCTGGAGGAACCAACTAGGGGCAGAGCTCTTCTTGACCTGATACTCACAAACAGAGAAGAGTTAGATGGGGAAGCAAAAGTGTATGGGGACCTGGGAGGCAGTGACCATGAGATGGTCAAGTTCAGGATCCTGACACAAGGAAGAAAGGAGAGCAGCCGAATACAGACCCTGGACTTCAGAAAAGCAGACTTTGACTCTCTCCAAGAACTGATGGGCAGGATCCCCTGGGAGAATAACATGAGGGGGAAAGGAGTCCAGGAGAGCAGGCTGTACTTTAAAGAATCCTTACTGAGGTTGCAGGAACAAACCATCCTGATGTGTAGAAAGAATAGTAAATATGGCAGGCGACCAGCTTGGCTTAATAGTGAAATCCTTGCTAATCTTAAACACAGAAAAGAAGATTACAAGAAGTGGAAGATTGGACAAACGACCAGAAAGGAGTATAAAAATACTGCTCAGGCATGCAGGAGTGAAATCAGAAAGGTCAAATAACACTTGGAGTTGCAGCTAGCAAGGGATATGGAGAGTAACAAGAAGAATTTCTTCAGGTACATTAACAACAAGAAGGTGGTCAAGGAAAGTGTGGGCCCCTTATTAAATGAGGGAGGCAACCTTGTGACAGAAGATGTGGAAAAAGCTAATGTACTCAATGATTTTTTTTGCCTCTGTCTTCACAAACAAGGTCAGCTCCCAGACTGCTGCACTAGGCAGCACAGTATGGGGAGAAGGTGACCAGCCCTCTGTGGAGAAAGAAGTGGTCCAGGACTATTTAGAAAAACTGGACAAGCACAAGTCCATGGGGCCGGATGCGCTACATCCGAAGGTGCTAAAGGAGTTGGCGGATGTGATTGAAAAACCATTGGCCATTATCTTTGAAAACTCATGGCGCTCGGAGAAGGTCCTGGATGACTGGAAAAAGGCTAATGTAGTGCCCATCTTTAAAAAAGGGAAGGAGGAGGATCTGGGGAATTATAAGCCAGTCAGCCTCACCTCAGTCCCTGGAAAAATCATGGAGCAGGTCCTCAAGAAATCAATTCTGAAGCACTTAGAGGAGAGGAAAGTGATCAGGAACAGTCAGCATGGATTCACCAAGGGCAAGTCATGCCTGACGAACCTAATTGCCTTCTATGAGGAGATAGCTGGGCCGGTGGATGAGGGGAAAGCAGTGGATGTATTATTCCTTGACTTTAGCAAAGCTTTTGATACAGTCTCCCACAGTATTCTTGCCAGCAAGTTAAAGAAGTATGGGCTGGATGAATGGACTATAAGGTGGATAGTTGGGCTCAATGGGTAGTGATCAATGGCTCTCTGTCTAGTTGGCAGCCAGTTTCAAGTGGAGTGCCCCAAGGGTCGGTCCCGGGGCCGGTTTTGTTCAATATCTTCATTAATGATCTGGAGGACGGCGTGGACTACACTCTCAGCAAGTTTGCAGATGACACTAAACTGGGAGGAGTGGTAGACGCTGGAGGGTAGGGATAGGATACAAAGGGATCTAGACAAATTAGAGGACTGGGACAAAAGAAACCTGATAAGGTTCAATAAGGACAAGTGCAGAGTCCTGCACTTAGGATGGAAGAATCCCATGCACTGTTACAGACTAGGGACCGAATGGCTAGGAAGCACTTCTGCAGAAAAGGACCTAGGGGTTACAGTGGACGAGAAGCTGGATATGAGTCAACAGCGTGCCTTTGTTGCCAAGAAGGCTAATGGCACCTTGGGCTGTATAAGTAGGGGTATTGCCAGCAGATCAAGGGATGTGATCATTCCCCTCTATTCGACATTGGTGAGGCTTCATCTGGAGTAGTGTGTCCAGTTTTGGGCCCCACACTACAAGAAGGATGTGGAAAAATTGGAAAGAGTCTAGCGGAGGGCAACAAAAATGATTAGGGGACTGGAGCACATGACCTATGAGGAGAGGCTGAGGGAACTTCTGCAGAAGAGAAGAATGAAGGGGGATTTTATAGCTGCTTTCAACTACCTGAAAGGTGATTCTGAAGAAGATGGATCTAGACTGTTCTCAGTGGTACCTGATGACAGAACAAGGAGCAATGGTCTCAAGTTGCAGTGGGGGAGGTTTAGGTTGTATATTAGGAAAAATTTTCACTAGGAGGGTGGTGAAGCACTGGAATGGGTTACCTAGGGAGGTGGTGGAATCTCCTTCCTTAGATGTTTTCAAGGTCAGGCTTGACAAAGCCCTGGCTGGGATGATTTAGTTGGGGATTGGAGTAGATGACCTCCTGAGGTCTCTTTCAACCCTGATATTCATGATTCTATGCTCTGGGTGTCCTAAAACCTTGGACTGCCAGAAGTTGGGACTAGGCGACAGGATAGATCACTTGATGCTAACCCTGTTCTGTTCATTCCCACTGAAGCAACTGACACCAGCTACTGTCAGAAGACAAGTATCAGAGTACTTGTACAAGTATCCTGTCAGAAGACAGGATACTGGGCTAGATGGACCACTGAGCTGAACAAATATTGTCATTCTTATGTTCCTAGAAACATGAGTACTGCACACCACATAAATATGAAACATGAAAAGTTTTTAATCAGAGGTTACAGAAAGAAGGTAAAACCACAGAACAGTTTGTGACTAATCGGAGGCTGAAGAGTTAATCTTGCTATTGCGGGGAGAGGTGAGTGGTAACTGAGCCTTGGATAAGAGACCAGATCATGATTGGAATCTAGGATAAACAACTCAGAGAGAGGCTACAGGAAAACCAGAGATTAAACCCTAACAAAGATATTTTACTTTTCCAGGTAAGGAAGTCATCCAGTTCAGATTGAAGCTTATGGAGAGTAGATAGTGCTTTGATGCTATAGAGATGATAGAGAATCCAAAATACTGAAGAAAAAATGACCTGGAGCAGAAATGCATGTAGATCACAAAGTCAGAGTCCAGCAAAAATAGCACATGGAGCTGCCCATGCTGTGAAAACCAGCACAAGGGAATGCCTCAGACATGGGGAAAGATATAAGAAATGTAGTAGATTATATATGGCTTTGCATGAGTTTGTCCAGAACTGTTCACACACTGCTCACATTTGCAAAGTCATGTAAATCTACTGCATTTCTTGCATCTTTTCCCAAGGGCCAGATACGGCCTTAGCTTGTGATCATTTTCATCAAGAGGGTGTACTCACTGGAGGGGTAGGGGACAAAAAACAATTGAGGAAGGGTTTGAGGATGTCTTGCACAGAACAGAGCTGAAAGATGCCACAATTTATGCCCATAGGTAAGTTCCCTTTGGCCTCAATTTTTCTGGAAATAAGGTGTAAATTTTTAACAGTGAATAATTAACCATTGGAACAGTTTACCAAGGGTCGTGGTGGATTCTTCATCACTGGCAGTTTTTAAATCAGCATTGGATGATTTTCTAGAAGATCTGCTCTAGGAATTATTGTGGGGAAGTTCTCTGGACTGTGTCCTACAGAAGGTCAGACTGGATGATCACAATAGTCCCTTCTGGCCTTGGAATCTATGAATCTAAGGCAGAGGCTAAAAGAGGAGCTGGACAGGCTCATAGCTCTGGGAACAATATAGCGAGTAGAAGAACCAGAGTGAATATATTTGTTGGTCCCTGTAGTAAAGACAGAACCTTTTACGTGTGTATAAACTCAAATGAGTTTATAAAAAGGGAACATTTTTCATTACCTACACAGGAGACATTTTTGGAGAGGCGGCTTATCCCAAATATTTTTCTGCATCAGCAGGGCTCTAAGCAGGTGCCCTTAGAAAAACGGAGCGCACGTGTGCACATTCGGCACACCCTTTGGGAGAGAGTTTCGGCAGACTGACATTTGAGTTATGTTCATCTGAGGTGTTTCACCCAATAATACAACACATTTTTGACGGTATGAAAGGTACTAAGGTCTACATGATGTTTTATCTGGGGAAAAAACAGTCGAGGAGTAGGACCAGAGTCTCCAAGCAATTTTGGAAAGAATGAGAGCTGTTGGGCTAAAGCTGTATAAACAACATGTAAATTTTGAAACAGAAATAACATACTGTGGCAGAGCTCCAACCTTGTCCCTGTGGGTCCCACATTTCTAGGTGGTTTATGCTAGCCTCGGTGGCTCACTGCGACCCTCCACATAGCCCTTCTCTCTCTAGGACAAGGGTTACAGTTAGTGAGCCCTTTTCATCATAAGCCAGCAAGGAGGTTGGTGAGAGAACTCCCACAGTCTCTGTTGTCCCTAGGGCTTATTTCAGAACAGATTAGCCTCCTGTCCTGACAGGGGCCTGTCTTCCCTTCCCAGGAGGCATTTCTGTAGTGGTAGGTTATGGGGGGAACCCGGGCCCGCCCTCTACTCCAAGTTCTGGCCCAGGGACCCTAATGGTAGCAGCTGTTGGCAGCCAACCTTTCACTGCCAGAGTTGCTATATTTCCCTGGGCCACTTCCCCACAGCTCTCCTGCTTCTCCCTTCTTCACCCTTACTGATGGCTTGAGGGTGTCTTCGTTAACCAGCCCTTCAGCCACAATTCCTCTCCTCTGGCTCCCTGACTCATCTCAGCTTGACTGGAGTGAGCCCTTTTACAGTATCAAAAGGGCCTTAATTAGAGTGAGGTGTTCACATTACCTTAATGGCCTCACCTGACTCTTTGCAGGTTAATTGGAGTCAGGTTTTCTCAATAGTCTGGAGCAGCCCCTGCTCCGGACAGTCAGGGAACAGAAAACTGCTAATCCAGTGGCCAGTATATCTGCCTTCTGCTATTCTGCTGTACCCAACTGGCCTGGGTCTATCACAATACCTAGGGGAGAAGTTAACCCAGCAAGAGATACAGGTATATCACAGTAAAGTTGAGGCCATCACTGGTATGACTGACCAAGACAAAAGGGAAAGTGCAAAGATCCTTGGAATGGTGAACTACGTAAGGAAATTTGTGCCTAGTCTAACTGCCAAAACCAACCTGAGAGCACTAGTGTGCAAAGCCATCCAATGGACATGAGATACAAATCTTTATACAGAGTTTGAGAAACCAAAGGAATTAAAGAGGCCTTATGGAGGTACTATGACAATAAGCCACAAAACTAAATTGTTCACAGGAAGTTATTGGTCCAGTCCTTTCACAGCCAATGATCAAAACTGTAGACCAATGTTTATGCATCAAAGATGCTAACAACATATTCAAATAGAGAAGAAGGTTCTGGCCTTAGTCCATGGTTTTAAACAGTTTCATGTCTTTATTTATGGGAGGTCTGTATTAGCTGAAACAGACCACAAGTCACTGCTATTCCCAAAAGGGGCTGGCAAGCACTCTCCTGTGAACACAGAGATTATTTTTTCAGCTACAAATGTACAAGTTATAAACAGAATACAAACCAGGGAGAGATCTGGTGGTTGCAAACTCACATTCTAGAGCATTTGACAAAAGTGAAATGCAGCAAAGTACAGAGCTAGATTTTGTATTATAAAAAACCTGTCTGGTCTCAGACAAAATGTGTAATTGCGTGTTATATATTAACATTGGTTTTCAAGTGGTGTTGTTTTGGCTTGGAAGAGAAGATGTGGTACTCGAGGCTGTGCCTTAAAGGGCAGAGCTTCCCAGACAGAGTCTGAGTGGGGCACTGAAGCTCCTGTTATGCACAGCCAGTTGGAAGGAACCAGACACTGAATAAAGCAGAGCTCTTGCAAGCATCTTAAGCATTGAAATCACTGAATCACTGAGAGAACAAGGAGCAATGGTCTCAAGTTGCAGTAGGGGAGTGTAGCGATACCCCACAGCCCGGCTGAGGGACGAACTTCCCCTAATACCAACGTGGGCAGAGCCACTGGGTCCGGCGCCCGCCCCTCAGAGGTCACAGCGCAGACCTGGAAGTATAAAAGCTCACCTGCAGAGCTCAGTGGAGGACCAGCCGCCGCAAAGACCAGACATCTGCGACCGAGCTTCCTCTTGGGAGACAGCAGCAGGCCGCAGCTGGCCTGAGCTCGCACCCGGCCGGCCAAGCCTACCCCTCGCTCGCTATCCCGAGGAGGACTGGCTGAGCCTTCCCCATGCCAGCTACCCCGAGGAGGAGCCGAGCCTGCCCGGAGACAGCTATCCCGAGGAGGAGCCGAGCCTGCCCGGTGACAGCTATCCCGAGGAGGAGCCGAGCCTGCCCTTCGCTGCGTACCCCGAGGAATCGATGGTGTTCGAGACAGCCGAGGAAGCTAGCATGACCCAGGTAGCCTACGAGGGGGTGTGTGGAAGTAGCCCGGGGGCAGCTGACACCAATCTGGCTGCAGCACTGCCTGAACCTATGTCAGTGTGTTGCGGCCAGGATCCTCACTGACAGCAGCAAGTTTCTGCCACTGCTAGGGCCCCGGGCTGGGACGCAGTGGAGTGAGAGGGCCTGCGTCCCCCCTGCCACCCACTCCTTGGGTGGCAGACTCCCCCTTCTCCCTGGCCTGGAGAGGCTAGGACCTCCTGCTATAGAACTATTGACTCAGCCCCTGCTTAAGGGCCTGAGTCCCTGACTGTTTGCTTGCTGCCCCGCCCTGACCGAGGACCTGGGCCGCTTTTGAACTACTGAATCAGCCCCTGCTTAAAGGCCTGAGTCCCTGACCGTTTGCTTGCTGCCCCGCCCTGACCTAGGGTCGGGCTGCTATTGCACTGTTGACTCAGCCCCTGCTTAAAGGGCTGAGCCCCTGACCATGTGCTTGCCGTCCCACACTGCCGACAAACTAGAGCGAGGCGATGGGATACTCCACAGTCCCACTGAGGGATGAACCGCGGCAAAGCCGCTCTCCGCTCTACGAAGTGGGGAGCTCTGCTCAGAATGTGGGCACGAGCCCTTGATCCCTGTGAGAAAGAGGCCGCGGGAAGCGACCCCCCACAGGAGACATGGATCTGGCCAAGCTCTTCACATTCCTGACGGAGAGCCAGGAGTGACAGCAGGCAGCCCAGCTGCAGTAGCAGCAGCAGGCCGCCCAGTTCCAACAGCAACAACAGCTTGTCGAGAAGCTGGGAGCCCAGCAGCAGCAACTGATCCAGGACCTTATGGCACAGAACCAAGAGTTCCAGCAACAATGTTTGCAGCAGCTGGTGAATGCGCTCTCCCGCCCCACGGAGCACCAACCGGGGGGCATGGATGGGACTCCCCGACTCACCCCGCCCGTAAGGCTGACCAAGATGGGATCACTTGATGACCCCAAAGCCTTTTTGGTGACTTTCGAGAGGGTGGCACACGTTGCCAGGTGGGCGCCAGACCAGTGGGCCACCCTCTTGGATCCATACTTGATGGGGACAGCCCAAACTGTGTACCAGGGGTTATCCATGGAGGATGCCAGGGACTATACCCAGGTGAAGGCGGCAATCTTAAATGCCTTAGACGTCAGTCCAGAAACCTTCTGGCAGTGGTTCCGGGGGCTGTCCTACAACGCGGGCACCCGACCCCGGTTGGTGTCTCAGGAGCTGAGAGACCTGTGTAAGCGGTGGCAACAACCTGACAGGCTGAACCCCGAAGAGCTCACTGAGCAAATCATCTTGGAGCAGTTCCTCCACATCCTCCAATCACAGGGAAGGGCTTGGGTCCTCTGTCACTGGCCCTCAATGGTAGCAGCCGCCGTCACTCTCATGGAGAACTTCCTTGCAGCAGACACCCCGGTCAGGCCGGTTACGCGGGGCCATGCTCTAGGGCTGGAGCGCTCCAACCCCAAAAGACAGGTGAGCACCCAGGTCGAACCACGGAATCCTCCATGGAGTCAGGAGCCCCGGTACAGATGTCCCGAGGGTCCCCCTTGGCAAACCCCTACAGGCCCCGAGACCGGGACTGGCTGCGCCCTGCGGAGTCCCCCTGCGAGCCAGAGGGGAGGTTCGGTCCAGCCCGGACGACCCGAAATTGGGCCCTGTTTCTGCTGTGGGAAGCATGGGCACCTCCAACAGGACTGCACTGAGATGGACTGCAGCTTTGGGCATGTTTGTGCCGTAGAAAACCGTGCCCAACTGCCGCAGGCTCCCAAAGTCACCGTGCCCGTAGTTGTTGGGGACTGCCAGACGCAGGCCCTGGTTGATTCTGGCTGTGGTCAGACTCTAGTTCTCCAAAGTCTAGGCTTCCCGGACGACCCTCGGCTGGGAACCATCCAGCTGCAGTGCATACATTGTGAGACGTTCGACCTTACGCCAGTGCCCGAGTCCCACTTACCGTAGATGGAGTCACCCGAACCATGGTGGTTGGCCTGGCCCCGTGACTCGCCTACCCCGTGATTTTGGGGCAGGACTGGCTGGAGTTCCTGGGCGTCCTGGGGTCGCATGCGCAGGAAAGCCCTGAGGTCACCCCAGCATTGGAAGGGGACTGCCGCGAGGACCCCGCAGAGGAGGCCGAAGAGGACGGGCTTGAAAGCCAGGAAGGTGCGTCGGAAGACCCCCCACTAACGTCTGCGGATGTCCCCAAAATCGACACGGACTTCTGACGGGACCAGAGGGAGGACCCCACCCTGGGTCGGGCGTATGAACAGCTGGCAGAGGTAGACGGTGCTCTGATTGATCGACCCAGGCCAAGGTATGGCCCCATTTCGAGCTACGATGCGATCGCCTCTATCGGGTGGATCGAGATTCCCGCGCCGAGGTCTAGACCCAACTGCTGGTGCCTCGGTGCCACCGACGAGCAGTGATGAGACTCGCCCACAAGTCCCAGCGGCTGGGCACTTGGGCCAGGAAAAGACCCTTGCCAGAATTCTGTCCTGGTTTTTCTGGCCCGGGGTGCACCAGGAGGTGCGGAACTATTGTAGCTCCTGTCCGGAGTGCCAGTTGGCTGCTCCCTCACGGACGTCCCCGGCCCCCCTAATCCCCGTGCCCATTATGAAAACACTGTTTGAGCGAGTGGCAATGGATTTGGTGGGACCCCTCCCGAGAAGCCGGGCCGGGTTTCTATACCTCCTGGTCATTGTGGACTATGCTACCCACTTCCCTGAAGTGGTCCCGCTCCGGAGCATCACCGCCAAGACCATTGCAGACGAGCTCATCAAGGTCTTTGCCCGCATGGGCCTGCCCCAGGAGATCCTCACTGACCAGAGCAGCAACTTTACCTCCCGGTTGCTGCGGCAGGTGTGTAGACTCCTCGGGATTAAGCAGCTACGCACCTCCGTGTACCACCCGCAAACCGATGGCCTGAGATGTTAGATCCTTAGATGTTTTTAAAGCCCAGCTTGACAAAGCTCTGGCTGGGACGATTTAATTGGTTTTGGTCCTGCTTTGAGCAGGGAGTTGGACTAGATGACCCCCTGCTCAAAGCAGGACCAACACCAACTAAATCATCCCAGCCAGGGCTTTGTCAATTTAAAAACCTCTAAGGATGGAGATTCCACCACTTCCCTAGGTAATCCATTCCAGAGCTTCATCACGCTCCTAGTGAAATAATTTTTCCTAATATCCAACCTAGACCTCCCCAACTACAACTTGAGACCATTATTTCTTGTTCTGTCATCTGCCACCACTGAACAGCCTAGCTCCATCCTCTTTGGAACCCCCTTTCAGGTAGTTGAAAGCAGCTATCAATCCCCCTCCCCTTCTCTTCTGCAGACTAAACAATCTCAATTCCCTCAGCCTCTCCTCATAAGTTACGTGCCCCAACCCTCTAATCATTTTCATTGCCCTCTGCTGGACTCTCTCCAATTTGTCCACATCCTTTCTGTAGCGAGGGGCCCAAAACTGGATGCAGTACTCCAGGCGTGGCCTCACCACTACCAAATAGAGGGGAATAATCACTTTCCTCGATCTGCTGGCAACGTTCCTACTAATGTAGCCCAATATGCCATTAGCCTTCTTGGTAATGAGGGCACACTGTTGACTCATTTCCAGCTTCTGATCCACTGTAATCCCCTGGTCCTTTTCTATAGAACTGCCGCTTAGCCAGTCTGTCCCCAGCCTGTAGCAGTGCATAGGATTCTTCTGTCCTAAGTGCAGAACTCTGTCCTTGTTGTCCTTGTTGAACCTCATCAGATTTCTTTTGGCCCAATTGTTCAATTTGTCTAGGTCACTCTGGACGCTATTCCAACCCTCCAGCATATCTACCTTTCCTCCCAGCTCAGTGTCATCCACAAACTTGAGGGTGCAATCCAGCTCATCATCCAGATCATTAATGAATACATTGAACAAAACCAGCCCGAAGATAGACCCCGGGGGCACCCCGCTTGATACTGACGACCAACTAGACATCGAGTGGTTGATCACCACCCACTGAGCCTGATGATCTAGCCAGCTTTCTATCCACCTTATAGACCATTCATCCAATCCATATTTCTTTAATTTGCTAGCAAGAATACTGTGGGAGACCGTATCAAAAGCTTTGCTTAAGTCAAGGTATATCACGTCCACTGCTTTCCCCATATCCACAGAGCCAGTTATCTCATCATAGAAGGCAATCAGGTTGGTCAGGCATGACTTGCCCTTGGTGAATCCATGCTGACTGTTCCTGATCACTTTCCTCTCCTCCAAGTGCTTCAAAATGGATTTCTTGAGGACCTGCTCCATGATTTTTCCAAGGACTGAGATGAGGTGGATTATCCTTCTTCCCCTCTTTAAAGATGAGCACTATATTTGCCTTTTTCCAGTCATATGCATGCAGGCAGTCGGTGGCTCTGTCTAGCCCTAGCCACTTGGTGCCTGTGGGCAGGAGGCAGAAGGAGCTAAGAAATAGGACTAAAAGGCAGTGCAGAGGGAAGAACGGGTGAGTACGGGGAAGCTCATGGAGAAGTAAGAGATGATTACAATGGAAGATTGTCTTTGGGCAGTCTGGAAAGAGAGTGAATGGCTGAGGGAAAAAGTAAAGTAAAAGGCTGAGTTCAGCGAGGAAAGGAGAACAGGAAAGCTCAATGGACAAGAAGAGACACCCTAAGAGACAGAGTGTGGCATTTAAAGGAGGGAGAGTGAGAAAAGACCTTGGGAGAAGTAAGAAGAGACACTAAGGGGACTAATTAAGGGGTAAGAGCCACAGGCAGCTATCCAGAGAGGGAGACACAGGAGAAAAAGAAGAAAAAAAACTGTAAAGCCACTATCTGTCCTCCTGAAGAGTTAACTGTGCTGTGATCAACAGGACACTGCTGTCTGATAAGGGCTAGGCAGGGGACCAGCTCAGGCTCCTGCTAATGATCAAAACAAGCTTCTTTTACTGTTAACTTGTCCTCCCACCCTCTCATCTGCCTTGTGTCTTATTATAGTCTTAGCTAGTATGCTGCTTGGTGCAGGGACCGTCTTCTGTTTTTTTGTACAGGACCTAACACAATGGGACCATGGACCCCTTATTCAGGTCTCTAGGTGTTATCATAATACAAATGAATAAGTTATATGATGGGGACTTGTGGGGGCCACTTTTTAGGGATCAGTCTAACAATAGTTATAATCTGGAGAACTGTGGCTAAATTATGGGGTGCGCTGGAAAGGGTGATGGAACGCTTTCAGTGCATTGGCACAAGCACAATCCATCTGAATCACAGAATATCAGAGTTGGAAGAGACCTCAGGAGGTCACCTAGTCCAAACCCCTGCTCAAAGCAGGACTGATCCCCAGCTAAATCAGCCCTCACCTTGGCATGGAAAATAGGGATGGGCACAGGTAGCACTATCTGCAGTGCTGACTTAACCCCAGAGGGAGCATTTCTGGGTTGGGCATCACCCACCCAGACTTCAGGCTGGCTAGGCTGGGCGGAGTGTTGATCACACCTCCTTTCTGCACTGGGCTTTCCTCAATGACCCTTCAATGGCATAATGCCTCCCACACTGTTGCATCTCCTTTTAGCCCTACTAAGCCGAGTCAGACTGATCAGAGGTGTAACAGAGCCTTGATATTAAAAGAAAAAAAAATGTACACTATGAAAAGCATGACCAGACTATTTGGTCAGACACAAACCTGGGGCAGCAGCATTTACAACCTATTTAAATCCTTTAAATTCATTTAATGTGTTTCTTGGGGCTCCTGGTAGCTATACTATAAAAAGCAAGACAGGAAGCCAGCTCATGAAGACGCTTTGTGGGCACTGTTATAAACAGATAGCTAAGGGTTAATGTTCTTTTACCGGTAAAGGGGTAACACCAGTAACCTGAAACATCTGACCAGAGGACCAATCAGGAAACAAGACTTTTTCAAATCTGGGTGGAGGGAAGTTTGTGTGTGAGTTCTTTGTTCTTTGTCTTGTGTCTGACCCTCTCGGCTCTGAGAGTGATCTTTCTGTCTCCTGGCTTTCTAATCTTCTGTTTCCAAGTTGTAAGTACAAGATAGTAAGAAGATAAGGTTTATATTGTTTTCTTTTTGTATTTACATGTGTGTAGTTGCTGGAGTGTTTTGAATTGTATTCTTTTTGAATAAGGCTGTTTATTCATATTTCTTTTAAGCAACTGACCCTGTATTTGTCACCTTAATACAGAGAGAACATTTTTATGTCCTTTTCTTTCTTTTTTATATAAAGCTTTCTTTTTAAGACCTGTTGGAGTTTTCTTTAGTGGGAATTCCAGGAAATTGAGTCTGCAGCTCACCAGGGAATTGGTGGGAGGAAAAAGTCAGGGGGGAAATCTCTCTGTGTTAGATTTAATAAGCCTGAATTTGCATACCCTCTGGGTGAAGAGGGAAGTACTTGTGTTTCCAGGACTGGAAACGGGGAGGGTGGAGTCCCTCCGTTTAGATTCACGGAGCTTGCTTCTGTGTATCTCTCCAGGAACCCAGGGAGGGAACACCTGGAGGGGAAAGGGAAATGGTTTATTCCCCTTTGTTGTGAGACTCAAGGAATTTGGGTCTTTGTAGTCCCCAGGGAAGGTTTTTGGGGGGACCAGAGTGCCCCAAAACACTCTAATTTTTTGGGTGGTGGCAGCTTTCCCAGGTCCAAGCTGGTAACTAAGCTTGGAGGTTTTCATGCTAACACCCATATTTTGGACGCTAAGGTCCAAATCTGGAAAATATGTTATGACATGGTGGCAGTGGTGGGATGGATAGATAGAATCCAGAAGCCAGTAGGAATATTATATTTTTCTTTTCTCTGCTAGGGGCTTTTAAGCAGAGAGGGTTTGGTTTTAAAAGGAACCAGAGAGAATTTTTTTTTCTGTTCTCTCCTGGCAGTAGCTTGCATATTAAGCAAGGAACCATTAAGCTGTGACAAACGGGTCTTTTGTCAGACAATACCACTCCCATTGACAGTCAAGTACCAGCACAATACACATGCAAATAAAGTGGTTTTTCTGGTTTACTTTACATTTAAAAGATTAGCTAGAGGAAGAAAGGGAAAAAGGCACTGTTGCTAGGCAGACCCCAGGAGGCAACAGAGAGCCTGCAGTTCAGACAATAAACACCGGAGGGCACCCCAATACAAGAAAACAGGAACCATGACTTCTAAGGCAAAAATCGAGGCCAAGGGACAAATCAAAGACGCAGAGCACAAGCGAGATATGGAAATAAAAATACAGGAACTAGAAATAAAACAAAAAGAGATGGAGCTAAGAGAAAGAGAAAGAGAGGCGGCCCACAAAAGAGAACAAGAAGACAGAGAGGCAGCTTACAAAAGAGAGCAAGTAGCCAAAGATCCAGACCACCAGAAACAGCTGGAACTCCAGAGGGAAGCCCACCGGCAGGCCCTGGAATTAGAAAAGGCTAAGCAACAAAACCCAGCCAATCCTAACAACCCTGCGCCAATGATTGTTCCACAACACATGAAATTTCCCACCTACAAGGCAGGTGATGACACTGAGGCCTTCTTAGAAAATTTTGAAAGAGCCTGTCTTGGGTACAGCATCTCTGAAGACCAGTACATGGTAGAATTGAGGCCACAGCTCAGTGGACCTTTAGCAGAGGTGGCAGCTGAAATGCCTAAGGAGAAAATGAACGACTATAAACTTTTTCAAACCAAGGCCAGACACAGAATGGGGATAACCCCGGATCATGCCCGTCGGCGTTTCAGAACCCAAAAGTGGAAACCAGTTGTGTCATTTCCCAAACACGCCTACTACGTTGGAAAGAATTATGAGGCCTGGATATCAGGACACAATGTTAAATCCTTGGACGAACTGCACCTCCTCATACAAATGGAGCAGTTCTTGGATGGTGTTCCTGAGGACATAACACGGTACATACAAGATGGAAAACCCAAAAATCTCACCAAGGTGGGGCAGATTGCAGCCAGATGGATGGAAGTGGCAGAAAGCAAGAAAGCTACTGTCAAGGGGAACGAATACCCCAGAGGGCACACCGACCATAAACCCTACAACCGAGGACAACCAAAGACCCCACCTACAACCCAAGGAAAGCCACAGAAACACTATTCTTCCACCTCACCAGTCTCACACCGGGAAGAATGGCAGCCGCAAAAACAGTTGGTGGTTCCAACTAAGTACCGGGGCAAGCTCTTAAGCTTAGTCCATAATCATCCCAGTGGCCATGCTGGGGTGAACAGAACCAAGGACCGGTTGGGGAAGTCCTTCCACTGGGAGGGGATGGGCAAATACGTTGCCAAGTATGTCCAGTCTTGTGAGGTATGCCAAAGAGTGGAAAACCCCAACACCAGGTCAAGGCCCCTCTCCAGCCACTCCCCATAATTGAGGTCCCATTTCAGCAAGTAGCTGTGGATATTCTGGGTCCTTTCCCAAAAAAGATGCCCATACAAAAGCAGTACGTACTGACTTTCGTGGACTTTGCTACCCGATGGCCGGAAGCAGTAGCTCTAGGCAACACCAGGGCTAAAACTGTGTGCCTGGCCCTAACAGACATTTTTGCCAGGGTAGGTTGGCCCTCCGACATCCTTACAGATTCAGGATCTAATTTCCTGGCAGGGACCATAAAAGAACTGTGGGAAATTCATGGGATGAACCGCTTGGTTGCCACGCCGTACCACCATCAAACCAATGGCCTGATGGAAAGGTTTAATGGAACTTTGGGGGCCATGATACGTAAATTTGTCAACGAACACTCCAATAATTGGGACCTAGTGTTGCAGCAGTTGCTGTTTGCCTACAGGGCTGTACCACATCCCAGTTTAGGGTTTTCACCGTTTGAACTTGTGTATGCTCACGAGGTTAAGGGGCCATTACAGTTGGTGAAGCAGCAATGGGAGGGGTTTACGCCTTCTCCAGGAACTAACATTCTGGACTTTGTAAGCAACCTACAAAGCACCCTCCAACACTCTTTAGCCCTTGCTAAAGAAAACCTAAAGGATGCTCAGGAAGAGCAAAAGGCCTGGTATGACAAACATACCAGAGAACGTTCCTTCAAGGTAGGAGACCAGGTTATGGTCTTGAAGGCGCAACAAGCCCATAATATGGAAGCATCATGGGAAGGGCCATTCACGGTCCAAGACCGCCTGGGAACTGTGAACTACCTCATAGCATTTCCCAATTTCTCACTAAAGCCCAGAGTGTACCATGTTAATTCTCTCAAACCTTTCTATTCCAGAGACTTACAGGTTTGTCAGTTTACAGTCCAGGGAGATGATGCTGAGTGGCCTGACGGTGTCTACTACGAAGGGAAAAAAGACGGTGGCGTGGAAGAGGTGAACCTCTCAACCACCCTGGAACGTCTGCAGCGGCGACAAATCAAGGAGTTGTGCACTAGCTTCGCCCCATTGTTCTCAGCCACCCCAGGACGGACTGAACGGGTATACCACTCCATTGACACAGGTAATGCTCACCCAATTAGAACCCCACCCTACCGGGTGTCTCCTCATGCCCAAGCTGCTATAGAACGGGAGATCCAGAACATGCTACAGATGGGTATAATCCGCTCATCTACCAGTGCATGGGCATCTCCAGTGGTTCTGGTACCCAAACCAGATGGGGAAATACGCTTTTGCGTGGACTACCGTAAGCTAAATGCGGTAACTTGTTCGGACAGCTATCCAATGCCACGCACCGATGAGCTATTGGAGAAGTTGGGATGTGCCCAGTTCATCTCTACAATAGACTTAACCAAGGGGTACTGGCAAGTACCGCTAAATGAACCTGCCAAGGACAGGTCAGCATTCGTCCCCCATGCGGGGGTGTATGAATTTAATGTCCTTCCATTCGGGCTGCGAAATGCACCCGCCACCTTCCAGAGGCTGGTAGATGGTCTACAAGCAGGACTGGGAGAATATGCAGTTGCCTACCTCCATGATGTGGCCATTTTTTCAGACTCCTGGCCCGAACACTTACTACACCTGGAAAAGGTCTTTGAGCGCATCAGACAGGCCGGACAGTTAAGGCCAAAAAGTGTCAAATAGGCCAAAACAGAGTGATTTACCTGGGGCACAAGGTGGGTCGAGGAACCATAAACCCCCTACAGGCCAAGGTGGATGCTATCCAAAAGTGGCCTGTCCCAAAGTCAAAGAAACAGGTCCAATCCTTCTTAGGCTTGGCCGGGTACTACAGGCAATTTGTACCACGTTACAGCCAAATCGCTGCCCCACTGACCGACCTGACCAAAAAGACCCAGCCAAATGCAGTTAAGTGGACTGATGAGTGTCAAAAGGCCTTTACCCAACTTAAGGCAACGCTCATGTCTGACCCTGTGCTCAGGGCCCCGGACTTTGACAAGCCATTCCTAGTAACCACGAATGCATCTGAGCGTGGTATAGGAGCAGTTCTAATGCAGGAAGCAACGGATCACAACTTCCATCCTGTCGTGTTTCTCAGCAAGAAACTGTCTGAGAGGGAAAGTCACTGGTCAGTCAGTGAAAAGGAATGCTATGCCATTGTGTACGCCCTGGAAAAGCTACGCCCATATGTTTGGGGACGGCGGTTCCAGCTACAAGCTGACCATGCTGCGCTAAAGTGGCTTCATACTGCCAAGAGGAACAACAAGAAACTTCTTCGTTGGAGTTTAGCTCTCCAAGATTTTAATTTTGAAATTCAGCACATTTCAGGAGCTTCTAACAAAGTAGCTGATGCTCTCTCCTGTGAGATTTCCCAGAATCCAGTAGTTAATAAGTGTTCTTAAAATATAAAAGTCTGTTAGTTATATACTTAGTGGTATATGTAAAGGTGCATGTGTTGTATTAATCTGTTTATTTTAAAGTTCTAGGAGGAAATCGCCGCCAGTGAGGTTCCCCACTGTCTGCAATTTGGGGGGCGTGTCATAAACAGATAGCTAAGGGTTAATGTTCTTTTACTGGTAAACGGGTAACACCAGTAACCTGAAACACCTGACCAGAGGACCAATCAGGAAACCAGACTTTTTCAAATCTGGGTGGAGGGAAGTTTGTGTGTGAGTTCTTTGTTCTTTGTCTTGTGTCTGACCCTCTCGGCTCTGAGAGTGATCTTTCTGTCTCCTGGCTTTCTAATCTTCTGTTTCCAAGTTGTAAGTACAAAATAGTAAGAAGATAAGGTTTATATTGTTTTCTTTTTGTATTTACATGTGTGTAGTTGCTGGAGTGTTTTGAATTGTATTCTTTTTGAATAAGGCTGTTTATTCATATTTCTTTTAAGCAATTGACCCTGTATTTGTCACCTTAATACAGAGAGACCATTTTTATGTCCTTTTCTTTCTTTTTTATATAAAGCTTTCTTTTTAAGACCTGTTGGAGTTTTCTTTAGTGGGAATTCCAGGGAATTGAGTCTGCAGCTCACCAGGGAATTTGGTGGGAGGAAAAAGTCAGGAGGAAAATCTCTGTGTTAGATTTACTAAGCCTGACTTTGCATACCCTCTGGGTGAAGAGGGAAGTACTTGTGTTTCCAGGACTGGAAACGGGGAGAGTGGAGTCCCTCCGTTTAGATTCACGGAGCTTGCTTCTGTGTATCTCTCCAGGAACCCAGGGAGGGAACACCTGGAGGGGAAAGGGAAATGGTTTATTCCCCTTTGTTGTGAGACTCAAGGAATTTGGGTCTTTGTGGTCCCCAGGGAAGGTTTTTGGGAGGACCAGAGTGCTCCAAAACACTCTAATTTTTTGGGTGGTGGCAGCTTTCCCAGGTCCAAGCTGGTAACTAAGCTTGGAGGTTTTCATGCTAACACCCATATTTTGGACGCTAAGGTCCAAATCTGGGAAATATGTTATGACAGGCACATTTCTGGAAAAACAAGGAAAAGTAATACACAGGGAAGATCCTTCTGCTCAACAGTATATTAAAATTCACAAGGTCCTATACTGAACAATCCTATGCAGAGATCCACCTCAGTGAAAGAAAGTATTCCTGCACCCTTTGACATCACTGCTCCATTGCTCAGGTACTTTATGAATGCTTTGCTTTCATCTGAAGCATCAGGTACTGTCCCAGACAAAAGCAGCACACCATACTTCATGGGCCAATGTTCTCATTCCATATTGCAAATCCAGTGTTCCAACTATTCATTCTGTGCTGCCAACACTCTTGATACACTCTAAGCCCTAATGATACACTTTTAGTGCAACAGCTCTGTTACACATGCTTTAGTTCTGTTAAGGGAGACTGCATTTCATTTTCTGCATTTCTCTACAGTGTGATCTTACCTGCTTTTCATTAGATTAAAATCAGAGAACAAAGCTGAATCCAACAGTATAGCATATTAACAGTAGGCACCAAATTTGGAATTGAAAAATGCAATCTACAAATAACTTGGTTTTTGTAGCTCAATCAGCACTTGATCCCTTCAAATAAGGGCTGCCCAGCAGCATGTTTCCATATCATGTGTCTTTTTGACGAGCAATCACACACACATAATAGAAACAAGGTTGTATAAGCTTGCGGTAAGGCCCTGAGAAGCTGCACATGAGTGAACTTCAATAAAAAATATTCCATAATACTAATACTGCCACTCTCAAACACGTCTCACCCTTTTCAACTTGTTACTCAAAGCAAATCTGCTTGCAGCCTTTACACATCTAAAGGTAACCAGTGGTAGGTGAAAGATGAAAGAGAGGAACAGGAAAAAAGCAATGCTTAGAAAAGCAAATTGGATTTTTCTGGTGACAAGAGCTCACACAGTTTTGTATATCACAGCTTTGATTAGCTCTGAATTAGGTCAAACCCAAGCACCGTATGGATACAGCCATTTCTGCAAAACAGTATCAAGTATTTTTAAAAGCCTCTTCATCAACCAGAACACTGATGAAAAAAAGTCACTAATTGCTATTCATTAGACAGAAGTTCTTTAGCTGAGAGGCATCCCTGATGCACAGAATATATATAATGTTTGATGAAGCAATTGTCAGGAATGTATTAGAGGTATAACTGGCAGCAATATCTACTAGGAGTTAAGGTTGCCTGATGTTTCCCATAATAATCCTCTGTTTTCAATTGCTTATAACTTTGACACACACTAACTGTTTGGGCTAAAATTTTCCATGTTTAGTCCCAGGCTATGTCTACACTACAGCCAGGATCGATGCTCTGAGATCGGTCCACCGGCGGTTGATTTAACAGGTCTAGTGAAGACCTCCCAAAACAACAGCAGATCGCTCTCCAGTCGACCCCTGTACTCTACCCCAGACAAGAAAAGTAAGGTAAATCGACAGAAGAGTTTCTCCCGTTGGGGCCCCCCCCATGGTCTAGACCCCATGGTACCTGGAGCTAAGGCATGCATCTGAAGAAGTGGGTATTCACCCACGAAAGCTCATGCTCTAAAACGTCTGTTAGTCTATAAGGTGCCACAGGATTCTTTGCTGCTTTTACAGATCCAGACTAACACGGTTACCCCTCTGATACTTAACTCCAGATACGTTATGGTATATTTTGGATATTAAAATACACTCTGGGAGCCCTTTTCTAGCTGGAGTTGCGTAGCGTAGGTTAACTTATTGCGGTAATGTAGACATAGCCTCAGACTTAGGATGGATCAGTTCAGCTCTCAGAGCCAGAAGTTAAGTTTTTCACTGTTGAAAAAAAATGCTAGCTATATTTTTAAATAACTTTCGTTACTCAAGAATTCACAGTGTGAATTTGATATTTGGCAGGGGGACAATCCTGGAGATGCCTTGACCTGTCGTCATGAAAATCCATAGATTTGACCAAGTTACAAGTCACGGGAAATTACCACTTGTGCATACTTACTAGAACATGTTAGACATTAGCTCTGAGTGCTGAGTGAAAGGGCTAGTGGCGCTATAGTTAAGGATTGCACTAGGACTTTCCTTATAATGCAGTCTTCGAATTATATTTCTGTTCAAACTATTTTTGCAGGGGGGAGGGAGAAGAAATATTTTCAGTTACAAATCTTAGCAATTCTGAATTTTCCAAAGTAAGTTTGTTAAGAAGATTACGTAGTTGTGAAGTTAAGAGTGTTAAAAAGTCACCTTGTCAAAATTTATAGACTGGGAATTTCACTCTTGTTCGGAATTACACTAGTGAGAAGTCAAGACACAGAATCCTCAAGTTTCACAAGTAACAAGAGGGTCACATATTTTAGTAAATTAGAGTACTGACTGGGGCAATTAATACATTGATTTTGAGAAATGTTTACCACAAAAGAGTTAGAGTCATTCACTAATGTCAATCCTGTCTTCAGCATAAGAGTTAACATAACTAAGTTTTGCACATGGAACTTAACACAACACAGGATTTGTGGTGTAACAATTTAGCGATTTCATCTAACACTTTGTTGAAGATGGTACTACATGTGACAAACAAGAAAAGGCAAGAAATGGTTATTTACTTTATAGTAACAGTGACTCTTTGAGATGTTTTGTCCATCTGGATCCCATAAACAGTGAACATGTGCCTCACGGACAAAATCTCAAATGCATAAGGGGCATGACACCCTGAGTGGGTTCCACACAGACAAAACATTTCAAGGAAGAACCAAAGCCTGTAAAGATGCATTGTTGCTCTTTCAAAGAGACAAGATCCTGAAAAACAGAAAGCGAGACCAGAAGAATGGAAAGATAATGGCCAAGACAGACCATGGAGGCTGCTGGGCAGGTCTATCTTCCAATCATGCCCCATTACCAAGCTCTGGGAGACTCATGATTTCCCCACATCATAGAGCAGAATCTTTTGATAGAGGGAGAAAAAGGCTCAGCAGCTGAGCTTCAGTTCTGGTCTGGCGCTTCCTACAGGTACCACTCTGCCCCTGTGTCAAAAGAGCACATTGAAGATAGAGGTAGAGCAGGAGTTCAAGCTCAGGGGAACTACTGTGGAGTAGAGAACTTATTTCCCAACAAGCAGTGAGGACACTGTTGTGGGACTTCACTGGGTGATTCCCACTGGTTCACACTGCTCTCTCTCCCCTCAGCCCTGCTCCTCCTGTAAGCTTTGGAGAGACTATCCGTGTCCTCCCCTTCTGACTCCCCTTTCCATCGTCTCACGGTAAAATCCACAAATGCTCTCAGGCGCCGCATCATTGTCTGTCTCTTCCACCACAAGTCTGGTCCCAACAAACCGTCTATGGTTTGTCAGAAAGACTCTTAGCCAGGGAACCACAGATGATTTGCCAGCAGGAGCTGTCATCAGAGGAACACAGCAGGGGGATGCCCTCCTGACAGCCCTTCAGGACCAGGCTCTCCCTTCATATGTCACAAGTGCCACGGAGGAGACAGTGAGCAGGAGCTGGTACACAAAGGGCTCTGAGCTAAGGGGAGTTCATTGGAGGTGTAGGCATGCCCACAGACCTCCCTCCCATTCCCAATATCCCTACTTTCTTCACCCTGAACCTGTTCGTCCCATGTGCAGTCCCAAAACATTTGAGTTTTTATTCCAAATCAGAATGCTGGTTTTGTTTTTTGAAAACCTGAAATTTTTCGTGGTTCAGAAATTCCACTTCCCAGCCACCTCTTTCCCATTTTTAATATGGCATTTTTTAATATGGGCTGAGAGCTAGAGAGATGCCAAGGTTCAAGGGCAGTAGTTTGCTATGACCTTAGCTAAGGCTCTCTAGATATATCCATCTGTATAAAGTACTGGAGAGAAATAAAAGTAGAGTTAGCCAGGCTCACTGCTCATCTTGCTGTGTGTGAAATTCAACAAGCAAAAGGAAATACCAGAAAGAAAGCACACTAATCTATATCCATCATAAGTGTTTGCCTCTGCTTCCAGCTGCTTTAATTACTTCTCTCTCCACCCCATGGTCACACTCCTACAAGCAAACCCACAATCCCACCGCCTTTGCTGAGAGTTTAATGTTCCAACTGGACCTTTTTTTATTGTTTACTGTGACTTTTAATATATCTCAAGAACTTCTCCTTGGTCCAGCTTCCTTGCGACACATACAAAATTTGTGGATAAAAAAAAATCTTGGTGAGTTTGTCTAAAGGGGATCATGAGTAATCCCAAGGTACAGAATCACTTTACCTGTAAGGGGTTGAGAAGATCAAATAACCTGGTTGGCACCTAACCAAAAGAACCAATAAGGAAAGAAAATATTTTCAAATGGGGGGGTGGGGAGAAGAGGTTTTGTTTGGGCTCTCTTTGTTGTTCCCTCTCTAGAAAGAGAGAGAGACCAAGCAGGTAAACCATCTTCTGAAAAGATACTTGAAATGATGCATATAAAGTTACAGAAATTGTAAGTAAAGGCAAGGAAATGTGCTAGATTATCTTTTGTTTTAGCTTGTGAATTTTCCCTATCCTCAGAGGTAATTTCATTCCTCTTTTGTAACTGGAAAGCAAAGTCAGAGAGGAATCCTCTGTGTTTTAAATCTTTTTATTTACCTTGTAAAATTACCTTTTATCCTGATTTTATAGGTGTGATTCTTTTACTTTTTTAAAAAAAATAAAATTCTTCTTTTAAGAATCTGATTGATTTTCAGTGTCCTAAACGCCAAAGGTTTGGTCTCTGCTCACTTTGTACCAACTGGTTAGTATACTATTCTGAAACCTCCCCAGGAAAGGGGGTGAAGGGACTTGGGGGAATGTTTGGGGAAACAGGGACTCCAAGTGGTCCTTTTTCCCAGATTTTTGTTGAAATCACTCGGTGGTGGCAGCAATACCGCCAAGGAAAGGATTTATGCCTTGAGGAAGTTGTAACCTAAGCTGGTAGAAATAAGCTTAGGGGGCCTTTCATGTGGGTCCCCACATCTGTACCCCAGAGTTCAGAGTGGGGAGGGAACACTGACATGGTAGCAGTGTGGTGGGATCATTTTGAACCAGAAGCACAGACCTCAGGGTTTTAAAAGGACACATTTTTTCTTTTGGTTGTTTGAAAAACAGGGATTTTTTTTTTAAAGGACACTCTTTTTTAAATTTTTTTAGCTGAGAGCAGCTGGCATTTTTTTTCTTTGCCTGAGGACAGAGTACACCTCTACGTCGATATAACGTTGTCCTCAGGAGCCAAAAAATCTTACTGTGTTATAGGTGAAACCGCATTACATCAAACTTGCTTTGATCCACCGGAGTGTGCAGCCCCGCACCCATGGAGCACTGCTTTACTGCGTTATATCCAAATTCGTGTTATATCGGGTCGCGTTATATTGGGATAGAGATGTAGTTAAGTTCCTGCAAGGAAATTCACAAGCTGGGGGGGGGGTTTCTATCTAGTTCTTGGGTTAGGCTAGGCTAAGCGCAGGAAGGCTAGGATGATGGAAAGTGAGGTCCAAAAGAAGCTAGAATTAGCCAGATTGGAAGCTGAAGAGAGACAGAAAGAACATAAAAGACAACTGGCCTTAAAGCGCTTAGAGTTGGAAGTGGAGGAGAGGAAGGAGGTAAAGTGCTTGAAAGCAGAGGCAAACTGCTTGGATACGGAGTTAGAGCTGAAAAGCTTAGATCTGGAAAGGGCAAAGCTGGGTCTACCAGATAACCCTAACAATCCTTCTCCAGGTACTGCTCCCTATTCCAAAAAATTCCCCACATAAAAGGTAGGCAATGGATACAGAGGCCTTCTTAGAAAATTTCAAAAGGGCCTGACTTCGGTACAGCATCTCTACAGACCAGTATATGGTAGAACTGAAGCCACAACTCAGTGGACCCTTAGCAGAGGTGGCAGCTGAAATGCCTAAAGAACACATGAAAAGGTATGACTTTTTTTTTTTTAAAAAAGGCCAGAATTAGAATGGGGCTAATGCCCAAGCATGCCTGTCAGTGGTTCAGAGCCCTAAGGTGGAAAAAAGACATGGCATTTTCCCGACACGCCAAACACATTGTAAAAAATTGGGATGCCTGTATATCAGGAGCAAGTGTTAAATCTCTGGAAGATCTGTCTTTCCTAATGCAAATGGACCTGTTCTTAGAGGGTGTTTCTGAGGAAATAGAAAGGTACATCCTAGATGGGAAGCCCAAAACTGTAATCGAGGTAAGGGAGGAGATCGGAACCCAATGGGTGGAGGTGGTGGAAAAGAAAAAAGCTAGTAGCAATTGGAGCAGATATCAAAAGCGGCAACCCGAAACAACATCCTGTCACAGGGGGCAGCCCAAGGCCCCACTTACATCCCAAGGAAAACCCCAAACCACACTAGTCTCCAGCAACCCACTTCGCCCCAATGACCAGTCAGCTGGACGATGTTTTAAATGTAATGAACTGGGGCATGTGAAGGCCAACTGCCCCAAGAACCTCAACAGATTGCAGTTCATTACACCAGACTCACACCAAAGGTCCCCAGGCCCAGATGCCTCCCAGATACACTCAGAGCAAAGGGAAACTGTGAGTGTGGGCGAGAAGAAGATTACTGCATGGAGGGACACTGGAGCACAGGTGTCAGCTATCCACCAATATTTAGTGGACCCCAAATTCATCAACCCAGAGGCCCAAGTGATGATTCAACCCTTCATGTCAAACTCTTTAAACTTGCCTACAGCCAAGTTGCCTGTCCAGTACAAGGGCTGGTCAGGAATGTGGACTTTTGCAGTCTATGATGATTATCCCATTCCCATGCTGCTGGGGGAAGAGTTGGCCAATGATGTGAAGCTAGCCAAGAGGGTGGGAATGGCCATCTGCAGCCAGGCTAAGCAAGCCTTCACACCTATCCCTGTTCCTAAGCCTTCTACCAGAGTCCCTGTCTGTGTTACCAGAGACCCAGACTGAGGTGGTGGAACCAGAAACCCTGCCAACGACTGCAACGGCAGTAGCGGATCCAGTCCCAGAGACCCAACCAGAACCAGTCCCAGAACTGGAATGAGTGGAGCAACCAGAACCAGAACCATTGCCAGCACTGAATCCAGCACTTGCAACCGTCTACAACTACAACGCCAGAGGGCACTACTGAGCCTGCACTGGCAGCAGCAGATAAACCTACGCAAGAGGCTCAGCCAGAGCCTGAAGTACAACATAGTGCACCAGCGGAAAGCGGTTCAGTCAACGGAAACAGCCCCATCACCTACATCACTTCCACAGGGACCAAGCCCAAGTCCACAATCCAATGAGGAACTGATGTCTCCAGCATCATGTGAACAGTTCCAGGCAAAGCAGACGAGCCTCCAGGGAGTTTGGATGGCAGCACAGAGCAACCCACCACCCCTCAGCTTTTCTAATCAATCCCAGTTTATTGTAGAAAGAGGACTTTTATACAAGGAGACTCCTTCTGGTGGACACCAGGAAGAGTGGCATCCTCAAAGACAGTTGGTAGTTCCAACTAAGTACTAGGTAAAGCTCTTGAGCTTAGCCCACAGTCATCCTAGTGGCCATGCTAGGGTGAATAGGACCAAAGACTGTTTGGGGAGGTCATTCCACTGGGAAGGAATGGACAAGGATATTTCTACCTATGTCTGGTCTTGTGAGGTGTGCCAAAGAGTGGGAAAACCCCAAGACCAGGTCAAAGCCCCTCTCAAGCCACTCTCCATAATTGAGATTCCATTTCAGCAAGTCGCAGTAGATGATCCGATCCTTTTCCAAAAAAAGGACACCCAGAGGAAAGCAGTACATATTGACTTTCATGGATTTTGCCACTTGATGGCCGAAAGCAGTAGCTTTAAGTAATACCAGGGCTAAAACTGTGCCAGGCATTAACAGACATTTTTGCCAGGGTAGGTTGGCCCTTCAACATCCTTACAGATTTGTGAACTAATTTCCTGGCAGGGACCATGAAAAGCCTTTGGGAAGACCATGGGGTGAACCACTTGGTTGCCACCCCTTACCGCCATCAAACAAATGGCCTGGTGGAGAAGTTTAATAGAATTTTGGGGGCCATGATCTATAAATTCATAAATGAGCAGGCCAGTGATTGGGACCTAGTGTTGCAGCAGTTGCTCTTTGCCTACAGGGCTGTACCACATCCCAGTTTAGGGTTTTCACCAACTGAACTTGTGTATGGCCGTGAGGTTAAGGGGCCATTACAGTTGGTAAAGCAGCACTTGGATGGGTTTAAGCCTTCTCCAGGAACTAACATTCTGGACTTTGCAAACAACCTACAAAACACTCTCTGAAACTCTTTAGCCCTTGTTAGAGAAAACCTAAAACATGCTCAGGAAGAGCAAAAGGCCTGGTATGATAAACATGCCAGAGAACGTTCCTTCAAAGTAGGGGACCAGGTCATGTTCTTGAAGGAGCTCCAGGCCCATAAGATGGAAGCATAGTGGGATGGGCCATTGACAGTTCAAGAGCGTATGGGAGCTGTTAACTATCTCATAGCATCCCCCACCTCAAACCTAAAGCCTGAAGTGTACCATGTTAAGTCTCTAAAGCCCTTTTATTCCAGAGAATTAAAGGTTTGTCAGTTTACAGCCCAGGGAAGAGATGATGTTGAGTGGTCTGAAGGTGTTTACTATGAAGGAAAAAGTGACAGTGGCATGGAAGAGGTGACCCTCTCAATGACCTCCAGACATATGCAGCAACAGCAGATCAAGGAGCTGTGCACTAGCTTCGCGCCAATGTTCTCAGCCACCCCAAGATGGACCGAACAGGCATACCACTCCATTGACACAGGTAATGCTCACCCAATTAGAGCCCAACCTTACTGGGTGTCTCCTCAAGCCAAAACTGCTATAGAGCAGGAGATCCAGGACATGCTACAGATGGATGTAATTCGCCCCTCTAACAGTGCATAGGCATCTCCAATGGTTCTAGTTCCTAAACCAGATGAGGAGATATGCTTTTGTGTGGACTACTGTAAGCTAAATGCTGTAACTCATCCCGACAACTATCCAATGCTACGCACAGGTGAGCTATTGGAGAAACTGGGACGTGCCCATTTCATCTCTACCTTTGACTTAAACAAGGGGTACTGGCAAGTACCGCTAGACAATTCGCCAAAAAATGGCCAGCCCTCATCACCCATGCAGGGCTGTATGAATTTAAAGTATTCCCCTTCCAGCTGTGAAATGCACCTGCCACCTTCCAGAAATTTGTAGATAGTCTCCTAGCGGGACTGAGAGAATCTGCAGTCACTTACCTTTATGACATGGCCATCTTTTCTAATTCATGGGCAGAACACCTGGAGCATCTACAAAAAGTCTTCAAGTGTGTAAGGGAGGCAGGACTAACATAAGGCTACAAAGTGTCAAATAGGCCTAAAGAGTAACTTACCATGGACACCAGGTGGGTCAAGGAACTATCAACCTCCTTCAGGCCAAAGTGAATGCTATCCAAAAGTGCCCTGTCCCAAAGTCAAAGAAACAGGTCCAATCCTTCTTAGGCTTGGCTGGACATTACAGGTGATTTTTACTGCACTACAGCCAAATCACCGCCCCACTGACTGACATAACCAAAAAGAAACAGCCAAATGCAGTTCAGTGGACTGAAGAATGTCAGAAGCCCTTTAACCAGCTTAAAGTGGCCCTCATGTCTGACCCTGTGCTAAGGGCCACAGACTTTGACAAATCTTTCCTAGTAACCACAGATGCATCTGAGCGTGGCGTGGGAGCAGTTTTAATGCAGGAAGGACAGGATCAAGAATTCCATCCTGTCATGTTTCTCAGCAAAAAACTGTCTGATAGGGAACGCCACTGGTCAACCACCAAAAAGGAATGTTATGCCATTGTGTACGCTCTGGAAAAGCTACGCCCATACATTTGGGGATGGCATTTCCACGTGCAAACTGACCATGCTGTGCTGAAGTGGCTTCATACTGTCAAGGAAAATAATAAAAAAAACTTAGATGGAGTTCAGCTCTCCAAGATTTTGATTCTGAAATACGACACATTTCAGGAGCTTCTAACAAAGTGACTGATGCACTCTCCTGTGAAAGGTTTCAGAGTAGCAGCCTGTTAGTCTGTATCCACAAAAAGAACAGGAGTACTTGTGGCACCTTAGAGACTAACAAATTTATTTGAGCATAAGCTTTCATGGGCTACAGCCCACTTGAACGGATGCATAGACTGGAACATACAGCAAAAAGATATTTATACATACAAAATACATACATATAAATATCTATGCATCCGATGAAATAGGCTGTAGCCTACAAAAGCCTATGTTCAAATAAATTTGTTAGTCTCTAAGGTACCACAAGTACTCCTGTTCTTTCTACTGTGAAAGTTTCCCAGAATCAACTGGTTAAAATAATCTTTGAAACGTGGGAAATATTGTTAGTTTTTATATAATCAGTAGTATATTTGAAGGTGCATGTGTCTTATTTACTCTGTTTTCTCCTAAAGCTCCAGGAAGAAGGCTCAGCCAGTGTGAATCAGGCTGTCCAGCCCCGTCTGTGATTTGGGAGGAATGTCATAAATGTAAAGGGAAGGGTAACAACCTTTATGTATGCAGTAACATAAAATCTCTCCTGGCCAGAGGTACAGAATCACTTTATCTGTTAGGGGTTAAGAAGCTCAAATAACCTAGTTGGCACCTAACCAAAAGGACCAATAAGGAAAGAAGAAACTTTCAAATCGGGGAGAGGGGAGGAAAGAGGTTTTGTTTGGGTGCTCTCCCTTACTCACTCATTCACCCACCATCTTCTGAAAAGATACCTGAAATTGAGGTCAATGGTAATTGGGACAAAATACAACATGGATTTACAAAAGGTAGATCGTGCCAAACTAACCTGATTTCTTTCTTTGAGATGGTAACAGATTTTTTAGACAAAGGAAACACAGTGGATCTTACCTCGCTTTCAGTAAGGCATTTGATATAGTTCCACATGGGGAATTATTAGCTAAATTGGCAAAGATGGGGATGAATATGAAAATTGAAAAGTGGATAAGGAACTGGTTAAAAGGGAGACTACAACGGGTCATACTGAAAGGTGAACTGTCAGGCTGGAAGGAGGTTACTAGTGGAGTTCCTCAGGGATTGGCTTTGGGACCAACCTTATTTAATCTTTTTATTATTGACCTTGGCACAAAAAGTGGGAATGTGCTAATAAAGTTTGCAGATGACACAAAGCTGGGAGGTATTGCCAATACAGAGAAGGTACGGGATATCATACAGGAAGATCTGGATGGCCTTGTAAACTGGAGTAATAATAGGATGAACTTTAATAGTGAAAAGTGCAAGGTCATGCATTTAGGGATTAACAACAAGAATTTTAGTTATAAATTGGGGACACATCAGTTGGCAGTAACAGAGGAGGAGAAGGACCTCAGAGTATTGGTTGATCCCTCGGATCGTTACCCCTTCCTGCTTCTCCACGTGGGCACTAATGATACTGCCAAGAATGTCCTTGAGCGGATCACTGCAGACTACGTGGCTCCAGGAAGAAGGATAAAGGAGTCTGAGGCACAAGTGGTGTTCTCATCCATCCTCCCAGTGCAGGGAAAAGGCCTGGGTAGAGATCGCTGAATTGTGGAAGTCAACGAATAGCTATGCAGTTGCTGTCGAAGAGAAGGCTTTGGATTCTTTGACCACGGAATGGTGTTCCAAGAAGGAGGAGTGCTAGACAGAGATATGCTCCACCTACTGGAGAGGGGAGAGCATCTTCGCAAGCAGGCTGGCTAACCTAGTGATGAGGGCTTTAAACTAGGTTCACCGGGGGAAGGAGACCAAAGCCCTGAGGTAAGTGGGGAAATGAGATACCGGGAGGAAGCACAAGCAGGAGAGTGCAAGAGGGGAGGACTCCTGTCTCAGACTGAGAAAGCGAGTTATCTTAAGTGCCTATACACAAATGCAAGAAGCCTGGGAAACAAGCAGGAAGAACTGAAAGTCCTCGCACCGTCAAGGAACTATGATGTGATTGGAATAACAGAGACTTGGTGGGATAACTCACATGACTGGAGTACTGTAATGCATGGATATAAACTGTTCAGGAAGGAAAGGCAGGGCAGAAAACGTGGGGGAGTTGCATTGTATGTAAAGAGCAGTATGGCTGCTCAGAGCTCTGGTATGAAATTGCAGAAAAACCTGAGAGTTTCTCTGGGTTAAGGTTAGAAGTACGAGCAACAAGGGTGATGTCATGGTGGGAGTCTACTATAGACCACCAGACCAGGGGGATGAGGTGGACAAGGCTTTCTTCCGGCAACTAACGGAAGTTACTATATCGCAGGCCCTGGTTCTCATGGGAGACTTTAATCACCCTGCTATCTGCTGGGAGAGCAATACAGCTGTGCACAGACAATCCAGGAAGTTTTTGGAAAGTGTGGGGGACAATTTCCTGGTGCAAGTGCTGGAGGAACCAACTAGGGGCAGAGCTCTTCTAGACCTGCTGCTCACAAACTGGGAAGAAATAGTAGGGGAAGCAAAAGTGGATGGGAACCTGGGAGGCAGTGACCATGAGATGGTCGAGTTCAGGATCCTGACACAAGGAAGAAAGGAGAGCAGCTGAATACGGACCCTGGACTTCAGAAAAGCAGACTCTGACTCCCTCCAAGAACAGATGGGCAGGATCCCCTGGGAGAATAACATGAGGGGGAAAGGAGTCCAGGAGAGCAGGCTGTATTTTAAAGAATCCTTATTGAGGTTGCAGGAAAAAAACATCCCAATGTGTAGAAAGAATAGTAAATATAGCAGGTGACCAGCTTGGCTTAACAGTGAAATCCCTGTTGATCTTAAACACAGAAAAGAAGCTTATAAGAAGTGGAAGACTGGACAAACGACCAGGAAGAAGTATAAAAATATTGATCAGGCATGCAGGAGTGAAATCAGAAAGGCCAAATAACACTTGGAGTTGCAGCTAGCAAGGGATATGGAGAGTAACAAGAAGAGTTTCTTCAGGTACATTAGCAACAAGAAGAAGGTCAAGGAAAGTGTGGGCCCCTTACAGAACTAGGGAAGCAACCTAGTGTCAGATGATGTGGAAAAAGCTAATGTACTCAATGATTTTTTTGCCTCTGTCTTCACAAAAAAGGTCAGCTCCCAGACTTCTGCACTGGGCAGCACAGTATGGGGAGAAGGTGACCAGCCCTCTGTGGAGAAAGAATTGGTTCGGGGCTATTTAGAAAAACTGGACAAGCACAAGTCCATGGGGCTGGATGCGCTGCATCCAAGAGTACTAAAGGAGTTGGCGGATGTGATTGCAGAGCCATTGGCCATTATCTTTGAAAACTAATGGTGATCACGGGAGGCCTCAGATGACTGGAAAAAGACTAATGACGTGCCCATCTTTAAAAAAGGGAAGAAGGAGGATCGGGGGAAGAAGGAGGATCTGGGGAACTACAGGCTAGTCAGCCTCACCTCAGTCCCTGGAATAATCATGGAACAGGTCCTCAAGGAAATAACTCTGAAGCACTTAGAGGAGAGGAAAGTGATCAGGAACAGTCAGCATGGATTCACCAAGGGCAAGTCATGCCTGACTAACCTAATTGCCTTCTATGAGGAGATAACTGGGTCTGTGGATGGGGGGAAAGCAGTGGATGTGTTATTCCCTGATTTTAGCAAAACTTTTAATACGGTCTCCCACAGTATTCTTGCTGCCAATTAAAGAAGTATGGGCTGGATGAATGGACTATAAGGTGGATAGAGAGCTGGCTAGATCGTCGGGCTCAACAGGGAGTAATCAATGGCTCCCCGTCTAGTTGGCAGCCAGTTTCAAGCGGAGTGCCCCAAGGGTCAGTCCTGGGGTCAGTTTTGTTCAATAGCTTCATTAATGATCTGGAGGATGGCTTGGATTGCACTCTCAGCAAGTGCAGATGACACTAAACTGGGAGGAGTGGCAGATACGCTGGAGGGTAGGGATAGGAAACAGAGGAACCTAGACAAATTAGAGGATTGGGCTAAAAGAAACCTGATGGGGTTCAACAAGGACAAGTGCAGAGTCCCATTTCCTGTTACAGACTAAGCACCGAATGGCTAGGAAGCAGTTCTGCAGAAAAGGACCTAGGGGTTACAGTGGACGAGAAGCTGGATATGAGTCAACAGTGTGCCTTTGTTGCCAAGAAGGGTAACGGCACCTTGGGCTGTATAAGTAGGGGTACTGCCAGCAGATCAAGGGATGTGATCATTCCCCTCTATTTGACATTGGTGAGGCCTCATCTGGAGTACTGTGTCCAGTTTTGGGCCCCACACTACAAGGAGGATGTGGAAAAACTGGAAACAGTCCAACGGAGGGCAACAAAAATGATTAGGGGGTGGAGCACATGACTTATGAGGAGAGGCTGAGGGAATTGGGATTGTTTAGTCTGCAGAAGAGAAGAATGAGGAGGGATTTGATAGCTGCTTTCAACTACCTGAAAGGAGGTTCCAAAGCGGATGGATCTAGACTGTTCTCAGTAGTACCAGATGACAGAACAAGGAGTAATGGTCTCAAGTTGCAGTGGGGGAGGTTTAGGTTGGATATTAGGAACAAGTTTTTCACTAGGAGGGTGGTGAAGCATTGGAATGCGTTACCTAGGGCGGTGGTGAAATCTCCTTCCTTACAGGTTTTTAAGGTCAGGCTCGACAAAGCCCTGGCTGGGATGATTTAGTTGGGAATTGGTCCTGCTTTGAGCAGGGGGTTGGACTAGATGACCTCTTGAAGTCCCTTCCAACCCTGATAGTCTATGATTCTATGATCACAGGATGACTATGAGCCGCCAATGTGATATGGCCATTAAAAAAGCTAATGCGATCTTGGGATGCAGCAGGTGAGGTATTTCCAGTAAAGATAAGGAAGTGTTAGTACCATTACACAAGGCACTGGCACGACCTCATCTGGAATATTGTGTGCAGTTCTGGTCTCCCATGTTTAAGAAGGATGAATTCAAACTGGAACAGGTACAGAGAAGGGCTACTAGGATGATCCGAGGAATGGAAAACCTGTCTTATGAAAGGAGACTCAAAGAACTTGGCTTGTTTAGCCTAACCAAAGGAAGGCTGAGGGGAGATAGGATTGCTCTTTATAAATATATCAGAGGGATAAATATCAGGGAGAGGAATTATTTAAGCTTAGTACCAATGTGGACACAAGAACAAATGGATATAAACTGGACACTAGGAAGTTTAGACTTGAAATTAGACAAAGGTTTCTAACGGTTAGAGGAGTGAAGTTCTGGAACAGCCTTCCAAGAGGAGTAGTGGGGGGAATAGACATAGCTGGCTTCAAGATTAAGCTTGATAAATTTATCGAGGGGATGGGCTAGCCTAATTTTGTCAATTAATTCATCTTTGATTATTAGCAGGTAAATATGCCCAATGATCTTTGACGGGATGTTAGACGGGGTGGGTTCTGAGTTACTACAGAGAATTCTTTCCTGAGTGCTGGCTGGTGAGTCTTGCCCACATGGTCAGGGTTTAACTGATCACCATATTTGGAGTCAGGAAGGAATTTTCCTCCAGGGCAGAATGGCAGAGGCCCTGGAGGTTTTTCACCTTCCTCTGCAGTGTGGGGCACAGGTCACTTGCTGGAGGATTCTCTGCATCTTGAGGTCTTTAAACCACGCTTTGAGGACTTCAGTAACTCAGACATAGGTCAAGGGTTTGTTACAGGAGTGGGTGGGTGAGAGTCTGTGGCCTACGTTGTGCAAGAGATCAGACTAGATGATCATAATGGTCCCTTCTGACCTTAAAGTCCATGAGTCTTAAAGTCTATGAAATGATCCATCTAAAATTACAAAAATTGTAAGTAAGACAAGGAAATGTGTTAGGTGATCTTTTATTTTAGCTTGTGAATTTTCCCTATGCTAAGAGGTAATTTCATTCCTCTTTTGTAACTGGAAAGCAAAGTTAGAGGGGAAACCTCTGTGTTTTAAATCTTTTTATTTACCCTGTAAAGTTACCTTCCATCCTGATTTTACAGGTGTGATTCTTTTAGCCTTTTTTTTTTTAATAAAATTCTTCTTTTAAGAGTCTGATTGATTTTCAGTGTCCTAAAACCCAGGGATTTGGTCTGTGCTCACTTTGTAACCAATTAGTTAGTATATTATCCTCAAGCCTCCCCAGGAAAGGGAGTGAAGGGGCTTGGGGGAATATTTGGGAGAAACAGGGACTCCAAGTGGCCCTTTTTCCTGGATTTTTGTTGAAATCACTTGGTGGTGACAGCAATATCATTCAAGGACAAGGAAAGGATTTGTGCCTTGGGGAAGTTTTAATCTAAGATGGTAGAAATAAGATTAGAGAGTCTTTCATGTGGGTCCCCACATCTGTACCCCAGAGTTCAGAGTGGGGAGGGAACCCTGACAGCATGCAGTTGTGGTCAAAAAGGCAAACAAGTAATTTGTATTTAAAGTTTAGGGAATATTAGTGAAATATGCCATTCTATAAATCAATAGTGAGTTCTTACCTTTGATCACCCCATTAAGGCCCAAGCCAGAGGCTGCAAAAATTATTAGTGTTATGGAAACACTTCCATATGAGACGAGATGACACAGAATTGGAATATTTTGTTTAAGGAAAAGACCAGTAAGAGGTGAAGTGATAGAGATGTACAAAAATAATTAATGATTTAGAGAAGGCAAGTTAGGTGGTCCTCTCTCATAACAAAAAAGGGGGGATTGTGATGGGTGTACAAAATCCTCTCTGCCCCCACTCCAACCTCCACTGAAGGCTTCACCACGCCGACATACCTGTGTGAAGGAAAAATATCACCTGGGAAAAGAGAAGCAGTGAGTTTAGACCTTTGAGCACTGCCTAGAGAAGCCACTCAGATTCTGGTACTAGTAGAATCAACAAGACTTGGTCCTCCAGGGGCTAGAATCATAGAGTTAGAAGGGACCACAAGTGTCATCTAGTCTAAGCCCCAGAAGGCTGGGAGGAGGCAGCAGCCAATCAGGACTCATCAAGATAAGGAGGCTTGCCTGCTTCTTCTAAGGGGAAGTACTGGGTGAAGGTGGACAGGAGATGAGCTTTCATGTCCTAACCCAAAACACCACCGGCAGAGCCTAACAATATCACTGCACCATCAGTTAAAGCATGCGGCAAATTGCTTATTTTGTTGTGGCATTTAAAAGCCTGTGGGGTCATTTTTAGTTGAACTTCAATTAACTGTTACAGGACTAACAAGGGGCTTGCTACATGAGATGCTTTGCTTCTGGCAAGCTTTGATAGAGACATTCAATGGAACAGAAAGACAGCAAATTTAAAAATACAAGGTGTCACAGGATGACTGGCCCTTTATAGGGAGATAGATCCAGCCCCACTTGTTACACAGTAAGCTCACCTCCCAGGGGGACCAAATGAGCAAAGTCCCATAATAGGTAGACCATGTGGCTCAATCACACCTTTGGGGTGGAGATAAGACAGAAGCATGGGGAGAGCAGGGAGACTCGGGGGGGGGGAGGGAAAGCTCTGGGAGTTGCTGCTCAGTAGCAAGTAGGCAGAGACTCAAAAGGAGCACAGAAGAGCTGAAGGGGTCAGAGCAAAGCCCAGACACTGGGCTGAGCAGCACTTGAACTGTGAAGAGGGAAGATAGACTGACTGTCAGGAAGGAGTTTGAGACTGGGGAGGGAAGACTCTTCTATTGTTTTGGACTTGGATATCCTGAAAGGGGTGGACTTTTTCCTTCTATGACTTGGGTGGAGAGCCAAGTCACTGCAGCAACCAAACCAAGCTGGAAGGTCAGGAGATTCAACCAAAGTGAAAAGAAACTGGGGTAGTGACTGGCCCACAGCCAGACCAAGCAGGCAGCATTTCTACCTAAGGAAGCTTTTTTAAAAACACAAGCCATAATTATCCTGTGGAACTCACTACCATAAGATGTTATTGAAGCCAAGCATTTAGCAGGATTTTAAAAAGAATTAGATATTTATATGGATAGTAAGTACATCCACAGTTACATTTGATAGGATTAAAAGGTACAAGAGCTATAAACTTTAATGTTAGAGGACGTAAAACCAATCATCAGTTGTTTTGAGTGTTACGTGCATATATAATTTGTCCCTTATGAGGTTCTCATATCCTCTCTTCTGAAGGCCAGTTATATAATATTCTTTAAAAGTTTACTATGGCCCATTAAGGGTAGAGATTTGCATTTTGAACGCTCGTATTTTTCAGCCTGACACCCACTCTGTAGAGGAAAAAATTCCATATTTTTTAAATATTTCTGCATGAGCATAACAACAGCTTTTTCAAGCTAAAATGCAGTGTGCATGCCAGGTAACTCAGATTAAAATCTGCTTCACAGCTGGGAAAATGAATAGCGTGTAAGGGCCCAAGGGCAGAGGAGAACCTTGTGAGCAGTGCTGTACAGCACAGAATAGAAAATGCATGAATATAACTTAGAACTCCTTCATGGCATCCATTCAAATTGTAGAGGGCTGCGTCAAACATGGAATTTTTTAGAGCTGGAGGACACAAGAACATAGGAGTCCTAGACTGCATCAGGCCAGTAGTCTGTTTAGTCCAGTATCCTCTCACCAAGAGCGGCTGGTACCAGATACTTCATGGGAAGGTGCAGAAACCTTGCAACAGACAGTTCTGAGATAAACTGCTCCAGGGTATTTTTTCTCCTAATCCCCAACATATAGAGGCTGTCTTAATCCCTGAAGCATGAAGGTTTTCTAAAACTGTTGTTTATTTTTTAATGGTACACAATGCAGAGTGTCCTGCTGTGTTTGGGGAACAGGTTGAGAAGAGATGGGGCCTCTTATAAAAGCATATACTTTAATTCCCTGTAAATCAGACAATACAGTAACTCCTCGCTTAACGTTGTAGTTATGTTCCTGAAAAATGTGACTTTAAGCGAAATGATGTTAAGCAAATCCAATTTCCCCATAAGAATTAATGTAAATGGGGGTGTTCCTCAGTGGCTCACTGTGACCCTTCACATAGCCGTTCTCTCTCTAGGGCCAGGGTTACAATCTACTTTGCCCTTTTCATCATAGGCCAGCAAGGAGGTTGGTGAGAGAACTCCCACAGTCTCTGTTGTCCCTGGGAGCTTATTTCAGAACAGTTTAGCCTCCTGTCCTGACAGGGGCCAGACTTCCCCTCCCAGGAGATGTTCCTGTAGTGGTGGGTTGGGGGGAACCCGGGCCTCTACTCCGGTTTCTGGCCCAGGGACCCTAATGGTAGCAGCTGTTGGCAGCCAACCTTTCACTGCCAGAGTTGCTACATTTCCCTGGGCCACTTCCCCATAGCTCTCCTGCTTCTCCCTTCTTCACTCTTACCTTAGGGCTCCCTTAACGATGGTTTGAGGGTGTTTTCATTCACCAGCCCTTCAGAAGCACCTCCTCTCCTCTGGCTCCCTAGCTCTCCTCTTCCTGACTGGAGTGAGCCCTTTTTATAGTATCAGCAGGGCCTTAATTAGAGTCAGGTGGTCACATTAACTTAATGGCCTCACCTGACTCTTTGCAGGTTAATTAGAGTCAGGTGTTCTCAGTAGTCTGGAGCAGCCCCTGCTCTGGTCAGTCAGGGAACAGAAAACTGTTAATCCAGTGGCTAGTATATCTGCCCTCTGCTATTCTGCTGTACCCAGCTGGCCTGGGTCTATCACATTATATATATATATATATATATTACACAGTATAAGTTTTAAACAAACGATTTAATACTGTACACAGCAATGATGATTGTGAAGCTTGGTTGAGTGGTGAAGTTAGAGGATGGGATATTTCCCAGGAAATTCCTTACTGCTAAATGATGAACTAGTACTCGCCTGAGCCCTCAAGGGTTAACACATTGTTGTTAATGTAGCCTCACACTCTACAAGGCAGCACAAATGGAGGGAGGGGAAACAGCATGGCAGACAGAGACAGAGACAAATACCCTGTGTGAGAGAGATGCGCATTGCCCCTTTAAGTATGCTGACACCACTCTAAGCACATTGCCTTTTTAAGGAAATCAGTAAAGTTGAGACAGTAGCTGCTGACAGCAATCTCCCTCTGTCTTAAGCCCTATCATGTCCTCCCTGCTCTAGGGAGATGCCGTAAGCGGGGGCCAGAAGCAGGGGGGAGGGGGACACCCTGACAGCCCCTCTCTTCTCCACCCCACAGCAAGCAGAAGGCTCCCAGGAGCAGCTCCAAGGCAGAGGGTAGAAGCAGCACATGGCTGTGGGGGGAAGGACAGCTAAACTGCCTGTAACTGATAGTCTGTTGGGTGGCTGCCGCACAGGGAACTTAGGGGAGCGGGGAGCTGATAGGGCGGCTGCCAGTCCACCCTGGTTCCAAGCCCCCACCAGCTAGCTCCAACGGGTCGCTCTTTCTGCAAGCAGTGGACAAAACAGGCAACTGCCAAACAATGTTATAAGGGAGCAGTGCACAACTTTAAACGAGCATGTTCCCTAATTGATCAGCAACATAACAACAAAACAATGTTAACCAGGACGACTTTAAGTGAGGAGTTACTGTACATTCATATCCTTCTCTCCACTACTCCCATGTCAAGCACTCTGATCTCATAAGCTAAATAGGGTAAGGCCTGGGCAGTACTTGGATGAGAGGCCCCAGTGCAATATCAGTATTGAAATTGCCAGACTTGCAAAAATGCATAGGAAAAAACGGGCATCCTGTCAGGTCACCGTGTCAATATCCGCTGGTTTAACTAAGGCCAGAAAGCATGGAAGCACTTCAAAGTAAATGGAGGTGGGAATTAGGGATTCCACCTTAACCCCTTGATCCCAGCTACACAAGTTACAAAAAAAGACCTCAATGGATCTGTCTTCTGTTTCACCACAAAAAAAATTTCAGATATATTTGACTCCAAACTCTGCGTGAAATCCTGGTCCCACTGAAGTCAAGGATAGTTTTTCCACTGACTTCAGTGAGGCCAGGATTTCACCCAATATACACGAAGTAGGAACTGCAGACTCATAGGTGTTGGAGATGTGGATGGGCCTGCATTACAAACTTATCCAAAGCCCAGGGAACACAATGGACTTTAGACCAAGTAATAAGTGATTCATAAAAACACTGATTCTTAGAAACAATATCAGACACTAAAGCACTAGAAACCACCTTCGCCGCTCAATGTATACAAGTGGATTGAGTGACAGGTTTAGGAAGTGCAGTATACGATCAAAGTGAACAACTCTACAAATGTGATGACATTTGGTCTCTAATTTCAGAATTGTTTGACAGATAGCTCTGTACACAGAGCACTATTGCCAAGCTTATCGGAACAGAGATGAAGACAGTTTCAGGCTGATGTCATTCTTGTGTTATGACAATTTTCGAGCTGTGTGTGGTCTTCCTTCTGGCTGACATCCTATGTTCTTCTGCATGTCATTATTCCTTTGTTTCCTATGGTTTCTCTTTTCTCTTTGATTTGGTCATTTATCTGAATTTTCTTATAAGAAAGCAGAAAACAAGCGTAACATTATTTTATGACATGATGAATATAGCTTTATATTGTACTTCTGTATTTTTTCCTTAGTTCATTGCAACTGATGACAATTTTCCCTTTGCACAATATGCACATTTATAAAAAAATAAGCCTTTTATGTTTTAACAGAATAAATGTATTTCCATCATTAATAACACAAAAACTGAATGGATTTTCCTCAAATTTAAAAAAAAAATCAGCCTTTGGTGTGACACAGTGTATGAAAGTTTTCGTCCTTAAATGAGACTTATTTTTTAAATAAATGAAGATTTATAATGGAAGCTCAGTGGTGGCCTTATAATATAGAGTGTACAGATATTTAGATAGATGGATGGGCTCATTTTTTTAGCAAGGACAATGACAGTTCCTAAAGTTAATATGGTTCCCCAAAATGCTTTCCTAATACATGTAGATGCAGTCCTGTATAACTGTCTTCCTGAAGACTATATACATCAACTGCACTATCAGTGACCTTTCAACAAAGTATTAAGCCCAATGATTTTGCACCATAAAGACAGTAATTTGCTACACAAGACAACATTACAGATTGTCTAATACTCTCTCTCTCTCTCCTGGCAGAATCTAATCCACAATGGCATATTTTTAACCTGTCCTTGGACAGTTGCCCATTGTAAACAAGCTGCCCACCTTAGCTGAATATTTAGCAGTGAGACAAGAAGTCACATGAGGGCTAAGAATAGCAGCAAATCTTGGGCCAGCCAGTTAAACCAACACAGTATTTTGCAATGGGGAATTCAGACTGTACTGAAAACTCAGAACTTAGCATCATTACTGCCATGGAAATGAACATGTTGATCCTGCAGGTCTTCAACCATAGCACTGCTATTAACAGAGAGCTCTGTGTTACCACACTGAGAGCTCCAGGAGGCACTGGGCCTCACTAAGGCACAGCATGTCCTGGAACTTCCTGGATCATAGGACAACACAGTTGCTCGCCCTTAAGATGACGCATCATGCCCTTCCCCTCTGAAATAGGCATTCTGCTGGCTGTTGTAGAGTTCAGGGTAAGGAATTACCTGCTTTCTGCCCCCTTTGAGGTAACTAGTCCATTAGTCTTCTGCAGTCCCTGTGCCAAAGTGAATCATGGTTCAATTTACACCAAACACATATCCAACAGAAAAGCATCTCTCTCACCATCTGTGGTGAGAATATCTCCCTTCTTTCCCTTATTACTGTAACCCTTCTGCCCCTCTGAGTTGGCAGCAACAAGGGCCGGGTTCAGTATCCAGGGGTTCCGTTTCAGTAACACAATGCATAACTGGCTCGAGCCCCCACCCAGTGACCTGGGACACTCACATACCACACCCCCCTGGGCGCCTCTAGGAGGCAATACTTCCCCTCTCGCAAGCACGGAGTCTGAGTGTAGCAAAATCTTTTTAATAAAGGAAGGAATCAATGCGGCATCCCATTGGAGAAACACCACAAACAGAGTTATAACACAAACCATAAACAAAAACTCACCTCCAAGTACGTTTGGCACTGTCCTTTTTCCCCTTAGGGTTTTAAGTCCAATCACCCCAAAGTCCAACAACCCAAAAGTCTCTGGTCAATTCCACCCCAGAGTTCGAGAGTTTATCTGTAGAGGTCCCTCCCCCCAGCCTGGGTAGAAAGGGGCACCTTACGTGGTCCGGGGCCAACTGCCCTGCCTCTCCGTGGGTTCTGCTTCTGCCTTCTCCACGAACTGCTCCGCTTTACCAGCTGCTCCACTCTGCTCCTCCAGCCGTTCTCAGAAACTGCTCCGCTCCAGCAGCTGCTCTGCTCCATGAGCTGCTCTGCAAACTGCTCGGCTCTGCTCGCTCTGTGGGCCGCTCCACCCGTCCCACAGCTACTCCGCTCTGCCAGCCGCTCTGCTGCCACCAGCTGTCCCGTGGTCTGCTCCAGCCGTCCCCGCAACTGCTCCACTCCACCAGCTGCTCTGTTCCACAGTATAACTTCAGGCTCCCCCACTAGTTAGCACAGTACTCAGTGCTCTCAGCTCAGTTATTTCAGCTCTTTAGTGATCTCAACTCTTAGTGATCTCAGCTCTTAGTGGGGGAGCCCCAGTGCTAGTGCACCATTAGCCCAAAATGATTTCAGCTCAGTAACCTGTATTTAGATTCTTGAGGGAATAAAAAAAATCAACTCTGACATTCCACAGTGGAGAGAGGAGGGGGTGGAACTGGTGCTTCTGGGTCCACAAGGAGACTACACCACCAGGCACAGATACCTGTCCCCAGCCTCTCTCAATTCACTGGGTTTTGGAACTCATGTCCCTTGTCTAGCAAGTACCACCCAACTGAGGGTGAATCATTTGTCACCAAGCAGTCCCACAGCTCGGCAGTCTGGGATAGGGTAGGCGTGCCTATGCAAATACACTCTCTGAAATTCTTTCCACCAGATGTCAGGGTAGAGCTTATCCTGACTCTGCTTACATCACCAACACTAAGTTTTCTCATCTGTTCCCTACCTTTAACCCCATCATATACCCCTGCTCTCTCACCACCACTACCTCCTCTAACTTCCTAGACTTTTTAGACTGCATCCCCTACTTTCCTCATACCCAAAGTCTGACCCTTGGCCCTACCTATGTCTCCAACTACTGCTCTATTTTCCTTCTTTCTGTCAGTTCTGTCACTCATTAAATGAGTCATTTTCCACCATAGTCTTGAGTTTCTCTCCTGCAACTCCATCCTGGATCCTCTCTAGTCAGGCTTCTGCCAGCTCCATTTCAATAAAACTGCTGTCACCAAGATTTCTAACTACTTTTTCCTGGCCAATCCCAGGGACTGTCTTCCTTCCTCATCTTTCTTGACTTCTATTACTTTTACTCGGCACCTCTGAAAAAATCAGGCAAATTGGGCACTGTTAACTAGTGTGATGATGCAGTTCTGGCAGGACCCAACTGAGAGTGCCAATTCAGGACCAATTGCTTAAACAGGGCAGTTACAGCCCAAGGCTGGGTTTTTCCACCTCTAAGGCAAACCAAACCAGCCAGATAAAGAGGACTTTGGTTTCACCCCACTGGCTAACTACAAGTCACACAAGCAATTTCCTTATACACTCCAGTTTCCCAGTATCACCACCAGTCCCATTCGTCCTGGAGATGAATGGTTATGAAAACCAACACCTCAATAAAGAAAAAGGTTCTCTTGATCCCAAAGAATCAAGCCCCAGACCCAGGTCAATATACAAATCAGATCTTACCCACAAATTACTCTGGTGTCAATCCTTTAGAATCTAAAATCTAAAGGTTTATTCGTAAAGTGAAAAAGATATAGATGAGAGCTAGAAATGGTTAAATGGAATCAATTACATACAGTAATGGCAAATTTCTTAGTTCAGGCTTGTAGCAGTGATGGAGTAAACTGCAGGTTCAAATCAAGTCTCTGGAGTATATCACCTGCTGGGATGGGTCATTCAGTCCTTTGTTCAGAGCTTCAGTTTGTAGCAAAGTTCCTCCAGAGGTAAGAAGCAGGACTGAAGACAAGATGGAGATGAGGCATCAGCCTTTTATAGTTTTTTTCCAGGTGTAAGAACCTCTTTCTCCTTACTGTGGAAAATTACAGCAAAATGGAGTCTGGAGTCACATGGGCAAGCCCCTGCATACTTTGCTGAGTTACAAGGCATATCTGCCTTCTCTCAATGGGTCAATTGTGTAGCTGATGGTCCTTAATGGGCCATCAGGCAGGTTAGGCAGAGCTAACACCAACTTGTCTGGGATGTTTCCCAGAAGCACAGCATAAATTTGAAATACAGACAGTATAGAGCCAATACTCATAACTTCAGCTACAAAATGATACATACATATAGACAGCATAATCATAACCGGCAAACCATAACCTGGTCTTAGACACCTTATATGACCCACTTTACATAAGATTTGGTGCCACTACAGAACCTTGGTTGCAACCATGTTCTATATGGTCCCAGATTATATCAATAACATCACAACTGGTCAGTTCCAGTCTTCAGTGCGTCCTTGCAATAAGCTTGCCTGGGTTTCCCTCCTTCTCTCTGATGGCCACTTCACCAGCGAGCTTGCTGATTGGCCCTCTGTCACAACCTCAGCCTTCGTACTAGGTTGTCAGTAGTGTTTTCAGAGTGCAAAGAAGTCCAATGCCTTGGTAGGCCAGCTGCCCAAGCTGAGGGTATGTAGCCCTTGGCCTCCTTGAGTGTGGCCCACTTGCTCAAGGTCTTAATAAACTCTCTTGCTGGGTTTCAGAGAGGAAGCCAGGACCCCCACCTCTCTCAGGGCACCAGGCCCGGGCACTGCATAAAGTGGTTGGCACCAACCACTTCCAACCCTTCACTGTTTCCTTGGCCTGCTTCCTTCTGTGCTGCTCATGGAAACTGTTTCTCTGGTTCACCTTATGGTCCTTTTCTTCTGACATCCTGGTTTCATGGGTGGCTTTTCATGGTCTATTACTCATATCCCCTGATTTCCGACCTTCCTTGGCTTCACTGGTACCCACCAAACTATATTACATAAGAACGGCCATACTGGCTCAGACTAAAAAATCCATCTAGCCCAGTATCCTGTCCTCTGACAGTGGCCAATGGCAGGTGCCCCAGAGGGAATGAACAGACAGGTTATCATCAAGTGATCCATGCCCTGTCACCCAATCCCAGCTTCTGGCAAACAGAGGCTAGAGACACCATTTCTGCCCATCCTGGCTAATAGCCATTGATGGACCTATCTTCCATGAATCTAGCTAGTTCCCTTTTGAACTCCATTATAGTATTGGCCTTCACAACACCTTCTTGCAAGGAGTTCCAGAGGTTGAGAGTGCGTTGCATGAAAAAATACTTTCTTGTTTTTAATTACCTATTAATTTAATTCGGTGGCCCCTTGTTCTTGTATTATGAGAAGGAGTAAATAACACTTCCTCATTTACTTTCTCTATACCACTCATGATTATATAGACCTCTATCATATCCCCCCTTAGTCCCCTCTCTTCCAAGCTGAAAAGTCCCAGTTTTATTAATCTCTCCTCATACGGAAGCCATTCCATACCCCTAATCATTTTTATTGCCCTTTTCTGAACCTTTTCCAATTCCAATATATATTTTTTGAGATGTGTTGACAATATCTGCACGCAGTATTCAAGGTGTGGGCATACTATGGATTTATATAGAGGCAATATGATATTTTCGGTCTTATTATCTATTCCTTTCTTGATGATTCCTAACATTCTGTTTGCTTTTTTGACCGCTGCTGCACATTGAGTGGATGATTTCAGAGAACTATCCACAATGACTCCAAGATCTCTTAGAGTCCATTCCAAATTGTCCTTATGGTTTCCTTCCTTAAGGCTGGAGTTTCCCTCAGCCCTCCTTGTGGAGCTGGGGTTATGGCTCAACCTAGCAATATCTCCCTCCTTCAGACAGGAGCTCCCCCAAACTGTACGACATGGAGCTGGGGTGGTGGTTCAAGCCAGCAGCAGGACTTTAGCTTCATCTTCAGCTGGACCCTTTTTTCCAATTAGTCCTTCAGTTTGGAGGTTCAGCAAGCCAATCTTCTCCTGCCGATATTTCCCTTGCTACCAGGGTGCGCGTGTGTGGGGAGCATATATGCTAATTCCCTTCCCCAACGTTCACTTCAGTTGGCTAGATGAGGAGAGCCTTGCCCCACCACTCTACAATGCTCCTTATCTTAGGCCTTTAAAAATACAGTAAGGATTCCCTCCAAATACTACTTATTACATATTTTCTCTCTCCTCAGATCTCCTGCGTCTTTGTGTATCTAAGCGTTTGGGTGGATCAAAAGGCCTTGGCACATGACAGGGATGAGTTGACCACTAGGAACCATTACATTTATAAAGGGGCTGGTCACCCCATCACAGGCACCTAAAATTACTGGATCTTCCTATATACTTTTGGCCTTAATTTCTCTGTAGATGTGGCTCCTGGTCCACCTTGCAGAAGTATTGTGCACATAATTTCATTGATATTTGTGAGATACTCCACCACTGTCGCAATGAGCTCCATAGAAAACTACAAGAGTAAATTAATAATTGCACATTTAGTGCAGGGTTTGGATGGTGCAGGCCACAAACTGAATGGTGAAGATAAAAAGGAATGTTATAACATCTTTCTCCCTCCCTGAGCACTGTCCATCCCGCAAACCAAATTAGGCAGCGCCTTGTAGGAACAATGGTGCAATTAAAGATTACAATAACACATATGTACAAGAGGCTGATCTTAATTCTGGTATTTCTTAAACTTTGCATTCTTGTAACACAGATTTTTGTATGTAATACACTGTAAATATCTACCTCTTCAATATAAAAATAAAAAGTCAGAAGTGTGCAGCTCAGAGTTAAATCTGGAAAGCTGTCTGCATCTAGAAGGCATCACACTCTATGAGGCAATAAAGAGAGTAAACTCAAAAAGTATTCAGGATAAGTGAGATCCTGGTAAAGGCAAAGTCGTTTAGCAATGTGAAGTCTAAGTGAAATAAATAACTAAAATATGCTCCTTGCATGCAGAAAATAATAAATCTGTTCAGTGGGCTTGAACCCAATTTTCCAAATTAAAAGCTTTAAAATCATAACAGAAATGTGAGACAGGCAGTAAAATTTCCATAACCCCAAAGAGTTTCAGAGCAAAATCGATCATATTCCAGCATCGGACAAGCATTTAGGCACCAATTCAGCAAAAGGCTTAAGCACGTGAATTGGAGCCTTAGAAAACAGAACAGAACACACCAAGATTTTTAAAACCTCATAACTGGGAAGGGGAGAGAAATGATTCAACAAACCCCAAGAAAAAATTTCAGAGAACAGAGAAAAATTATTAATACCTCAAATTAGCAATTTGCTGCAAATCCTAAAATTCAACAGGAATGCAGAAGGTAGCAGGGCCCAGGGATTATCCATCATCAAGGCCGGCGCTTCCATTGAGGTGAACTAGGCAATCACCTAGGGCGCCAGGATTTTCGGGGTGAGGCATTTTGCCGGGGGGGTGGTGGCGGCAGGTGGCTGCGGTGGACCTGCCGCAGTCGTGCCTGTGGAGGGTCCGTTGGTTCCGCACGGCTCCGGTGGACCTCCCGCAGGCACAGCTGCGGCAGCTCCACCGGAGCCGCGGACCAACGGACCCTCCGCAGAAATGGCTGCAGCAGCTGCACTGGAGCCGCGGGAGCGGTGTGTGGGGTGGCGAAATGGCCATGCGCCTAGGGCGCGAAAAACTCTAGCGCCGGTCCTGTCCCTCATATACAAAAGTAAAAGCAAATCCAAGCAGTGGAAGATTTTGCAACATCAATAAATCAAACAGCCACAGGATTACCAGTACTAACACTAAATAAAAGATGTACAGAAAGAGGACTTCCCAATCTGCTCGTCATAAACAGATAGTTAACGGTTAATGCCTCTCTTACCTGTAAAGGGTTAAGAAGTTCACCTAGCCTAGCTGACACCTGATCAGAGGAACCAATGGGGAAACAAGATGTTTCAAAAGGAAGGAGGGAAGTTTCCTTTGTTTAGTCGGTTTCAGTTTCAGCTGGAGTGAGAAAGATCAAAGAACCAGCCTCTTATCAGAGTAGTAAGTTTTAGAAAGGGATAAATAGGTTTATGTTTATTTTCTTTTGTAACTTGTCTTGGTGCAATTAGGGGAATTATCAAATTGGGTATTCTTGTGTGTATTAAGGTTTTTGCCCAGGGGAACATAACTGTGTTTTAAATCTGTTGTCTGTGAGGTCAGCTGTATGCTGTCTCTCAGAGGTTTTTTTCTTTTACCTTTCTTTCCTTTAATTAAAAGCCTTCTTTTTAAGAACCTGATTGATTTTTCCTTGTTTTAAGATCCAACGGGATTGGATCTGGACTCACCAGGGACTGGTGGGGGGGAAGGGAGGAGGTAGGAGTAATTCTTCCTTGTTTTTGAGATTCAAGGAAATTGGATCTGGACTCACCAGAGAATTGGTGGGGGAGTCTCTCAAGGCTACCCAGGGAGGGGAGGGTTTTGGGGGGAAAGAGAGTGTTCCAAGTACTTAGAAATCTGGATGGTGGCAGTGAGACCAGATCTAAGCTGGTAATTAAGCTTAGAAGTGTCCATGCAGGTCCCCACATCTGTACCCTAAAGTTCAGAGTGGGGGTGAGACCTATGACAGCTCTATAGTCTTGAAACTTAGCCATTCACCTGCAGAGGAGTTCTGATATTACCAAAAAAGTTCTAGAAAGATTTGCAAAAAAAATATGGAAACCAGGAAAAATACAAGTTTTACTGGGAAGTTAAAATTCCTATAGCAACATTAACACTGCCACATGGCATTTAACAGCATATACAGTTTTCCAAAATATTACTTATGATGTGAGCAAGGTAGATGACTTAATGCTGCTATTGGAACCTTACCATTTCCATTTGCTAACTTTTGCACATTACAATTCTTGCCTTAATTCTGCATTAACAGCTTTGTGCACCAAATTTCCATTTAAGATATAAGAAAACCTTTATAGCAGAAGTAGAGCAGGTTCAGAGACAGATGACAAGAATGAATAAAGGCCTGAAAAAACTGTCACAGGAAGAGAGATTGAATATATTGAGATGGTATACTTAAGAGAGGAAATGAATATGGGGGGATATGATAAAAGGTATACAAAATAATGAACAGTATAGACAATGTAGACTTGGAACTACTGTCTCAGAATACAAGAACAAAAGAACAGTCAATGAAATGGATAGTCACATATATAAATATTTTTCATACAACATAATTAACCCATGAATCTCACTGTCCCAAAACAGCACTGAGGCCAATTGCTTGTCAGGATTCAAAAAATGATTGCACATTTGTATGCATAACAAGACTACACAGTTAAAACAGTAATGGTTGAAATAAAAGAAGAGTGAAACAAGAATTCTGGAAGGAATATAAACTGTCCTGCTTTATGGCATAAACCAGCCTTTAACTATAGGATTAAGAAAAAGCTTTCCATATGATCCAATTATTCCATATTTGCCTACTGTAAGATTTCTTGCACCTTCCTCTGAAACATCTAGTATTGATCCCTGTCAATGACAACATAGAGGGCTAGATGGTCCACTGGTCTGATCCACTACAACAATTCCTATGTCCCTATGTATATTTAATCTATGTGCCAGTATAACAGACACACTCACACAGTTAAATCAAGAAAACAGCTCTTTCATACTTTCACTGTGGTTGTAAGTAACTGAAAACTGATTAACACCCAGGTGGCATGTCAACCAACTACAGCGGTTCCCACCTCGCTGCTACTGCTGTTTCAGACATTCACACAATAGGGTAGGTGCTAAAGAAAAGCACAACTTCTGTTCTTGGCTTCTTTTTGCTTTTTAGAAAAATTATCAACCTGACTATTTCTTCTTATTTTCATGCTGGTAATGTAATCCTGCCACGGAATTTTGAATGCGAGGAGGAGTATCAAAGTTTATGGCCTCTCCGCCTTCCTAGAGCCTGGAAGTGAAAGCGTCATGAAAACTCATATGAAAATACACCTCTACCCCGCCATAACATGACCTGATATAATACGGATTCGTGTATAGTGCAGTAGCAGTGGGGCTCCGGCAGCGCTTTAAAGGCTGCTGCGGGGAGCCCCGGGCCCTTTAAATAACTGCTGCAGCCCTGCCGCCGCTATCCCAGGGCTACGGTAGCGGGGCTCACCTGCAATTTAAAGGGCCAGGGCTCCCCACAGCAGCTGGAGCCTGGAGCTCTTTAAATCACTGCAGCAGCCCTGCCACTGCTACCCCGGGGCTGCAGCAGCAGGGCTTGCTGGCGATTTAAAGGGCCTGGGGCTCCGGCTGCTGCAGGGCATCCAGGGCCCTTTAAATCACCGCTGGAGCCCCGCCCCCGCTATCCTGGGGCTGTGGCAGCAGGACTTGCCGGCAATTTAAAGGGTCTAGGGCTCCAGCTGCTGCAGGGAGCCCCGGGCCTTTTAAATCACTGCTGGAGCCCTGTCACCGCTACCCCGGGGCTGTGGCAGCGGGGCTCCACCAGTGATTTAAAGGGCCTGGGGCTCCCCACAGCGGCTAGAGCCCGGAGCTCTTTAAATCACTGCCGGAGCCCTGTGTCATAAACAGATAGCTAAGGGTTAATGTCTCTTTCACCTGAAAAAAAAAGTAACCTGAAGCACCTGACCAGAGGACCAATCATGAAACCGGATTTTTTCAACGCTGGGTAGAGGGAAGTTTGTGTCTGAGTTCTTTGTCTTCTGCCTGAATCTCTCTCAGCTAGAGAAGGATTTTTCTATTTCCTGCTTTTCTAATCTTCTGTTTCCCAGTTGTAAGTACAAAGAGATCAAATAGTGAGTTATATGGTTTTTTTTCTTTTGTATTTACATGTCTATAGTTGCTGGAGTGCTTTGAATTGTATTCTTTTTGAATAAGGCTGTTTATTCAATATTCTTTTAAGCAATTGACCCTGTATTTGTCACCTTAATACAGAGAGACCAGTTTTATGTATTTTTCTTTCTTTTTATATAAAGCTTTCTTTTAAGACCTGTTGGAGTTTTTCTTTAGTGGGGAACTTCAGGAAATTGAGTCTGCAGCTCACCAAGGAATTGGTGGGAGGAAGAAGTCAGGGGGGAAATCTGGGTGTGTTAGATTTACTAGCCTGACTTTGCATTCCCTCTGGGTGAAGAGGGAAGTGCTTTTGTTTCCAGGACTGGAAATAGAGAGGGTGAACTCCCTCTGTTTAGATTCACGGAGGTTGCTTCTGTGTATTTCTCCAGGAGCACCTGGAGAGGGGAAGGGAAAAGAGTTATTTCCCTTTGTTGTGAGACTCAAGGGATTTGGGTCTTGGGGTCCCCAGGGACGGTTTTTGGGGGGACCAGAGTGCCCCAAAACACTCTAATTTTTTGGGTGGTGGCAGCATTACCAGGTCCAAGCTGGTAACTAAGCTTGGAGGTTTTCATGCTAACCCCCATATTTTGGACGCTAAGGTCCAAATCTGGGATTAGGTTATTGACACCCTGCCACCCCTACTCCGCTATATCGGAGTTTCAGCTATAATGCGGTAGGGATTTTTGGCTCCCCACGACCACGTTATAGCGGGGTAGAGGTGTATATTCACACCCAAATAGTCATGGAAATACATAGTCACATAAATAATGATGTTGGAAGTATTGTGTGCAGCCATCTTGATGTTCTTTTGGGGCTTTAGAGGTCATCCAGTCAGAAAGTACAAACAATTCTGTGGCACTATGCCCCATATTCTTCATAGAGATATTATGAGATAGAGATTAGAGCATAACTATGATGTATTTTATATAAGATAGGTCATGTGAGATATCACTGTAAAGGTTATGACTTACTGAATATGATTATCCTATTTGTTTGCATGTATCATTTTGGTATCTGAACTTAGAAATTTTGTCTATGTATCTATGACAAATGTGTTCACATCTGGGGAATGCCCACTAGGCAAAAGACTGTCAGTCTAGATGGCTGGCTGGGAACAGCCCATTCAGGTCAATGGACCAATAGGTGGAAAAATACATCTTAGAAGAAGCTAATCTCCCACCAGAGAACCTTCCTGAGGACACTCAAATAGCCTTTGAGTCATGAGTGCTATGACACTACAGGGGCATGTGACTAGATCACCTGGTGCTGGACTCCATCTTGGTATACCAGTGTTTTTCCACTGCTTCTTCACTGACTCCCTGCCCAAAGGAGACTCTTGGAAACACCTCAGGAACAAGGACTGAACTGGGGGGAAGTGCTGGACCCAGGCTAGAGGGATTTCTAGCCTGTGAAAGGAATATCTGGGGTTTTAATCTGCAAGCAAGTGAAGCTTGCCCCTTAAGAGCCTGCAGCCAGCTTAAATCATCATTTACGGTGAGAATTTGCTACCTATATCTAATCTCTTTCGTATATTAACCTGAGATTGCATTTTTGTTTATTTGCTAGGTAACCTGCTTCGATATGTTTGCTACCCCTTATAATCACTTAAAATTTATCTTTTGTAGTTAATAAATTTATTTTTGCTTTGTCTAAAACCAGCGTGTGTGGGAATCATAACTTGGTGCAGAAAGCTGTATATATTCCTCTCCACATTGAGGGAGGGGGCGAATTTCATAAATTTATGCTGTACTAGGGTGAGCAGATGTCCAGATTTTATAGGGACAGGCCCGATTTTTGGGTCTTTTTCTTATATAGGTTCCTATTACCTCCCACCCCCCGTCCCGATTTTTCACACTTGCTGTCTGGTCACCCTATGCTGTACAGTTCTCTGTGCAGTGCAAGACAGTATAATTTTGGGTTTACCCTCCAGAGGAGGATGTGCACTTGAGTAGCTGGGCAGTTCCTTAGCTGAAGCTACTCAAGTGCACATCCTCCTCTGGAGGGTAAACCCAAAATTATGCTGTCTTGCACTGCACAGAGAACTTTATGTTGCTGCATTTGGGTGTGGCCCTACCTGTATGTGTGCTGGAGGGGGCCTGAGGGCCTGTCACAGCAGTACAGTGTAAAGAGAGCCAAGGCTGGTGGGCCAGATGGGCTCAGTGGTACCACAGTTCCAGGTGGCACCCCGGGAGACATCCATCACAAATACTACTAAGAATGACTACTCATAGCAACAATCGTGGGGAATATTTCATAAACAAACAATATCAACTAATTGTAAATAATGAGCAAATCTGTAAAAATCATAGTCTATTCAAGCAGCAAAGAATCCTGTGGCACCTTATAGACTAACAGATGTTTTGGAGCATGAGCTTTCGTGGGTGAATACCCACTTCATCAGATGCATGTCTTCGTGACATGCATCTGATGAAGTGGGTATTCACCCACGAAAGCTCATGCTCCAAAACGTCTGTTAGTCTATAAGATGCCACAGGATTCTTTGCTGCTTTCACAGATCCAGACTAACATGGCTACCCCTCTGGTACATGGTCTATTCAGAGATTCCTGAAGAAAGCAAGAGGTATGTTCATTGAATAAACTGTTTGCCCAGCCCTAACCCAGAGTGAAAGGTTTCCAGGGCAAGGAAGGATGATGTATGGCTCCTGCTATTGATCTCTTTAGGAGCAACATTCCAAGCACAGTGTGGAGTAACCATGCTGTACTTTACAGTATGACATTAACCTTGAAGATATCAGGTCAGCACAATCAGGCCCAAAATTGACCTAGCACTAACATCGATTCCACTGTCTATTTTAATTTTGAAATTGCTCCAGATGAATGCAACCATAGAAATTTTCAACAAAATCTAAAACTTCTTGTGTGTGCATCCCACACATATACTTGCACACACCTCATAAACACTGTTCTTGCTTCTAGTCCCAGGATTTGTGGGCTGGTTTGTTATCTCTGATCTTGGGATTCATGCACTCATTTGTGTTCTACAGCCACAGCACTTCAGCTGCCCTCAAACCACTTTATACCAGCTAGAAAATGGCCACAAAACAGGCATTAGTCTAGTTTTCCCTTCTCATTCCCTGAAGGACCCCCTGCTGAAGTAGGCAAGGGGTGTTCTGCGGAGAGGAGAGGGTGTGGCCATGTGTGCAGGACTTTCTGAAAATCAGATCCTTTTAAGACATTTCAAATTAGTTGCCCAAAACTGAGGTGTCCAGAATCATTAATCACGTTTGGAAAGCTGGGCCAAGACTATAAGAAGAATCATTGATCATTCTTTTTTATCTGACTTTTCCCAACAACCATTTACTAATGAAGGACATTCTGGCTGTGATAATCTGACTTCTCTCATAAAGGTTAAATGAATTACATGACAACTGTTTCCTTTTAACTCACTCTCAGGGCTGGTCTAAACTGGGAACTTACATTGGCACAGTTACATCTCTCAGCGCTGTGGATTTACCCCTGAGAGACATAGCTATGATGACCTAACCCTTGGTGTACACGCTGCTAAGTCAATAGAAGAATTCTTCATCAATCTATCTACCGTTTCTCAGGGAGAGATAGGATACAGTGGGACCTAGACTAATTGGAGGACTGGGCCAAAAAAAATCTGATGAGGTTCAACAAGGACAAGTGCAGAGTTTTGCATTTAGGACAGAAGAATCCCATGCACTGTTACAGACTAAGGACTGAATGGCTAGGCAGCAATTCTGCAGAAAAGAACCTAAGGGTTACAGTGGACAAGAAGCCGGATATGAGTCAACAGTGTGCCCTTGTTGCCAAGAAGGCTAATGGCATTTTGGACTGCATAAGTAGGAGCATGCCAGCAGAACAAAGGATGTGATCCTTCTCCTCTATTCGGCATTGGTGAGGCCTCATCTGGAGTACTGTGTCCAGTTTTGGTCCACACACTACAAGAAGGATGTGGAAAAATTGGAAAGAGTCCAGCGGAGGGCAACAAAAATGATTAGGGGGCTGAGGGAACTGGGATTATTTAGTCTGCAGAAGAGAAGAATGAGGGGGGATTTAATAGCTGCTTTCAACTACCTGAAAGGGGGTTCGAAAGAGGATGGATCTAGACTGTTCTTAGTGGTAGCAGATGACAGAACAAGTTGCAGTGGGGGAGGTTTAGGTTGGATATTAAGAAGTTTTTCACTAGGAGGGTGGTGAAACACTGGAATGGGTTACCTCGGGAGGTGGTGGAATCTCCTTCCTTAGAGTTTTTTTAAGGTCAGGCTTGACAAAGCCCTGGCCAGAATGATTTAGTTGGGGATTGGTCCTCCTTTGAGCAGGGGGTTGGACTAGATGACCTCCTGAGGTCCCTTCCAACCCTGATATTCTAAGATTCTATGAGGTGGATTACCTATGTCAGTAGGATAACCCCTCCCATCAGCATAGGTAGTGTCTACACTGAAGCTGTGCTGCTGTAGCGGTTTAAGTGTAAACACGCCTTTAGTTACCTTTTTAGAGACTATGAAACAACAGAAGTAATATTGTAGGAGACCTGGTGTTTTTTAAAAAATGCAGTAACTGCTTCAATTCTGATTTCCACCCAGTTATATAATATGCCACAGTAAGATCAGCAGACACTTTCAAAGCCCAATTTCCTTAGGGATCTATTTGGAAGTCACATGCTTAAAGGTTGTTCACTGCTGAAATGCATGTGAATCTTGGGGAACAAAAGAAAAAGATCAGGTCATTTTTCTCCTATCCAATTATTTGGATTTGATTGTTTAAGAAAAATAAGTGATCCAAGTAGCAGAGGGAGAAAACAGCACAATAATGAAATTTGCCAGTGATATTAAGTGAGGAGGAATTGCAAAAGAAATATAAAGGGGTCCCGAGACATTTGAAACATGGACAGAAAACACTGATATTCATTTTGGAAAACTGCAGCTCATCCATCCAGGGCAAAATAAAAGCACATTCAGATACCAAGCAGGGAGGGAAAAATATGGGGAGTAGTAATTGTGACAAAGCCCTTGGGGTGAGAACACACAACCAATTAGATCTGAGTCTAAATAATCTCACCAGGTACTGAATTTTTTCCTATTCTTTTCAGTTTACTTGCTCTTTAACAGCTATTAAACAAGATGTTTGTTAATTATTATTACAACCAATCATTGTTCATTATGGTAGTGCCTGAGGGCCAACCAAGTCTGAGGCTACATGGTGTTAGGTGCCGTAAAAATGAAGAGTAGTAGACAGTCCCTGCATCAAAGAGTTTATAGTCTAAACAGATCAGACAGGCACAGGATGTGAAAATGGGTAGCACACACAGAGTGAACAACGGAATGACCGTAACCGACATGCTAGCACCACGATTTTATTTATGGTGTAGGTTTACTTAGGAGGAGATCAGCTAAAAGAAAAAGGAAGGGAAGAATGTGAGGAGAACAGGGCAAGGAGAGTAAGAAGGGCAGGGGTGAGGTGTTAAACTTTAAATGTGTAACTTAAGATCAAATTAAAACCAGAAACCCATTGAGAAAATGTATTTGTGACAACAAATGAGAGAGAAGTTATCTACGAAATTTCTTTACAGGAGGAGTGATTTTGTATTTCAAAAGGAAGGCAGTTTTTCCATTTTTGACTTCCTCAAAGTCATCCTAGCCTCCCATCTTTTGTAGACTCCATTCTCCTGCATAGATTGGTATCACTTAGAGTGAATTGCTAACATGTCAGGGAGAAAGTTGTCTGTTCTTACTAGTTGGAAATGGAAGAATTTTAGGCTCTCTGATTCATCCCAGAATGGCCAGGGCAAGTCTTCCTCACACTCGCTTTAGCCAGTCCAATTTAAATGTCTCCAGTGATAGGCCTCCCAATCTGTCTGCTTTCTTGCTAACACTTCTCTTTTCCTTGATGTATCTGAAAGAGACCTTCTTGTTCCTTAACCTCTTTGGCAGCATTGATTTACTCTGCTTTGTGTTGCCCCTATATTTTCCCTTCAAACCTTAACTGACTCTGTATATTCTTAAAAACAACGAGAAGTCCTTGTGGCACCTTAGAGACTAACAAATTGATTTGGGCATAAGCTTTCGTGGGCTAGAACCCACTTCATCAGATGCATGAAGTCAAAAATAGAGGAGCAGGTATAAATACATGAAAGGATACAGGGTTCCTTACCAAGTGTGAGGTCAGTCTAACAAGATAAATCAATTAACAGCAGGATACCAAGGGAGGAAAAATAACTTTTGAAGTGGTAAGAGAGTGGCCCATTATAGACAGTTGACAAGGAGGTGTGAGTGACAGTAGGGAGAAATTAGTATTGGGGACATAAGTTTAGGTTTTGTAATGACCCAACCACTCCCAGTCTTTATTCAGGCCTAATCTGACGATATCCAGTTTGCAAATTAATTCCAGTGCTGCAGCTTTACATTGGAGTCTGTTTTTGAAGTTTTTTTGTCGAAGAATTGCTACTTTTAGGTCTGTTATTGAGTGACCAGAGAGACTGAAGTGTTCCCCTACTGGTTTTTTAATGTTATGAGTCCCGATGTCAGATTTGTGTCCATTTATTCTTTTGCGTAGAAACTGTCTGGTTTCAACAATGTATATGGCAGAGGGGCATCGTTGGCACATGATGGCATATATCACATTGGTAGATGTGCAGATGAACAAGTCCCAGATAGTGTGGCTGATGTGGTTAAGTCCTATGATGATGTCCCCTGAATAGATATGTGGACAGCGTTGGCACCAGGATTTGTAGTAGTGTTTGGCTCCTGGGTTGGTGCTTTTGTTGTGTGGTTTGTAGTTGCTGGTGAATATTTGCTTCAGATTTGGGGCTGCCTGTAGGCAAGGACTGGCCTGTCTCCCAAGGTCCGTGAGAGTGAGGAATCGTCCTTCAGGATAGGTTGTAGATCCTTGATGATGCGCTGGAGAGGTTTTAGTTGGGGGCTATCAGTGATGGCTAGTGGCATTCTGTTACTTTCTTTGTTGGGCCTGTCCTGTAGTAGGTGTCTTCTCAGTAGCCTTCTGGCTCTGTCATTCTGTTTCTTCACTTCACCAGGTGGGTATTGCAGTTTTAAGAACGCTTCATAGAGATTCTGTAGGTGTTTGTCTCTCTCTGAGGGACTGGAGCAAATGCGGTTGTATCTTAGAGCTTGGCTGTAGACAATGGATCGTGTGATCTGGTCTGGATGAAAGCTGGAGGCATGTAGTTAAGTATAGCGGTCAGTAGGTTTCCGGTATAGCGTCTAGGAAGTGGGCCTCTTGAGTGGACTGGTCCAGGCAGAGGCTGATGGTAGGGTGGAAATCATTGAAATCTTGGTGGAATTCCTCAAGGGCCTCCTTTCCATGGATCCAGATGATGAAGATGTCATCAATGTAGCATAAGTAGAGAGGGGGACGAGAGGTGAGGAAGTGTTGTTCTAAGTCAGCCATAAAAATGTTGGCATACTGAGGGGCCATGCGGGTATCCATAGCAGTCCCGATGACTTAAAGGTATAAATTGTCCCCAAATCTGAAATAGTTGTGGGTGAGGACAAAGTCACAAAGTTCAGCCACTAGGTTTTCCGTGATGGTATCGGGGATGCTGGTCCTGATGGCTTGTAGTCCATCTTTGTATGGAATGTTGGTGTAGAGGGCTTTTACATCCATAGTGGCTAGGTGTTTTCTAGAAGATCACCAAAGGATTGTAGTTTCCTCAGGAAGTCAGTGGTATCTCGAAGATAGCTGGTAGTGCTGGTAGCATAGTGCCTGAGGAGAGAGTCTACATAGCCAGATAATCCTGCTGTCATGGTGCCAATGCCTGAGATGATGGGACGTCCAGGATTCCCAATTCTGTCCACATATCTATTCAAGGGACACCATCATAGGACCTAACCACATCAGCCATACCATCTGAGACTCATTCATCTGCACATCTACCAATGCCATCATGTGCCAGCACATTGGTGAAACCGGACAATCTCTACACAAAGAATAAATGGACACAAATCTGACATCGGGAATCATACCATTAAAAAACCAGTAGGAGAACACTTCAATCTCTCTGGTCACTCAATAACAGACCTAAAAGTGGCAATTCTTCAACAAAAAAACTTCAAAAACAGACTCCAATGTAAAGCTGCAGCACTGGAATTAATTTGCAAACTGGATACCATCAGATTAGGCCTGAATAAAGACTGGGAGTGGTTGGGTCATTACAAAACCTAAACTTAATGTCCCCAATACTAATTTCTCCATACTGTCACTCACACCTCCTTTTCAATTGTCTGTAATGGGCCACTCGCTTACCACTTCAAAAGTTATTTTTCCTCCCTTGGTATCCTGCTGTTAATTGATTTATCTTGTTAGACTGACCTCACACTTGGTAAGGAACCCTGTATCCTTTCATGTATTTATACCTGCTCCTCTATTTTTGACTTCATGCATCTGATGAAGTGGGTTCTAGCCCATGAAAGCTTATGCCCAAATAAATGTGTTAGTTTCTAAGGTGCCACAAGGACTCCTCTTTGTTTCGGCTGACACAGACTAACATGGCTACCACTCTGAAACCTGTATATTCTTAGTAAGTCCAATTCTTTACTTCTTCATTTCAAGAACAAAGACTGTTCTTTTCCCAATATCTACTGAAAAGCACGCCATCCCACACAAGGAAGGAGGTTTTGCTGCTTCTGTGGATCTGTCTCCATCCAGTGGTGTCGGAACCTCCTGTGAAATTGACAAGGCTGTCTGGCTCCCCGCAGGCAGTGGGTGGTAGGCCGCTTGGACTTCTTGCCCCAGACTCCCAGCTGGGATTGGGATCTGAAGCCACCTCAGCTTCTCACCCATGCTCTCAACTGGGAGAGGGGTGTGACATTATGCCCCATATTCTTCACCGAAATATGCTTATGATATGAATATGTCATAACTAAGATGTGTTTTATGCAAGATGGGTCATGTGAGATATCATTGGAAATGTTATGATTTACTGAATGTGATTATCCAATTTATATGCATATACCATTTCTGTATCTGACGTTAGGAATATTGACCACAAAACAATTACAACTGTGTACACACTTGGGGGATGCATACCAGACAGTATGCAATCAGCCTGGACGGGCCATTAGGAAGGACAATAAGACTCTGAAGATGCTAATCTCTCTGTCTCCTGAGAAGTTTCCTGGGATACTGCTTTGACACTGCAGGATCAGGTGATCATGTCACCTGGTGCTGGACATCACCCTGGACTTCTAGTGTTTTTTCCATTAAGAGGGGGTCGGAGTCAAACTGGGAATCAAAGGGCTTACATACTCTGCTGTCCTTTCACCAAAGCTAGCTGTTGACTGAGTATGAAGTGAGAAGCAGAAGGCAATCACACTACATCCTACTAAGAAGAATGATCAGAGCTGATCCAGAGAACGGAAGGATGTGATGTCTGCCAGGAGCTAAGATACAGGATGTTGACCTGAGGCTAAAGAGGATCCTAATAAGAGCAGGAAACAATCCACTGATTTATTCCAACATGAAAGACAATGATACTGTTAGATTTTCACTGGAACGCATCAAGGGAGAATATTCCAGGCTGTGGAAGAAATTTAAAGAAATGGAGGCTCAGGTGACCTTCAGTGGAGGAGAGTGAAGGTGGAGACAAGATTACGATGATCAACAGGTGGCACAGGCAAGGGCGCTACAAGGAGGGATTTGGGACATTTGACTACTAGGAGGCATTTACTGACAGAGGACTGTTTTCATGGGATGGACTCCACCTGAGTAGGGAGAAAACAGACTTCTGGGAAGGAGATTGGCACAACTGATTAAAAAAAAAGCTTTACACTAGGAATTATGGGGAGATGACTGGGAGATGCTCATGTAATCTCCACCTCTGATTCCAATATTAAGTGGAATGAAAATGACAAAAGAGGATACAGCAATGGAAAAAGGAATAACAGAAAGTAGGAGAATGGACATCAAGAGGAAGAATAAGTGTAATTAGAATTGGCACTAATAGTAAGTTGATATTAGCAGTAGAATGACCATAACTAATCGAGTGAAGAATTTGGGCAAAGTCAAGCAGAAACAACTAAGATGTCTGTACATCAGTGCAAGGAGCCTGGGTAACAAAATGGAGGAACTAGAACTACTGGTGCAGAAAGTGAAACCAGACAGTACAGGGATAACAGAAACATAGGGGAATAGTAGTCATGACTGGAGTACAGGTCTTGAAGGATATGTGCTATAAGACAGTTTGAGTGATCATGAACTAATTCAGTTTAAACTAAACAGGATGATAAACAGATATAGGTCTCCAACTAGGGTCCTTGGGTTCAAAAGGGCAAACTTAAAAAAATTAAGGGAATTAGTTACAGAAATGGATTCGACTGACGAACTCATGGATCTGAATGTGGAGGAGCTTGGAATTACTTTAAATCAAAATTGCAGAAGCTATCTGAAACTTGCATCCCAAGCAAGGGGGGAAAAATTGTATGAAAGGGTTGCAGATCAAACTGGACAGGCAAACATCTGAAATAGTTGATTAAGAGAAAACATGAAGCCTACAAGGAATGGAGGATGGGATGGATCAGCAAGGAAAGTTACCTCTTGGAGGTGAGAAAGTGTAGGGAAGAAGTGAGAACTGGCAAAAGCCAAGCAGAATCGGACCTTGCAAAAGAAATTAAAATGAATAGTAGAACGTTCTATAGCTGCCTTCCCGCTCTCCCCGCGGACCCACCTCCTTCCCCAAACAGAGCCCCCACCCCTCCAAACAGCTGCCAGCCCTCCCACCCCAGCCCTGGAGCGCTGAGCAGGCGGGCAACTCGTGCCCGACCCCCGGGCAGTTAGGCCGGCAGCATGCAGCCCCCCAAGCAGGCGGGCCATGGCCCTCCTCAGCCCCCAAGCGCACGGCGGTCACACTGTCCCTCCCCCTCGGTTCCCAAGCACCAGGTGGGCATGTTGGACAGACGGGCACTGTGTGCCCCCCCGACCCCTGAGCACAGGGTGGGTGGGCATGTAGCCCCCATTGAGCCCCGAGAGCAGGGTGGGTGCGCTGAGTGCAGGGCAGGCAGCACATGGGTCCCCAAGCCCCAGTGCCTCCAGCCCCTCCAAGCACAGGGCAGGCAGCCCCAGTGCCTCCAACCCCCCAACTGCCCAAGTGCCAGGCAGCATGACCCAACCACCTGGGGTCCTCCAGTCCTGGCCACCCAGCCCCAGCACAGAAAAAGAGCAGACTGCCTACCAGGGCTGGGGGTAAGGGCAAGTGGGGGGGGCTTCGGGGAGGAGCATGGGCAGGGCCATGTGAGGCTGTCTGCGGAGGCACAGCTTTCCCCAACATATTGGACATGTGGCCCATGCATACAAATAAATAGAAAACAAGAAAAGTAGTGGAACCACTAAACACTGAGGATGAGATGGAGATTAAAAATAATCTAGGCATGGCACAGCACCTAAATGAATACTTTGCCTCAGTTTTTAATAGTGATAATGAGAATCTTAGGGGTAGTGGCGGGATGGCTAACAGAAATTACCACACCAGAGGTGGAAGCCAAACTCAAACAGATTGATGGGACCAAACTGGGGGGGGGACCCCAGATAATCTCCATCCAAGAATATTAAAGGAACTGGAACATGAATTTGCACACCCAGTAGCAAGAATTTTTAACGAATCCACAAACTCAGGGACTGGACCCAATGACTGGAGAATTGCTAATATAGGACCTATTTTTAAGAAAGGGGGAAAAAGTAATAGAATGCATCAGGTGAGCTATTTCTAGTATCAGAGGGGTAGCCGTGTTAGTCTGGATCTGTAAAAGCAGCAAAGAATCCTGTGGCACCTTATAGACTAACAGACGTTTTGGAGCATGAGCTTTCGTGGGTGAATACCCACTTCTTCAGATGCATCTGAAGAAGTGGGTATTCACCCACAAAAGCTCATGCTCCAAAACGTCTGTTAGTCTATAAGGTGCCACAGGATTCTTTGCTGCTTTTATTTCTAGTAGATATAGAGATGTGTTAGTACCATTATATAAGGCACTGGTGAGACCTCATCTGGAATACTGGCCACAATTCTGGTCTCCCGTGTTTATAAAAGATTAATTCAAACTGGAATAGGTGCAGAGAAGGGCTACTAGGATGATCAGAGGAATGGAAAACCTACATCATGAGAGGAGATCCTGGCTTGTTTAGCCTAATAAAACAAAAGCTGAAGGTAGATATAGAATATCAGGGGTGGAAGGTAATCTAGTCCAACCCCCTGCTCAAAGGGGGAACCTATCACCACACAGATTTTCACCCCAGTTCCCTAAATGTCCCCCTCAAGGATTGAACTTACAAACTTGGAGTTAGCAGGCCAATGCTTAAACCACTGAGCTATCCCTCCCCCCACTGCTTACTATAAATACAACAGAAAAATAAATACCAGAGAGAGAGAAGCCTTATTTAAATTAAGGACCAGTGTTGGCACAAGAACAAATGGATAAAAAATGGCTGTCAACAAGTTCAGGCTTGAAATTAGATGAAAGTTTCTATCTATTAGAGGACTGAAGCTCTGGAACAGCCTTCTGAGGGGATCAGTGGGGGCAAAAATAACATAGCTGGTTTCAAGACTGAGCTTCATAAATTTATGGAGGGGATGGTATGATGAGATGGCCACATGTCAGTGAAGGCAATCTGCAATGGCTAGTAGCAAATATCCCAAATGGTCATAGATGGGAAACTAGATGGGGAGGGCTCTGAGTTACTACAGTGAACTCTTTTTAGTGTCTGGTTGGTGGGTTCTGACGTGCTCAGGGTCTAACTAACTCCCATATTTGGAGTTAGGAATGAATTTTCCCCAAGGTCAGATTGGCAGAGACCCTGAGGGGTCTTTGCCTTCCTCTGCAGTCTGTGGCATGGGTCACTTGCTGGTTTAAACTAGAGTAATGGTGGATTCTTTGTAACCCAAAGTCTTTAAGAACTGAACTGAGGAATTCAGTAACTCATTCACAGGTTATGGATCTATTACAGGAGTGAAAGCGTGCGGTTCTGTGGCCTGCAATGTGCTAGAGGTCAGAATAGATGATCACTGGGCTGGTCATCTAGTACATATGGATGATATGCAACTCTTCAAAGCCATATTTTATGTATAGTTGAAAACAGGAGCACATATTCGGGGAGGCCAATGAAAACAAATGCTGCAGATAGATCAAGCGGCCAATCCAGTAATACTAGAGATTCCATTTCTTAAGGAGGATCGGCTGGTTTTGGACTTAATCAATGGAATCTTATGGCATGTGCACAGCTGGACAGAGGGTGCTGTGACCAGGGCCGGCTTTAGGCCGATTTGCCCGATTCCCAGGAATCGGGCCCCGTGCCTAAGAGGGCCCCGCGCCTTAGACACTTTCTTTTTTTTAACTTACCCCGGGGTCCCTGGCTGCTCCAGGGTCTTCCGTGGTCCCGCTCCCTTGAGTGAAGAGCAGGCGAGAGCACGGCAAGCCCCGCGGCCCCGGTTGGAGCTCCGGCCGGGAGCACGGCAAGCCCCATGGCCCCGCTCTCCTGGCTGGAGCCCCGGCCGGAGCACAGCAAGCCCCGCTCTCCCGGCTGGAGCCCTGGCCGGAGCGCGGCAAGCCCCGCTCTCCCGGCTGGAGCCCTGGCCGGAGCACGGCAAGCCCCACGACCCCGCTCTCCTGGCTGGAGACCCGGCCGGAGCGCGGCAAGCCCCGCTCTCCCGGCTGGAGCTCTGATCGAAGCGCGGCAAGCCCCACAGCCCCGCTCTCCTGGCTGGAGCCCAGGCCAGAGCGCGGCAAGTCCCGCTCTCCCGGCTGGAGCTCCGGGCCCTTTAAATAGCCTCCAGAGCCCTGGGGTAGTGAGGGGCTCCGGGGGCTATTTAAAGGGCCAGGGCTCCAACTGCCTCTGCCACCCCAGTCCTTTAAATAGCCGCAAGAGCCCCGCCACCCCCATGCATTCCCCAAGGCTCCCCCGGCTATTTAAAAGGTCCAGGGCGGGGAAGAAGCTGGGGAGCCCCGGGCCCTTTAAATAGCCTCCAAAGCCCTGGGATAGCAGAGAGCTTGGGGGCTATTTAAAGGGCTGGCACTCCAGCTGCCTCTGCTGCACCCCCTGCCCTGCCCACACCAGCCCCGCTCCCCCTGCCTGCAGCCAGCTCTGCACCCCGTGCCCACAGCCAGTCCCTGTCAAACCCCCTGCCGTGTCTCCAGTCAACCCGTCACACACCCCTGTGGCCCTGCCCAAAGCCAGCCAGCCCACCCCACACACACTGCTGCCCGCACCAGCCCTGCACACCCTGCCCTGTCTCCAGCCAATCCCTGCTGCACCCCCACTGCCTGAAGCCAGCCAGTCTCACACTTCTCTGTCTCCGGCCCTGCCAACCCCTGCTGCATCCTCCCACGGCCCTGCCTGAAGCCAGCCCGCCTCACACACCCCCTATCTCCAACCAGCCCCGCACCCCTTGCCCTCCTGCAGCCAGACCCTACCTCCAGTCAGCTCCTGCCCTGCCTCCAGCCAGCCCCATGTCCACTTGTGCCCTGCAGTTCCCAGGGCAGTAACCCTGCACACCTGCTTCAATTAGGGGGGCAGGGAGCAGCTAGGATCCACACATGTGAAACGGCAGTCATTAATAACCAATCAACACCATGTATGATGCAATGTACATAATATATAATTTTATTATTTATATAGTTATGGAAAGTAAATAATACATGAAAGAAATGAAAAGCTTTTTTTTCCACTTTTTTTTTTTAAGTCATCCCTGCCAGGGCCCAGCCGAAAATGTTCGAATTGGGCCCCGCACTTCCTAAAGCCGGCCCTGGCTGTGACAGCAGGATACATTCTGAGAATATGTGCTGCAAAAGCAGAAGAGGAAATTGTATATACTCGTTCATTAGCCTGTTCATTTATAAGCTGACCCCCCCAAGCTGGTTAGGTAAAAATAGCAAAAACTGTATAATCCTTTCATAAGCCGACCCTATATTTCAGGGGGTGGCAAACTTTGGCTCCTGGCCCATAAGGGTAAGCCACTAGTAGGCCTGGATGTTTTGTTTACCTGGAGCGTTCACAGGCACGGAGCCCCTCAGCCCCCAGGGTCTGTGGTTTGCCATTCCCAGCCAATGGGATCTGCAGGAAGTGGTGCGCCACTTCCTGCAGCTCCCATTGGCTGGGAACGGTGAACCACGGCCACAGGGAGCCAAGGGGTCCATGCCTGCAGACGCTCCAGGTAAACAAAACGACCATGTGTTAGATATTCAATTCAATGATTCCACAGAGTTTAAAATCATCAAATACTGGTGTAGAGCCGTTTATAAGCCGACCTCGCTCTTCGACGCATCACTTTTTAACCAAAAATATTCAACTTATGAACGAGTATATACGGTAATCTAGTTCAGCAGGATATGTGATGTATAGATTAAAAATAAACCAGAATGTGGTAGAATTGAGGCATGTGTTAAATTGTGGGGGATAAAGTACCACCACAGAAATAGTATAAATACCTCTATACAAGAGGAGGCAGGTGTTGGAAAGATAATTGAATCATTAGAACAACAGGGAATAATTGAAAAGGGAAATTTGGCATACAACATCCTAATTAGGTCGAGATTAAAGGCCTCAGAAGACTGGAGATTGACAGTGGATTTTAGACAAATGAACAAAGCCACTTCCCCTATGGCACTGATAGTAGCAGATTTGCCTCAAGTGATGGCAAGGATATAGGGAATCCTTAAATGGTTTTCTGTAATAGGCTTGGGAAACTGTTTCTTTGCCATTCTATTGCACCCTGATACCTGGGCCTGCTTTGTATTTAAAGGACAACAACAGCAGTTTAAAAGAATACCCCAGGGACTG